>NC_142869.1:60757500-61067678 GCF_051225735.1 Oryctolagus cuniculus | reverse complement strand
GCAGCCAGGTCTAGAACTGGTGCCCATATGGGATACCAGAGCAGAAGGTGGGGGCTTAGCCTACGATGCCACAGTGCTGACCCCAAGATTTATTTTATTTATTCAGAATGGGAGGGAGAGGGAGGAAGAAAGAGAGAAAGAGACAGAGACAGAGAGAGAGAGAGACAAAGAAACAGAGGAGACAGAGAGATCTTCCATCTGCTGGTTCACTCCCATAACGGCCACAACAGCTGGGGCTTGCCAGGCCAGAGCCAGGAGCCAGAAGCATTAACTGGGTCTCCCACATGGGTGCAGGGGCCCAAGCACTTGGGCCATCTTCTACTGCTTTCCCAGGCACATCAGCAGGGAGCTGGATTGGAAGTGGAGTAGCCAGGACATGAACTAGAGCCCATATGGGATGCTGGCGCTACAAGCAGCAGCTTAACTTAGCATGCCACAGTGTCAGCCCCAAGTGGCATGAACTTAAAGTAGCTTGTGTGAAAAAGGGAATTCACCGGGGCACATAACTGAGAAGTCCAGCTTCAGGCACAATTCAATTCAGAGACTCAAATTAAACTATTGGGACTATCCCTGCTTTCTTCCAGGTACATGAGTCTCTCTGACTACAAATTTGCTTATTCCATGGGGCAGGTGATAAAGAAACACTCCACTGAACTCCCTTCCTGCTCTGTGTGTCCTTTAGACATGACTGTGTTTCAAGCCGCAAATTGAAAAATTCCTGGGAAAGAACTCTGAGCATCCCAGCATGGGTCACATGCTCACTCTCACACCATTTACAGTGGCCAGGCTAAGAAGTTCTTTCATTGGTAGACTAACTAGAATCACCTAATCAAAAACAGGCATAATCTTCAGGCAAATACAGGTAATGCTCAACACAGCTCTTACACAGGCTTCACTACTATATAAAAACTCACAAGAATTCCTAATTCATATCGAAGATGCTTACTGCAGAATTTATTTCCATGAGGGAAGCCGTCTTGCAGCAGATTCAATTTCACTTTTTAGGTCTTGTAATGCATGAAATTACAGATTAAAGAACCAGTTAATTCACTTTAACAAAGATTTGAATGTCACTGAAGTATTAGACTAAAAAAAATGAAGATGCTTGCAAGACCGAACTTTTTAATGTCGACTACAGACATTGGTTGATCATCTCATATCAGTGTAGGTTCATCCGTTGTGACAGATATACCAGTCCGGGGGGATGTTGACAATGGAAGAAGTGTACATGGCAGGGGCAGGGGAAATGTGGGGACTCTGTACTTTCTGCTGAATTTTGCTGTGAACCTAAAACTGCTCTATAAAATACAATCTATTGAAGGCTAATCCTCCACCTAGCGGTGCCGGCACACCGGGTTCTAGTCCCAGTCGGGGTGCCAGATTCTGTCCCGGTTGCCCCTCTTCCAGGCCAGCTCTCTGCTGTGGCCTGGGAGTGCAGTGGAGGATGGCCCAAGTGCTTGGGCCCTGCACCCTATGGGAGACCAGGAGAAGCACCTGGCTCCTGCCTTCTGACAGACGCGGTGCGCCGGCCGCAGCGCACTGGCAGCGGTGGCCATTGGAGGGTGAACCAACGGCAAAGGAAGACCTCTCTCTCTGTCTCTCTCTCACTATCCACTCTGCCTGTCCAAAAAAAAAAAAAAAAAAAAAAAAAAAACTATTGAAACAGTAGAAAATTATAGATATTAAAAAATTGAAGAATTTGAGTACTGGATAACCTAACTCTGTAATAAAGTATTAACAGTCACAGTGGTTGTTTTCCATTCCTAGTATAAACGTTGGTTCTATAAAAGGCTACAGTGAAAAACAAAAAACTTTACGGGACAATTATATTTACAGGCTTATCATGCTTCCATTTTCAGCAAACTTGTTATAAATGCCAACTGGAATGTCTTCCCTAGAATGAGATATCAGGATATCTTGCTACATAAAGATAACTGGGATACTCTTGCTGACTACTCTATTAAATGGGTTCCCAATTTAAAACGAATCTTGCCCTCAACACAAAAACAAAAACACTGAGTCAACACAGCTTTCTGAGGGAAGAGCAATGCTACCTAGAATAAACAGTCATGGCTATCAGCTACATGGTTTCTCAATGTTAGATCCATGGGACTGGTAATCAACTAGTGATGATCTTGTCCCCCTCTTCCAGGGATGTACTTGGCAATGTCTGGAGACCATCTTGGGACTGGGAGATCTGTGCTCCTGGATAAGGCCAGTGATACTACTCAACATTCTACAATGCACAGGACGGTCCTACTCAATACAAATTTAACTGGTCCAAATACGTCAATAGGGCTGAAGTTAAGGATCCTGGTTTTTAACAAGGTACAGAAATAAAGCAAATGTTTAAGTCAGAGGACCTGATCATGGTGAGTATATAATTTGAGGGGAAGATAAATAAAATTGATCTCATTGTACAATGTCTGACAATTTCAAGGCCTTTACTATGTTTTCCTTGAATTGCACCAAGTGCTATAGAAGCAAAAGCCATGGCTGTGATCTACAACACAGAAACGTGCAGGGGATGAATGTATGTCGACTCTGAAAAGATTTGGATAGGCAAGCGAAAAAAAATAGTATTTTAGGTAGCAGAGTTAACAGCGAAGCATTCATTTTGGAGTCGCAAAATAAAAAGGGCCAGAACTATGGTGGTGGTTAGCTGGGAAGTTTGGGATATGAAGCAAAGTGATAAGAACAGTGTTTTCTTGGAACAACAACTAATCAGTGGAGCTATAGTAAGAACTTAGAGGAAAACAATGCATCACCTTGTCAGGCAGGAAAATGTGGCCAACGGAATCCTGGCTCTTGATAGCTCTTAGCTGGGGAGACACCAGTAGCCGAGTGCCTCTTACCTTAAAAGTTGCTCCTTTAAAAATCAGGCATTAAAATGCCTGTCACAGTCATGCTCAAAGAATGGTAGGTCTGAGAGCAACCATCAAGGAAAGAAAGGTTGAACTTGAACTTTTAAAGAAACTGAACAGGCTGGGAATTTACATTTACCCTATGGGCTTAGATGAAGTCACTGGACTTAACTGTATAAAGGAGAGATGAGATGAAAATATACTTTAGACTAATCTGAATCTAGGTGGATGACATACAGGTGGTCACTGCTCTATTCTCTCAGCTTTTTTGAACTGCAGTATTTGAAGTCTAAGTACTTATTTTTTTGTTATTATTTATTTTATTTTTTGACAGGCAGAGTGGATAATGAGAAGACAGAGAAAGGTCTTCCTTTTGCCATTGGTTCACCCTCCAATTGGCTGGTGCGCTGCTGCCGGTGCACCACGTTGATCCGAAGGCAGGAGCCAGGTGCTTCCTCCTGGTCTCCCATGGGGTGCAGGGCCCAAGCACTTGGGCCATCCTCCACTGCCTTCCTGGGCCACAGCAGAGAGCGGAAAGAATCCGGCGCCCCGACCGGGACTAGAACCCGATGTGCCTGAGCCACTAGGTGGAGGATTAGCCTACTGAGCCGTGGCGCTGGCCTGAAGTCTAAGTACTTATTTTCTGTTTCCTTGTGCAAGAATTTATGCTCAGCAGACAACAGGTACCTAATTGCTCACTGCTGTAACCTCAGCAACTAAAACAGTACCTGGCATACAGCAGACATCCACAGACTATGGTTAAACAGCCTCGCAGAAGTTAAAAAGTAAAAAGAGCTATAACTATGGTGGTAGCAGTTTGAGTGGGAAGTCAGGACATATTCCAAAGTTTGTTGGAAGCAAAATGGATAAAATTTGTTTATGTGTGGGGCAGCCGTGAAACTCAAAACATGAAGAGTTGGCGGGATTAGTTGCAGGGAAGTTAGAAAAGTTTTGAAGAAAAATGAATCATATTTGAATGCCAAGAATTATGGGGAGGGAGTAGACCAATGAAGAATAGAACTAACGCTTGACAAAAGTTTCAGAGCAATGTAGCGAGAGGGGATTGCTGAGGCTGGCACAGTAAATGAGGCTTCCCAAGGAATATGAAGGGCCTTACCCTCCCACTGTACGAACAGCAGAGACAAAAAATGGTCTGCTTTGTACAAGTAGTGTCATCTGAAATTAAACAATAAATAATTTTTGAGGGTATAGGAAAACAAGCTATTCAAATGTTAGTTTATCTGTACATTGGTTTTTTGGACTACATATTTTTGGGCCCATTTTAAGTTATTTTTAGATCACTGCTAACATTTAAAAATCAGAAGTTACATAAAAGTCCTGACTCTTTAATCCTCTTTGACAACAGTCAGGTGGTCAACTCAGAGCCTTCGTTTCTGCAGGCAGAACCGGATGGAGCTAAGAAAGTGTTGCTGCCTTTAAGTGACCCCAGTTTATGACCCAATTCAACTTGCCTCATTTGCACGATCAACCTAGCCCTGGTTGAGAGCTTTAGTGACAATGACAACAACAAAAACAGTAAGTTAAGTGTTGCACATGGAGCTGCTAGTTCCAGGCACTGTTCTAGGTGTACTGTACCACGGTGTAGGTGGGAGGCCTGAGACAAGTAAAGTAACTGCCTCAAGGTCAACAACCTGCCAGTGTTAAAAAGTGAGATAGAAACCCAGACAGAATTAAATGTGTTGTCAAAAATGTCGTAGTCCAACTATAATAAATAACTGTCCATGAACCGGAGTCTTTTTTTAAGATTTATATATGTATGTATGTATGTATGTACGTATTTATTAGAAAGTTAGGGAAAGACAGAGATCTTCCATACTCTAGCTCACACCCCAAATGGCCACAAATGCCAGGGCCAGGCCAAGCTGAAGCCAGGGGCCTGGAACTTCATCCAGGTCTCCCATGTGGGTGGCAGAAGCTCAATTACGTGGGATGTCTGCCACTTCCTTCTGGGGTACATCAGCAGGAAGCTGGATCACAAGTGGAGCAGCCGACTTGAACTAGTACACATGTGGCCAGCACTGCATGTGCCACCCCAGGTCTTCTTCTAAAAGCAAGTGCCTTCACTTCAGCCATAAATGCTTGTGCTCTTTTCTGCAATGTATGCAAACATGCAGACTTCTTTACAACTCTGGGTAACTGAGCATCTTCTTTCTTTTACCTGTGCATAGCTGATCAACGGTGAACTCAACAGTTGAATTCCTAAGCATAGAACAGGAACTTTGGATGATGGGGGGGTCAGTAAGACTTGTGCTCACTTTTATCGGTAGTAAAAACAAAACACACAAATATAGCTATCTTCAAGAAATGCTTGTTTGAACTAGAGATATTCAACAAATGCACAAGTTTTTAAAAATACATTTGGAAGGAAACACATGGGTAGGTATAAATGGAAGTTATGGCATATTCAAGGCTTGAGGAGACACAAGATCAGACTAAGGAAAGCCAGGAACACAATTTGGAGGTGTCTCAGCTAGGGTTTAAAAGTGTGTAATGTGATGCTGTCCATGTTAAAGGAACATAAATATCCTCCAAGTCACACTGGCACTCTGAGCACTTTCTGCTAAAGTAACAGTGAATGTCAGAGAAAGTTTATTTGAAGGAAAAGTCATTCTGTGAAATAAACATGGAACAGAAGGAAATAATTTTAAAGATCAGACAAAAAGGTCATTTGACTGCTGCTTAAATCAGATTTTCTTCTCTATAACAAAATACCTGAAACAAGGTACTTATGAAAGAAAAATATGTATTTTGGCTCAGAGTTTTGGAGATTCACAGACCAAGATTGGGAGATTCCATTTGTTCAACATATGGTGATAGTATTCTTGCTGGCAGAGTCCAGAGGGGTACATAACATCACATGGTAAGAGTGGGCACATGTATCTATCTGTCTCTCTCCTTAAAAAGCCACCACAACTCAATCATGTGGGCTCCACTCAAACTAATCCAATGCAGTCACTACGAGAAGGCAGCACATTTAAACCCCATGTTTGGATTATTAAGTTTCTACTTCCTTCGTACCGTTAACATAAAACTTTGAGGACCAAGCCTAAAACACACGCGCTTTTGGGGAACATGCAAGCCAATATATCCACACCACAATAAGTACACTGGTAAAAGTGATACCTGGATCAGAAAGCAGATCAGGGTTCTAAGGAATCCTGATGCATGGAAGCTGCTGTGAAATGAGGAGAAATGCATCAGTCAAGATAAACAGAAAACTCTAAAAGTATTGAAGGCAAGAATCCAAAGTTCACTCAGAGCTATCACAGATACAAAATATTTTTTCCCCTCATCACAAATCTGAGAAATGTGAAACAAGTTGTATATGAAGCAGTTGCTTTAGCTGAAAGGATACACACATTGTAAGTCTATTGCTTTTGTTTTTATTTTTTCTTTCTTATGACCTTTAAAGATCATGCAAATAAATTCTTGCTTATTTTCTTTAGGAGTCATAGCCTAATGTGTTCCTTAAATCCAATATGCTAGGCTAATAGTTCCATGAAATGTGCTAACCCTATGATAGCCCCTTCTAATGACATCACCTTCTAACAACTGCAGTTCTAGAAAACACTATAAAGAAGTTTTCCAAGCTATTATATTCAATGAATATTTTTTGGTGGTGGGCACATAATATTTATTTATAAAGAGTCTATACTGATACTCAAGTTTTTAAACCAAAAAACATTTTGAATCAGAGTATGCCTGAAAATTAAACACTAAGATAGTTTAATTTCACACATCTTGAAACTAGACATTGGCTACGATGGACTATTAATCTCCTTCTAAAACAAGCAAGCACAAGAAATCTATTTCATAAGTAGGGTTTAATATGTGTCAGTAAATCTAAGATCTCAGAGGTACTATTTCAAAAGTAATAAATAACATGGTCACATATTCACTGAAGAAAGTTACAATAATGGAAATTCTTAAAATTCTTCTAACAGTGGAATTATTTCAGATAGCCTGTTTGCATATCTCATGACTATATGTTTCCCAATGACCTACTAATCTAAATTAAAAATTAAATACATATTTATTCACCAACAGTGACACAGCTTTAAGGCTGAGAAAAAGAACTAATCACAAGTTTAACACTTTATAGCCATCCAAAAAAGAAATGTTACCCAACAGAGAAGTCCTCATTGTAGCTAATGAGAGCTATACATCAGTTTAAAGACTAATAAAATTCAACTAGCTTCACCAAAACACTCGTGGAAAAAATTACACCTTACCTATTTTGTTCAAGACATAATATGAAACTTAAAAGGGTTTGTCTATTTTGGTATTCAGTTACAAATAAGAAGCTATAATAATTCATTATAATACCTTTGCAAACAACTAGAAACATTAATTTGGGGAAACTATTTGTCCATAAAAAAATCACCAATTCAATTACCATTGGATCATTTTATTCACAAAATAGAAGCAAGATTTACAGCCCCTTTCAGTTGAAAGTTTTCTCTCCAAATAATTTTAAGTAAAAGGCCTTGAGATGTATAAACTATAAAACATGTTGAAATGAAAAAAAAATTCTTAAAATTTACAAACTAGTACTTTGTATAAGAATTCTGTATAAAGTTTGTCAATCAATGTAAAAATATTTTTCAATTGAATATAAGGCATGTTCAGTTTATATCATTCTGTAGAATTATTTTTGTTTCGTTGGAGACTTCTCTCTCCGCCGTTCCTGATTTTTCCTGGATTCTCTGGAATGTTCAGAGTATCTGCTAGATTTTTCCCATTGTCTTTCAGCACCATTTTGATATCTATCTTCATCACTTCTAGAACCAGAGTGTTTTTTATTCTTTTCCCTTGACTTTGATCTATCTTTTCTTCTGAAATGTTCACTGTCCTTATTTTGGTGTCTGTGTTTTTCACTTTCAGAAACAGAATTTCTTCTCTCTCCTCTCTTCTTTTTGGGATCACTATGTCTCTTTTCCAAATCCATATGCATTTCTTGGTCTCTGTCATTCCCAATTCTACCATAACTATTTCGTTCAGGAGGAATACCTCTGTCTGATGTGTACTTTGTTATGGGATCTCTCCAATTTGGATCTCTTGAATTTTGATCTCTGTGTTTTTCTGATCTTCTTTCTCTCTCAGACCTTGTTTCTTGGTGCCTTTGTCCTTGTCTTCCTTCTTCTTGCTTCCTGTCATTTGTATGTTGGCTCCTGATCAATTTATTTACTTCTCTTCTTCTGGTCTTCCCTTGTCCTTTCTTTCTTTTGTCTTTAGCTGCATGTGTAAAATTAAACAATTAGATTTTATCTTAACCTTGATTTCATAACTTAATCACATTAACTGGTTGTAATTCCGATAACCTACTTATAAAGCCAAAATGATAAAATGGAGAATCTGATGACAGAATATTTTACAAAATGTATAATTTTCAGGAATATATATTATCTCAACATTAACCCAAAGCACTATTTTGATCCTTAGCTCAAGATAGTAAACAGGAACATTAAATAAACACTTTTCCAAAAAGTTCATGGAAAAATGGAATTAAGAGATATAGATGCCAAAACATTTTGAAATCCATGCGTACTGTTTTCATAATATATCTTCCACAAATATTAAGCCACTCATGTGCATGGATTTCAAAGTTTCTATACTAAAGTAAACTTATCTTTTATAATTTCATTCCCACAAATTTTTGAAGTATTTTTGTATAGCAAATGTTGTGAACATTTTTATGAAGTGACTACAATGGTATATTTCCATTTTAAAATTTTAATGTAACTTGGAAATTCCAGACCATAAATATTAATCATCTCCTATGAAATATTATGTCAGAGCTGCACATAATCACAATAAATGACCACAAACACCAGAAACTTCACTCCTAAAGTGAGAGGAATTCAGTAACTGAGTTTGCTTAACAACACGAACACATATTTTTCAAATAAAAATCTCTTCCTATGAAAACAAGAGCTGGGCCCGCCAGTACTGGCAGAGAGGCACTAACTGCACAAATGAGAGAAGCTATGTGAAGATATACAGCCACAGGTTAATGAGAGCCACAGAGGCTTAGTTTGTGGAAAAACCATTCTAAGACCTTGAACAATTTAATTTTACTGATATAATCACAAATACAAATATAAATCTTAATGAAACAATTTATCATTTTAAGCTATAAAACAAATTTAACCACTTTATGTTGAGTGCATAAATCAGATACTGAGATGACTAAAATTCTGTCAAAAATCTACGTACAAACAAGAGTGACAAAAATGCGAAAGAAACTTGTCTATGTTTTCCCTAATTCTATCCAATCTCAAAGCTTCTGTTTCTTCTGCCAAATGCCTGCCCCTGGCACACAGGACAGTCAGCTGGTTTGCCACCAAGGACTTATTTCTCTGGTTCCTATCAAACAGCTCAGCTGAGCTGCAGCTACCCAAGCAGAAACCATCTGGCTCTGTGCGACACTGACGTCTCTGACTCCACTCCGCACCACTCTCAGGGCCCTGTCAATACTAAAATCCAGACACCAAACAGGATTGCAATCTCCTGTCCCTCTGCCCTGCTTGCTTTTGCAATATTCTATTTTGTGGAAAGTTTATACTGCTTTTAGGCTAATACTTTTACATTAATAAAATAAAGTTCTCTTCTGAAACTGTATAGTAAGGGAAATTAATTTTCAATCAGCCAGCTTCCTTATTGCAGCAATTCATGCTGTGTTATCATCTGTTCTCAAAACAGATACAATAACAAATTCTGTAGAATTAAAGAGGTGAATGTTAAATGAACAATATTTGTGAATTTCCATTCAAGAATAAAAGTTCCTTTGAGAAATTGGAATTTGGGTCTAAAATATAAAATACTGAGAGCTCCACAATTCTGGATGCCACATAGTATGTGAAACACTTTGAAATGTAACAAGCTAGTGAACAAGACCATAAAGATTAGCCTTTCCAGCCTAAGGCTGCAGGGAAAAGTACTACCACTCTGAAACACGGCATTAAAAAAACATAACACATAACACAAATGCATATAGACACACAAACACTAAGAAAGAAATGGCATGCCTTTTAGAAAAGCAGTCCCTTATTTAGCCCAAGATACCAGAGTGGAAGAAAGCAACGCTGACCTTGGGTAAAACAACACAGACCTATGTCAAAAACATGAACCAGAATGAAATTTTGAAAAACATCTTTTGCTACAGCATATCCACTTCCAAGTAGGACAGGGAAGACTATAGAAGACATGTGTTTCCTGCTGAAAACAGATAAAAATTTTTAAAATTTTCTGTATAAAGATATTGAAGTTCTAAAACAACATATGATACTAAAATGGAAGAAAGTGCTCAAAAAATGGGTGGAGATACGTAAAAGGAATGCTAGAGACAAGGTGAGGCAACTCGGGCTTGCCAAACTGAAAAAATCACAACAGAACAAACGACAGTACTGGTGGGGTTGGCGCTGTAGCACAGGAGGTTAAGCTGCCATCTGTGATGCCCACAGCCCATAAGAGTGCCAGTTTGAGTCTCCACGCTCTGCTTCTGATCCAGTTCCCTGCCAGTGTGCCTAGGAAAGCAGCAGAAGACAGACAGTCTGAGTGTCTGGGCCCCTGCTACCCATGTGGGAGACCCAGATGGAGTTCCAGGCTCCTGGTTTCACCTGGCCCAGCCTTGGCCATTGCAGCCATTTGGGGAGTGAACCACCGTACAGAAGACCTCGTTCTCTCTCTGTCTCCCCCTCTTTTTATAACTCTTTTAAATACATAAATGAATAAATCTTTTAAGAAGAGATAATATTAGACTTTAATTCACAGAAGATAAACATGCGTGATTCTATATTCCAAATATATAGGTGAAAAAAATAAATAAATTTTAGGTGAATTTCAATTACTAAATGTAGAAAAAGAGATAAACAGACAATGGGGTAGGACTTTGGCCTAGTGGCTGGGATGCCTGCATCTCATCTCAGAATGCCTGGAGTCCAGTCCCAGCTCCACTCCTTATTCCAGCTTCTTGCTAAAGTGTTCTTGTGAGACAGCAGGTAATAAATAGCACCAACAGCTGGATCCCTTCCAGTCATGTGGCAAACCTGCACTGAGTTCCTCATTCCCAGCTTCTGCCCAGCTTAGCCATAACTGCTGTAGGCATTTGGGGAGTGAGCCAGATAACTGGAATTCTTTGTGTGTGTGTGTGTGTCTCAAATAAACAAAATTGCTAAGATGACCTTACAAAAGGAAAAAAATACCATTAGGAAAAACTACAATAATAAGTTCTGCAGACAAGATTCGAACGGATGCTAAAATGAATGAGTGAAAGTTAAGGAGAAAGAGATTTGCACATGTTAAGTTTGTCTCCCTAAAAAGGGTATTAATTTAACAAAGGAAATTATTTCTGCTAAGAAATCTAGCAGACATCACCTCAATTCAGTGATCAAGGTCAATGTCACTAAAAATAAAACCCATCAATATTATGAAGCCCTTGACAATATGCATTAACAACAAATCATTTCTATGGTATCACTGCAAAAACTGCCTAACCTCATTCCACTTATGAGAAAACACCAGACAAATCTCTAAGCTGAGGGTCAGCCTATGAAATTAAGTGACTAGAGGACTTCAGAAAGTCTCAAGGCTACTAGAAGAATGAAAAGCCTGGAACAAATATCACAGGCTGCTGAAGACTGAGGAAAACAGAATTAAATGCAATAGGATCCTGAAAGAAAAAAACAGACATTAATGGAAAAACTGGTGGAATTCAAGTAAGGTTTGCAGGTCAATCAGGACTAATATTTCCATGTTAATTTCCAAAGTTGTAACAAATTATAATATTAGAGGACACTGGATAAGATGTTTATGTGGACTGTCTGTACTGTCTTTCCAGTTTTCCTATAAGTGTAAAATTAATTCAAAATAAAAATAAGAAATAAAGGCAGTAGAGAATTAGTGAAAAAATGAGGCCAAGAAGAGCCAAATTTTCCATGAAGCTCCACAGAGGCACAGTAAGCCGATGCTCCACAGTTACTTCCTGTCAGGGAGCTGCTGATTCAGGTTGCTGCTGAGGGAATAGAGAGAAGACAGGGCGTTCTGGCAAGCTCACAGGGCTGGAGAGAAGGGCATCAGTGAGCTGCAGACACATACATGGTGAAAGATACACATCTCGGATACGTAAAGAATTCTGATAAATTAATAGAGCAGACATAAAAAAATAAGGTGGGGGTCACACAAAGCCTGGAACAGCCACCTAACAAAAAGGGAAGTATTAAAATGGCCAATAAAGCTTAAATGGTATTCCGCTTCATCAGTGAGAAAGACAATGAAAATTAAAGTACAATACCCACAATACTGTATCATTACATAGCCACCAGATCTGGCCAAAATGAAAAACATGGGCAATCTCAAGCGCTGGTAGGGAGCTGCTAGAACTCTATATGTGGCTGGTGGGAGTGTATGTTGAAATAAACACTTAAAAAAATTGTTTGGCAGGGGCCAGCACTATGGTATAGCGGGTTAAAGACCCAGCCTGTTGTATAAGCATCCCAGACAGGCACCAGTTCAAGTCCTGGCTGCTCCTCTTCCAATCCAGCTCTCTGCTATGGCCTGGGAAAGCAGCAGAAGATGGCCCAAGTGCTTGGGCCCCTGCACCCATGTGGGAGACTGGAAGAAGCTCCTGCCTCCTGGCTTCAGATTGGCTTAACTCTGGCAGTGCAGTGGTTTGAGAAGTGAACCAGAGGAAGGAAGACCTTTTTCTCTGTCTCCCCTCTCACTGCTCTAACTCTACTTCTCAAATAAATATATAAAATCTTTTTTTTTTTATTTGACAAATAAGAGTTAGAGAGAGAGAGAAAGACAGAAAAGTCTTCCTTCCGTTGGTTCACCCCCCAAATGGCTGCTACAGCTGGAGCTATGCTGATCCGAAGCCAGGAACCAAGTGCTTCCTCCTGGTCTCCCATGTGGGTGTAGGTGCCCAAGCACTTGGCCATCCTCCACTGCTTTCCCGGGCCACAGCAGAGAGCTGGACTGCAAGAGGAGCAACTGGGACTAGAACCCAGCACCCATATGGGATGCTGACGCTGCAGGCGGAGGATTAACCAAGTGAGCCACAGCGCCGGCCCCAAATATATAAAATCTTTAAAAACAAACAAACAAAAAAAACCCTGGTTGATGGTATTTACTAAAGTCAAACACAAACACATGCTATGACATCTGATTATCAGCAATAATTACATGCTATATTATCTGATATACCACCTGTAGGTATATACCCAAAGGAAATGTGCACACACATACACACATATACACAAACGTTTCTTGTCCAATGATGGGGCTATGTCCCAATAAATCAATTCCAAGTTAAAAATACCAAGATGAAAATGACTAAACTCCGAAACATAACTTAGTTTAGCCTATCTTAAATGTGCTCAGAATACTCAACATTAGCCTACAGTTGAGCATCATGAGAGCAATGTATGGCATTACCCCAGCCCAGGAAAAGATCAAAATACATAATTCAAAGTACAGCTTTTATGGAATGCATATGGACTATCATAGTCAAAAACTCCTAAGATGAACCATTGTAGGTTGGGGACTATCTGTGTATATATGATCAGCAAAAGTTATGTACAAGAGTATTCATGGGAACACTATCTGTAAATTTACATGTCCACTGACTAAAAAGATAATAGGATTACAGTATATTCATGAAGTAGAGAACTGTAACAGGAATGAATGAACTATACCTAAATGCAATTCTATACAAGAATCTCACAAATGTAATGTTGAAAGAAATGTCAGACATAGAGGATTCGTAATGCACAGTTCTGAAGTTACAACATACAAAACGAATCTATAGAATTACAAATCAGAATAGTAGCAGATAGGCCAGAGGGAGGGCAGTTACTGGGAGAGGGAACAAGGAGAAATTCTGGCCAGAGTGCTAGCTATTCACATAGCACACAGGACAAGCACTGCATGTGTGGTATATGTCAATCACTAAAATAAAGCTTTGCTATTAGAAGAAAAGCCAAAACTTTTTTTTTTTTTTCCAAATAAAAGCATCAGGCAACTGTTATACATTATATTAAGTTGACACCACGATAAACACATGCCCATGAAGTATCTTGGCTTCGATGAAGAGGATTCCAACAGGTAATGTTGGCATTGTAGATGCTGTAATACACTAACACATTGTAATAGTGACGGATGATTGTGCATATTATTAACTAAAGCTTTAAACAACTCAACTCTAAAACAAGCAATACAATACAATCACTTTCTTCCCTCATTATAAATACCACCAGCAATACGCTTGTTAGCAAAGAGCAGGATAGGTTATGGAGAAGCTTCAATACCTGAGGCCGAGCTGTGACTCCCAGAGGATGAAGAATCGCTCTCCTCACTGGAGGACCCTGAACTGCTATCACTGCTGTCAGAGTCAGAGTCAGAGTCAGAGTCAGAGTCAGAGGAGTCGGACTCCGACGAGGAGGACGCTGATGACGAAGACGACAGGGAGGATTTATTTGGTTCAACATCTGGTTTCTGAGCCACTATGACTTTTGGTGTGTTTTTGAGATGCTCACGCAATTCATCCCTAATTAAAAACATAGTCTGTTAGATTCTGTCTCAAAGGCAACTGTAAGGTAATTGTGTAAGGTGAAAACAAAATTCTTACGTTAAACCTCCGAGACCTATAGAAGTAAAGAAGTTGATGGCAAATCGAGTGTTTCTTGGATTATCTCGGGGTAACAACCCTTCAAAGAATGGCTGTAGGGTTCTATAAAAGAAAAAAAAATGAATGGAAGAGAACAAAAAGACAAAAATCCTTACAGTTATTTTGCAGACTTCCAGTATATTAAATAAACAAATGAAATAATAAATGGTGGTGTATGCCTCTTATTAGGTTATGCTACCTGCTATCTAAATGAAATGAGTAGGGTCAAGTAATAATATACTAAGCTGAATTTTTAAAAACTTTTCACTCGTGTCAACACAGAAGAATACACATGGACACATACATATATGTGTGTGTATGGTATACATATATAAAATTTTTTAAAGGTTTACTTACTTATCTGAAAGTCAGAGTTACACAGAGAGAGAAGCAGAGGCAGAGAGAGAGAGAGAGGTCTTCCATCCGCTGGTTTACTCCCCAGTTGGCCAAAAATGGCTGGAGCTGCGTCAATTCGAAGCCAGGAGCCAGGAGCTTCTTCTGGGTCTCCCACATGGGTACAGGGGCCCAAGGACTTGGACCTTCTTCTACTGTTTTCTAGCCAGAGAGCTGGATAGGAAGTAGAGCAGCTGGGACTTCAACCAGTGCCCATATGGGATGCCTGTGTGGCTTTACCTGCTAAGCCACAGCGCCAGCCCCCGTATTTAAGATTTAAAAAAAACCCGCTTGTATTTTAATATATACACAGGCATGTGTACACAACACTGAGAGATATGAGGAAGGAGTCAACAAAAGGGAGACATTTAGGATTGAGGACTGCATAGAATTACTCTATTTACAGAGCAGGGCAAACAGAAAAACATTAACAATGTACTGTGGTTCTGATCAATTCTGAGTGCCACACTGAATGACTACTAGATGGAGTCAGGAAAACGTTTCATAGAAAAAGGTAAACTATTATAAAAAGAATGATTAAGAGTTTGCTAGACAGATGAAAAAGAGAGGGGACTGCCAGTTGTAGAAACAGAAATAAAGAAACATCAACAGCCAGACAGGCTTGACACGATGGCAGTGGAGATGTGGCTACAGTGCCATTTGCTAAAGGAATTGAGCCTGGTACAACTGAAAGGAACCAGAGTCAGTAAGTATATGAAGCCAGGAGAAGTGGATGGAATAGCCCACAGATAGCATCCAGAACCCAGGACAGACCTCAGGTGAACCTTAACACTGGAGAGGCCAGCTGAGGAGGAGACGGAGACTAAGGATAAAGTGAGAAGTCACAGTGAGCAAGTGACCAACTGCTAAAGACAGGCAGAGAAGTGAAGGGGCATAAGGACTGACTACAGCATTTGGCAGTGGTCATGGAAGAAGCTGGGAAGGATGCTTCAATGGTGTCCACTGATTACAAAACATTGTTGTTTTAGGGCTCAACACAAAGGTACGAAATAAGAGAAAACTAAGTACTCATCAACTGCAGAATTTCAGTGAGCATGCAAAAAAAAACATTTCATATGCTCTAATGAAATTAAAGGAAGCATTAATTTTGTTTTCTTGCGACTAGCAGTATAAGTACAATTAAAAGTTACATGCTGGGGGCCAGTGCAATGGCGCAGTAGGTTAATCTTCTGCCTGAGATGCCGGCATCCCATATGGGCGCTGGCTCTAGTCCCAGCTGCTCCTCTTCCAGTCCAGCTCTCTGCTATGGCCTGGGAAAGCAGTAGAAAACGGCTCAAGTCCTTGGGCCCCTGCACCCACGTGGGAGACCACAGGAAGCTCCTGGTTCCTGGCTTTGGATTGGTGCAGCTCTGGCCATTGCGGTCATGGAAGACCTCTCTATCTCTCCCTCTCACTGTCAAATAAATAAATAAAATCTTTATAAAAAAAAAGTTGCATGCTGTCCTATGCTACATGAGATACAGAGAAGTAGATGATTAATGGATTAAAAAAGTCCTAGGGGCCTTTTCTTTCTTTTCTTTTCCTTCCCCCTTCTCTCCTTCCTCCTCCCCTTCCCTTCTCTTTCTCTGTCTCTTTCTTTACAACCAAGGACAGACTTATATCTGCCAAAGAAGGGGAAAATCCCTGAGGACAGTAAGAATAAAGAGTGCTTAACGACAAACTTACTCATCCTTTAATCTTGCATTGAGTTTGGGAAGACCCATGTATTCACACAGTTCTTGGAAAAATATTTTGACAAAAATTCTACTGGATGATGTAGTGGTTTCTTCACTCAGTTTTATACATTCAAGAACCTGAAAATTAAGACAATTTTATTTTAGTTTTCAAAAACAGTACAAGGTGACCAATACATTGTTAAGAAGTATCTCCTGAAATTATGACTTATTTTCACTCTCAATCACAATTATTTCTGAAAATCTTTTATGCTGACATGCATTATTTCTGGCAAAGTTTAAGACTACTCCTCTATCCCAATTTTCAAAATGTTAAGATGTTACAGAAATAGATTTCTTTCTCTTTCTTAATACATTTTTATAGCAGGGAAGACATCTTGTCTTGAGCATATAATGCAGAAGCAGAGAGTACTAACGCTAAACCTCCCTCATCAAAATTTGGTGTATATGAGGGTTTGGGGCAAAATACCATTTACAGCACTAGGCTACAGTTTTGTAAAGCACATGTAACAGATAATAAAAGCAAATGTAAACAGAATTATGGCTTTTTCTGAATGCTAAGATTACAGATTAGGAACTGAAACTCTTAGATAATTGAAGGCACATAAAAATAAAAGTAACCTTCGCTTTTATGTGCTACTTGTTTCAGGTGGTTGAATGATTAGTGGTTGTATAGTAAGTATCAGTGTTAAATATATTTCTAATTCCAATCCAGTGCACTGGATTCTTCTGCATTAAGAATATCTCTCCTTGTTCTAACGATGATTGTGGCAACTCTTCCCCACTGCTTACCTAACTTCAGTGTCTGTTAAAAATAAAAATAACATATCCTACTAGCACAACCATTTCTCTGGATTCCTATCAACAGGAACCATGGAGAGATTAATCCCTGAGAAAACAGGGACAGTAATTCAGAGACACACACAGCACCAAAGTAATAGTACAACACACAGAACACAAAAAATCTGTAATACAGGGTGGCTACAAAAAATAGTGGAAAAATGGAATTAAGAGACAATGTAAATTTTCCATAAACTATTTGAAGCTTCTCAGACTTTTCCTGAAAATGCTCTTAGAAATTAATATTTAAAAAGCACTGTGATTTAGGCTGTGAAATATAATCCAGGATAATATATATTTCTTATACATTATTTACTTAGGTTTTAATTCCATATTACATGAACATAATCCCAAATATAGCAACTATAGTAAAGTTTACAGTTCATTTTAAAGCTTATCTACCAATAGATAAAAATGCCTAGGTTTTAACCTTTTTGAGAATAAAGGGGATGAAGAACAAAGTACAAATATTGACCCATCTACTTACACTCCATGGAAGTGAATCAGTGTATAAAAGGTGAGCAAACATCTTAGCAACATTTCTCAATTTGTTTGTTTCCAAGCGATGGATGGTATCATACTGTTCTTTGAATATACTTTCAAAGGATTCCATGTATTCTTTTTTTAGCATGCAAAATCGCTAATAAATAAAAAATTGAATGGCAATACCATTAAAAATTGAATGTTTATACAATTATGAGCACAATAATCCTCCTAAATTTACTTAACCAAAATTTAAATATTCTATATTCCTTCAAAGACTTATATCACTATACTTTTTGTGCTATAAGATGCTCAATCTATCTATCTGAGATTTATATGCTAAAACAAATTACACATGCAGCTGATCATTAACACATATATTTGTATACTGTATACATATGCCTCTACTCTGGGGGTAGAGTTTTGATTTAAAAATATTTTAGCTCATGCTTTACCTGTGCTGTCTGAACAAGTACTTGACTTTTCTAACTGTTCTGAGATTCTAAAGATAGTAATTAATTGTCCTTTACTAGGAAATTATTACAAAGTAGAAGTGATTTCAAAAAAGTTCTGCAAGAGTTAAATGCAATGTTGAGGCACTGCAAGAATGAAATGGGAAAGGTGGAAGCAGAAGAGTAGGGAATCTGAAAATGTGAGTAACTGGCTTTTGTTGTACTGACTAATTTGAAAGCCAGAATGAGAGAGCACAGAGGCCCACAGAATCAGAGACAGACAGGAAAAGATCTTCCACTGACTGGTTTACTCCTCAAATGGTTGACATCAGCCAAATCTGAGCCAGCCCTTCCATCCTGGTCTACTATTTGGGACACAGGGGCCCAAGTACTTGGACCACCTTCCACTTCTTTCCCAGGCACATGAGCAGGAAGCTGGATCAGAAGTGGAGTAGCCAGGACTTGAACCAGCACTCTGACATGTGTCACAAACAGCAACTTAACCTAATGCACCACAACACTGGCCTCAACAACTTTTTTTTTTTTTTTTTTTTTGGACAGGCAGAGTGGACAGTGAGAGAGAGAGACAGAGAGAAAGGTCTTCCTTTGCCGTTGGTTCACCCTCCAATGGCTGCCACGGCCGGCGCGCTGCGGCCGGCGCACCGCGCTGATCCGATGGCAGGAGCCAGGAGCCAGGTGCTTCTCCTGGTCTCCCATGGGGTGCAGGGCCCAAGCACCTGGGCCATCCTCCACTGCACTCCCTGGCCACAGCAGAGAGCTGGCCTGGAAGAGGGGCAACCGGGACAGAATCCGGCGCCCCAACTGGGACTAGAACCCGGTGTGCCGGCGCCGCTAGGCGGAGGATTAGCCTAGTGAGCCGCGGCGCCAGTCTAACAACTTGCTTTTAACAGAGATATCTCATTGTATTAGACCAGACTATAAAGTAGATCATTAATTCACAATATTCATGGTAAGAATCACATAACAGTTCTATTAAATTCCAACAACAACAAAAAAATTATGGAACTCACTCCAGCAAGTAAGCCAAAAAATTTCTCATATGTTCTTTGTTGAGCACAGCAATCTAATATCATGTTGCAGAGTTCTTTCTGTTTGGAAAAAAATTACAATAATCGTTCAATGGATCTATACTATTTGATAATTTACCAATATGACAGCAACCGCCTGCATTTTAAATTAAGGTTTCAAAGACTTCAAAATCTTATGAACTGTCATTATTAGGATAAAATAAAAACATCAATTTATGTTAAGCTCATAATTCCTTAAAGGCATTAGTTTAACTGGCAGCTTCCAGTATTTATGTTAATCAGATTAATCATCTGATTCTAAATTCATCTAAGTATGAACCACTTCAAGAAAATCTGTCATATAAAACACTAAGGGAGATTATACCTATGATATTATGAAAGGATTCTATACAGAATTCCTTTAAAAATACTCACCAAGACAACATGTAACAATTCATTTACCTCCCTCCCAAAGATACAAACTCAATTGTTAAGGAATACATCTAGTTAATATGGAAAAGACAGAATATGCTAACACTTTACAGAAGCATCAGGGGCATAACTTCAATGTTAACTTAAATGACATTCTGGTTGATAAATGAAAAATGTCTTGTAAAAGAAAAAGAAACACCTTTGTTGGAGAATTCTAGCCTTAAAATAAATGTTATGCACACAGATCTATCTATAGATGGATCTATTCAAATAGATGGAATCGTTCCATAATTGCTAAAATAAAATTTTATCCAATCAGCTATTTAGGTGTCTTGAAAGCCTCTCTAAAACTTCTGTTCAATCAATGAATAAAATCTCCAATCAGAAAGTACCATCATCACAAATCATTTGTACTTAACTAACCACAGATTTTAAATTAACAAATTCCATTTATTAATTCCTGAAACAAACCTAATGAAATGTATAGATTATAACAATTTCAAAGATGAAAGAATTCAGGCAACACAAAGTAAATGCAGACAAAATGAAAAAAGGCACAAACTTATCCCCTGACCACCACAGTAGAATCTGCTAAATTGTCTTTTTCTATAAAACATTAAAAGTTTAAAATATTTTTCCAAGTATATAACTGTAAACTATTTTCTATAAACAAAAAGCAAGCCTATAAAAATAAAATATATGTTGATTCAGGTAACTAGGTAGCTTTATCCTTTATATTTATAATGAATAATTCTGACATTTT
The DNA here is from genome assembly GCF_051225735.1 of Oryctolagus cuniculus. Lineage (NCBI taxonomy): Eukaryota > Metazoa > Chordata > Mammalia > Lagomorpha > Leporidae > Oryctolagus > Oryctolagus cuniculus. Next base: position 61,047,043 of record NC_142869.1, on the reverse strand, counting down.
GTATTAATATAGGATATAGTAAAAACTGTAAATATTTTGAAATGAAGTCAATAAGTATTTATTGTACGTATCTACGTAAACTATTTGTGTTGAGACTCAGGTCTCAGGGCAAGAGGTAAGCCAGGAACCCCAGAGAAGTACAGACCACTCACTTTATAATTATGCTGTCAAATATGGTAGCCATTAGCCACATGTGGTGATTTAAATTACGTAAAACTAAATAAAATCAAAACCTTAGTTTCTTACATCACATTAGTTATGTTTCATGCACTTAAAAGCTGCATGTGAGTAGTGGCTACTCTCCTGGGCCATGCAGAAAATCAGTATTGCCATCATCGCAGGAAGTGACGCTCAAGAAGCTGATAATCTACTCAAGAAACAATTCACCCAAAGGCCTCACTTTTTTACAACACAGGGATATTTTTAGATGTCACTGTATTACCAGACTTATTGCTGTTGTTGTTTAAAGATTAGTCAAAAGCTATCTCAATTAAGGTGTTTATACATGTATAGAGTTCAGAGAACATATATTTTGTCAATATTCCTATATTACTGAAAAGTTAAGATGAAACTTTTCTAAATTCTTCCATATTATATTAACTTGATATATCAAAATTTATTTTCAATTTTTTCATCATTGTATTTTTACAATATGGCAGTTAATCAGGTTTTAAAAAATAAACCATGATAACAAGAGGAAAGCACTGTGAATAGTTAGTACTACTTAAAAAACAAATTACTTTCTTCTTCCCTAGGTCAAATGCAATTATAAGAGTCAGTCCCTCTGGCTTATCATAATTAAATATTTTAACATTTTAATTAAGTATTACAAAGATTTTAGGAGTCCTCAGAGCTTAAAAATAGATGTACTACATTCTTCCAAATATTAGCAAAACATGTTGAGGTTAGTTCTAGAACAACTATGCTCTAGATGAATATTAATAAACTTTTGTAATAGCTTAATTATATTTCTCAAATAATGTGACAAATTATATAATAATTTCAGTGTCAATTACACTTTTAAAGGTTAATTTACTAATTTATTTCCTTCCAATGATGATATACCAGGTGCAGTCGGGGCACAAATAGGAACACAATTACTAATATAGCAATAAACAAACTTTAAAAGAGAAAAAAGAAGTTTTTAAAGTTGGAAGGAATATTTTCTTTTTCTTTCAAACTTCTACACCATGGCACTTCAAGAATGAGTCTAGAACAAAGACTGGCAAACTTTTTCTGTAAAGGATCAGTTGGCAACCATTTTGCACTTTGAAGCACACATGGTCGTTCTGTTAAAACTATTTTTTCTCCTGCTGTGGTTTGGGAACAGCAATACGATATCCCAATAAGACTTGATTGAAACAGAAGTGGGCTCAAATAACCAACTGCTGTAACACATTTCACTTCAAGTCTTGAGAACAAATTTCCTTCTAATAGTGACCTATCTCAGCTAAACCAGAAAATCTAGAACAGCTAGATACTGAGGAGCCTTTTGGAGCTGATATACTCATTGTGGCATCTGTGCTGGGTCTACCACATGTAAAGCGAAGTGTGAAAAACAAAACTACCAAAGTCTTAGCTCAAGTTCCAAGGACCTAAAATCAAGATGGGCAAATACAATAATAAATCAGGAAAAAAAAACACAAAAAAACAAAACAAAACAAAAAAACAAGATAATCTATTTGTTCCAATCTTTACTATCCCAAGCACTAAAATTCTGATACTCTGAGTAGTGAAGTATACCAAATTATAGGACAATGAATCCCATGTGGCTGAGAGAGAGAGTCATGTGTACTTTAAGGATCTATAAATCCCCGATACCTTGCAGAGTGCCTGTTGCATAGTACATCAATGATATAATGAACGAAAAAAGAACATAAATTCTTCTGTATTAAATTAGGACAATTTAACAGCTTGTGCTTTATAACTGCCAACAGCCAAGAATGCTTTTCTTGTGCATGAAGACAGAATAGGCAATTAACCATTACATATTTCCTAATAGAAAAAAAGCATCAACGTACTGTTTGGCTTTCGGGAAACTCCATTTTGAGTAATTTGTGAGCACACTCTTCAAAATCCAAACTGTGGAGATAAGATGGTTGTAACAGGTTAAAGGACTACAGCATAAACTGTAACATTTTTTCACATACAAGAATCTTACTTCAAGTTATTTTTTAAAAAATTTTACTTATTTATTTGGAAGTCAGAACTTCAGAGAAAGAGGAAGAGACAGACACATCTTCTATCAACTGGTTAACTCCCCAAATGGCTGCAACAGCCAGGGCTGGGCCAGGCTGAAGCCAGGAGTGAGGAGCATCATGCAGGTCTTCCGTGTGGGTGCAGGGGCCCCAGCAGCTGGATCAGAAGTGGAGCAGCTGGGACTCAAACCGGCACACACATGGGATGCCAGTGCTGCAGACAGCTTAACCTGCTGTGCCAAAGTACCCCAACAATTGTTCTGAAGACTCTTATTTTGACCATGGTTTAATATTATTTTATTTCCTCTATGAGAAAACAGAGTTCTGGTGTTGTGAGACTTGCTCCTCACCAAATCGTCCCAGAAGTAAAATTTGAACACAGGAATACTTAGTTTTCTCATCTAATATTTCACAAGCAAAAACTCTAATTAATATTTAATTGGAAGAATAGTTTCCTGAAATGTATATTATATGTTTAGAGAAATCAGCGAGAGTTCTAATTAAGACAGCGGCAAACAAAAGTCAAGTTTCTCATGTTTAACACTAAACCTCAATGTGGAACAGTAAATGAATATATTCTACCATAACGTAACTTCATCTATCTTTACTAGATTGTCGCTCCCCCTCTTCGCGGAGGAACGACACAGGACCCTGCGCTGTTCTTTTGTCTGCTCGGCCCTTCCCGGGTTTGCTGCTGGTCCTTCCCGGGTTGGCTGCCGACCCTCCACCTCCGTGGAAGGGCGGTTCCCCCTGCCACTTTCCCCACTTCCGTGGAGAAGCAGCACACCACCGCCCGGCTCTCTCGGGGGCTGCTCAGATGTTATCCGGATGTTCCTGGTGCATGTTGTCTCTCTCCTCCTTTATAGTCCTCTTCCACCAATCCCAACTCTGCTACCCACACGCTGAGCACACTGCTCTCCTCCAATCAGGAGCAGGATCAGCTCCTGCAGCTTGTTAAACTGATGAGGCAGCTGCGTAGAGGTTGTCTGGTCTCTTTCTCTCAGCGCCATATTGTGGGAGAGCAGATGCATAGAATAAGTCTTAATTCCAGTAACTTAGTCTAGTCTCAGTTGCTCTCCACACTAGATAATGCGAACTTCTTACAATCTGCATATATACTGAATTTAAAATACCTTCAATATACCTCAGCTAAGGAATAAGCACATTCAATGTGAATTTGAGCCAGCGACAATGCTAATATGAGGGTGCTTCAAAAAGTTCATGGAAAAGCATAATCTTTTAAGTCCATTTCTCCCTGAACTTTTTGAAGCCCCTCCCCCATATACTCGTACCTTTTGTAGACTGTCAAAACCCTTATTCTTTTCAATTTAAATTGTGCATTTTATTATATGTAAACTACACTTCAATTTTTAAAACTATCAGGGTTAGCCAGCGCCACGGCTCACTAGGCTAATCCCCCACCTGCGGTACTGGCACCTGGGGTTCTAGTCCCGGTTGCTCCTCTTCCAGTCCAGCTCTCTGCTGTGGTCCGGGAGGGCAGTGGAGGATGGCCCAGGTCCTTGGGCCCTGCACTCACATGGGAGACAAGGAGGAAGCACCTGGCTCCTGGCTTCAGATCGGCACAGCACGCTGGCCACAACACACTGGCTGTGGTGGCCACTTGGGGGGTGAACCAACGGAAAAAGGAAAACCTTTCTCTCTGTCTCTCTCTCTCACTGTCTACCCTGCCTGTAAAAAAAAAAACAAAACAAAAAACAAAAACCAATCAGAGCAGAATTAATAACTGCAGAGGGGCAGGGCTACATTGTCCACTACTCACTTCTCTTGAAACAAGCTCAAATATGTAGTAGTCTTCCTGTGAGTAAGTTCGTTCCTCCTTCCTTCCTTCCTTCTTTCCTTGCAGGAGATCCTTATTCTGAACCAGATTTGGGGTAACTTAGGAAACCTCCCTCAGACAGTATATTGAAAGCAGAGCAAGATGCCAGGTGAAAGCCAGAGATGGAACTTGGATAGCAGAGCCACACAATTAAGGTTATGTCACCAAGACCAAGGCTTTTATGGCTATTTTCTCCAAGCTACTTCAACTGTACAATCTGTCCTCAAAGTCCTTTCCAGGTTCCAAGCTCAAGATCATGACACCTTGGGGACATGGAGGTAGTTTCTCAAGGCTGTCTTCTGATAAACTCAAGAGTGCCTTAGCTCATTGTTGAGCTTAACAAGCAGCTGCGGTAGAGAGATTCTGGACCCAGAACTCAACAGCTGGGACACAGAGCCCACTGCTGGGATCAGTTAATCTTTTGGGAACAGCAGTTTAAAATCTTCACTCACTGAAATATAATAATTACGAATTTTGTTTGGCAGCTTATCTGTACTTTTCAGCTTCTCTTACTAACTGGGTTCCATAAGCACAACTGGGTAATAATACAGGATGATAAAAGGAAACAGAATAAGAGGAAAAAGAAAAAAAGATATCTACCAGTACAGAGACTTTGCAACAGTGACATTAAACAATATCAGTGTGTTGGGGCCAGCGCCAGTTTGAATCCTGGCTGCTTCACTTCCAATCCAGCTCCCTACTAATGTGCCTGGGAAAGCACAGGAGATGGCCCAAACACTTGGGCCCCCATATCCATGTGAGAGATCTGGAAGAAGCTCCTGGCTTCGGATTGGCTCAGCTCCAGCCATTACAGTGATTCAGGGAGTGAGCCAGCAGATGGAAGACCTCTCTCTGTCTATACCTCTCTCTCTAACTCTGTCTTTCAAATAAATAAATAAATAACCAAATAATTCTTTAAAAAAAAAATCAAGTAGCTGATGAAAACATTTACCACCTTCCTTTCATTTAATTAGTGAAGTTTCAGAGGTAAAGTTCTATGACAGTGTATTTTCCTTGTTCTTGTTTTATTTTAAAACCGATGACTCACTCAACAAGATTGCTTTGAAACAGCACTAATTAAAACTATTACTTGCATTAAATTTGCTTGATATTTTAACTCTAAGGTTGCAAAATCAAATGAATTGCAGGCTTACTACAAATTAATAGAGGACAGTAAATAAAAAAGATTTTATTAAATTACTCTCAGTTTTCAAGCTATGTCAACTGGTTTTGTTTATGTTTCTAATTTGAAAAACTTTAAATAGATGAGGACATAGTAGTTCATTTCCCTGTGATACTACAACTTCCCTAAAGCAAAAATCAGACTATTGGTTAAAGCCTCGAGCAAACAAGAATCCATTATTCTCAACGACGAAGCTGGCTGGGTGGCTTTATATGTTATGAAAATAAAAGGCTTTAACACTTAGAAAACAAGAGTACTGGTGATATTTGTCAACAAAAATTTAAAACATAAAATATCCCACATAGTTCAGTTACCAGAACTTGGTTTTGTTTGCAAGATCCCCAAGTACAAACTGTTAGTATAAAATGCCTTCAAAGCTACTTGACTTGATGATTATAGACCACTGGATTTCTAGCCTGGTATTAGAGACACAGATTGTTAGAAACCACATGACTGGAAAAGCTACATAATACAAAAAATGTATAATCCATCCTCAAAATAACCATCAATGTTAATGTATTATTTCTAGAATATGCCTGCTATTTTAACAGCTATGATAATTTTACATCAGTCTAATAAAATCTATATTGTTTCTGCCACCCAACAGTGTATCAGACCATTTGCCCATATTTATAACTCCTCATTAACCTAATCTTCAACGGTGGCATAAATTAGACATTTAGGCTACTCATGTTACATAAGATGACACTCTCTGGTTTTTGTGTGCATATTAAACAATGCGGTCTTTAACTATGTATATTTCTTTATATAATAATGAAAAAGATGGGTCAAATGGCAAGAACAGTAAGCCCTAAAAGAGTCTAACTAATATAATTTCCCATTGATTACATGTATCTCACTGAAGTTCTCAGAAGTACTGCACACCACAGCTTTAAAAAATAAGCCACCTTAGCTATTCTAGTTTTTATTTATTTATTTTTTTGACAGGCAGACTTAGACAGTGAGAGAGACAGAGAGAAAGGTCTTCCTTCCATTGGTTCACGCCCCAAATGGCCACTATCCGGTGTGCTGAGCCGATCCAAAGCCAGGAGCCAGGTGCTTTTTCCTGGTCTCCCATGTGGGTGCTGGGCCCAAGCACTCGGGCCAAGCTCCACTGCCTTCCCTGGCCACAGCAGAGAGCTCGACTGGAAGAGGAGCAACCGGGACAGAACTGGCGCCCCAACAGGGACTAGAACCCAGAGTGTCAGTGCCACAGGCAGAGGATTAGCCTAGTGAGCCACGGCACCAGCCAACCTTAGCTATTCTAATGACCAATAACATTTCTTTGTCTACAGTGAATATTTAGTAACATTTTTATCATCATGTTTTATAATCTTGTTATATGAAATTTGCCATCCAGGTCCTTTAAATACATAGCTATTAAAGTCTGTTTGCTGGGGCCGATGTGTGCCATGCGGGCATCTCATATGGGCGCTGGTTCGTGTCCTGGCTGCTCCACTTCTGATACAGCTCTCTGCTATGGCTTGGGAAAGCAGTGGAGGATTGCCCAAGTTCCTGGGCCCCTGCACCCGTGTGGGAGACCCAGAAGAAGCTCCTGGCTCTTGGCTTTGGATCAGCCTAGCTCCCTCCATTGCAGCCATTTGAGGAGTGAATCAGCAGATGCAAAACTTTTGTCTTCCTGCCTCTGCCTCTCTGTAACTTTGTCTTTCAAATAAATAAATCTTTAAAAAAAAATTTGTTTTCTAACATTTGTATGAGCTTTTAAGTACAGTAACCTTTGCCATATGTAAGTATTTTTTAAGTAGGCATTTAGGTACTTGGAATTCAACAAATACTAACATACAACAATCATGGAATAGTGGATACCACTTATTTTTTAATGTTTTAATTTTTTTTAGTCTGTTGTATTCCCAGAGACAATTTTAGTTAGGTCAATAAAAAAAGGATTCTTTTAAATAATTATTCAAAAGTACTGGTGTAACTTTTTTTTTTTTTTTTTTGACAGGCAGAGTTAGACAGTAAGAGAGAGAGTGACAGACAGAAAGGTCTTCCTTTTTCCATTGGTTCACCCCCAAAGTGGCCGCCATGGCCGGCGCATTGCAGCCAGCACGCTGCGCCAATCCGAAGCCAGGAGCCAGATGCTTCCTCCTGGTCTCCCATTAGAGTGCAGGGCCCAAGGACCTGGGCCATCCTTCACTGCCCTCCTGAGCTACAGCAGAGAGCTGGACTGCGAGAGGAACAGCTGGGACTAGAACCAGCGCCCATATGGGATGCTGTTGCTGCAGGCAGAGTATTAACCAAGTGAGCCACGGTGCTGCTGGCCCCTATTTATTTATTTAAAAGATTTGTTTATTTATTTGAAAGTCAGAGTTACACAGAGAGAGGAGAGGCAGAAAGAGAGAGAGAGAGAGAGAGAGAGAGAGAGAGAGAGGTCTTCCATCCACTGGTTCACTCCCCAACTGGCCGCAACAGCTGGAACTGCAATGATGCAAAGCCAGGAGGCAGAAGCTTCTTCCTGCTCTCCCACATGGGTGTAGAAGCCCAAGGACATGGGCCATCTTCCTCTGCTTTCCAGGACACAGCAGAGAGCTGGATCAGAAGTGGAGCAACCAAGTCTTGAACCAGCACCCCTGTGGGATGCCAACACTTCAGGCCAGGATTTTAACCCGCTGAGCCACAGCACTGGCCCCTATTAATCAAAATTTTAAAGAATGATTTATAAAAAGTGATGATTTGGACTGGAACTGTGGCATGGCAGGTAATGCTGCCGCCTGCAAGTGCCAGCATCCCATGTGGGCGCCGGTTCGAGTCCCAGCTGCTCCACTTCCGATATAGCTCTCTACTATGGCCAAGGAAAGCAGTAGAAGATGGCCCGAGTCCTTGGGCCCCTGCACCCACATGGGAGACCTGGAAGAAGCTCCTGGCTTTGGATCGGCACAGCTCCGGCTGTTGCAGCCAACTGGGGAGTGAACCAGCGGATGGAAGACTCTCTCTCTCTGCCTCTCCTTCTCTCTCTGGGTAACTCTGACTTTCAAATAAATAAATAAATCTTTAAAAAAAAGTGAAGATAAACTGTCAAGGAAAATAAATAAAATTAAACAATATACCATACCGGGGGTGGAAAAAGACAACTTATTGAAAGGCCAAATTCTACTTAAGAATATTTACCTATAACAAATAATTTCTCATTCTCCATTTTGAATTTATGCAAAAAAATTAATAGATTTTCATGTGAAAGGCAAACAAATAGGTAAGGATAAACCAAAATATTTCCAACCAGTGTTCTGCTGTTTCACATTCCTCTATTTGGAGATGAATCTAAAGCCAAAAAGTTTCAGACGGACTGAAAACAAGATGACTCTTACTTATGAATCATTATTGCTATTACATCAGACTGAATGGAAATACACAAGACTTAGTAATAAAACAGAACTGAGAAAACATTCCTTTTCCAGTGTAAAATGTAAACACTATGCCCACTAAATCAATAACTGATTCACATATAAATGACAGATGCACTAAACATTTAACATTCTCATTTATTTCCCTTTAAAGCCAACTCACAGTCTTCAAAAGGGATAGGTACTGTTTTCATGAAATTATAAAAGTTCTAATGATTACTTCAAAGGGCCCTTAAAATCTTCCTAAGTCTAATTTGTATTTCCATTTATATTCATTTTCAACTGCATAGCAAATCAGTGTCCCAAAGTCATCACAATAGTGCTTCTTGTTAGAAACCAGATTATGGGAAAAAAATTAAATTTCCCTTATACAAATATTAACTCCATATGAGCTCTATAATACAGTTGTTGTTAATTTTTTATTAGTGATATTTAACTATAGGAAATTACGCAGCATAAAAAAAGCCATTTAATTCTGTAATACAACTAGACTTTCCAAGTAAAAGCAATTTTCATTAAAGCAGAGAACCAACAGTTAGGGATCTATGAGTCTGGGCATGGTATGAGAGAGGAGGGCAAAGCACTCTGAAAATGTTGAAGTAGTATCTAGTGTTCTGTTACCAAATTCTAAATAGTATCCCTGGTCTCCTTACTCATCCTAAACAAAATTAAAAAAAAAAAAAAATATATATATATATATATCAACTAAGGTATAATGTCTTACCTTGACTGAATTGCAAGATATATTGTACGACGGAATGAGACTAGATTAATTTCTGTTTTGTCATGAATGGTCACTTTTTGTCCTGAAAGAAAGTAAACGTGACAAAACTATAAAACTATAAAAATAAATATGGATAACTGAAAATGTATCTGCAAAAGTTTTAAAAATAAATCTATTTACAATCTCAAAATAACACTTTTTTCTACTGTGCTAGTCAATATTTATGGAACTCAAGGTCACTGTGTCAAGTCTTTTATCACATTATTTTATTAGCTTGAGGAAGCATAAACCACAGCAAGAAAAACTATTGTTATGACCATGTTATGTGCTCCTTTAGATATCATGAAAGCCTTCACTCATGCTGTTATTTGGTAAAAGATTATTGCTAGAGAACAGTATCTTCATAATTCAGAACTGTAACTTATGGGTAGAAATTCAGTTTTAGAGATTGCTGGACCAGGACAAGTTGAATGGGTCCAATATAAATACTCGTACATACATTTGTGAAAATTTCCTCCCATTCGAACACATGAAAACTTTCCTTATATATATTTAATAGTTTCTGTTTGAATACTACTACATGTAAAACAAATCTAAAGTAAAATATAGTATAAAGAGATGAATTACATAAGGAAAACATCAGGAAACATTTAAACATATTTGTTATAAAATGTTACAGAAGAGCAAATCCACACTGTAAATAGAACTAAAATACATTATATCCTAAAAGGGAAGGATACATTAATATTTTCAAATATGTAATACATATAAATAATGATCACTTCAAGCACGTTCTGATGTTAGTAACCGAGACTGAAGCAAAGTAAAGCTTTGAGTTTATTTTTCTGAGAAATAATGTAATGAAAGCTGAAGAGGAAGAACATCATGCCTGCTTCTGTACAAATATAGCTTTTGGCCTCCCCACTCTATTTTGCCAAAGTGAATAGAAAATATCTAGTCACTCTAATCTACCACATTCTTGCCAGGGTTATATAAATCACACATCCTTTAGATGAATACACCTTTTTCCAGTTTATAATATAATCAAAAGCACAAAATGTCAAATTAAAATTATGTTGATGTTTAAAAATTAATTTCCTTGTTTTTCCCTTTAGAGCACAGTTTCCCAACCTTGCCAATACCGGCATTTGGGGCTGATCGTGCCCTGTTGTGGGAGCAATTGTTCAACTGCAGCCTCTGTTTTCACTTGCTAGATGCCAACAGCATCCCTCCCATCACAACCCCATGAGAAACACTGTTTTGGAGGCTTATATTAGAATTAACCTGATCTTAAAATATTTTACAATACAACACCTTTACCTTCTTCATCTTCTTCTCCTTCTTCCTCCTCTTCTTCCTCCTCTTCTTCACTGCTTCCTGCATCTTGGTCTGTGTTTGAGTCACTGTCTCCTTCATCTAGAATTTCTACATGAACAAATTACATTTAGGAAAAAAAAACAACTAATGAGTAAGTGATATAAATGTATCTCTGAGAAGACAATTCTCAGTTCATGGAGATCCATAGTGGTTAACCAAAAAAGAAGCCCACACAACCCTCATGTTACTGTCACGGTAGTGAGGGTAGTGAGGAAGCATTACAACTGCTCTGATTAGAGACAGCCATAAATGTCATTCTTCCATCAGCTAGAAAGTGTCCATGAACCAAGGAAGGAATTTAAAAAAAAAAAAAAAAAACAAGAAAAGGTAGATGAAGGTTTTCCAAAACAGCAAGAACACTATAAAATTAGGACCAACAACCAGCATATGGAAGTCAAGATACTATTTTATCATCTGTCTACTACATTTAGAAAAAAGTTAAGCTAAGAATGTACTTAGATCAGAGACAGGAAACAACTGCATGAGTTAGTGTTTCCTTTAAATAAACAGATTTTTATTGGAATATAAATATATACCTAATAAGTTGAACATTATAATCAATCCAAAGACGTCTAATATGTAAACAGAAACAGAAGTTTAAAAACTTTTAAGCAAATCAAAAGACAACTCTTGGATTATCACAAATGAAAACACAACCCATATTCAGAACTCCATGAAAATAGGGATGTATAGGAGAGGCTACAAAAAGCAAGTCATTATGCTAATAGTAAATCAGTGACAAACTAAAATTATATTTTGTCCAGTGGTTCTGTTAGCCTGATAAAAGGTTTTTCAAGAATATTTTATTTATTTATTTAAAAGGCAGAGTTAGAGAGAGAGAGAGATTGAGATCGAGAGAGATTGATTTCTCCATCTGCTGGTTCACTCACCAAGGGCCAGGGTTGGGACCCACCAAAGCCAGGAGCCCATAACTTGACTAGGGTCTCCCATCTGAGTGGTAGGGGCCCAACCCTGAGCAGGGAGCTGGATTGGAAGTAAAGCAGCTAGGATTTGAACTGGCACTTATATGGGATGCTGGTGTCATAGGCAGTGGCTTAACCTACTGTGCCACAATGCTGACACCTGGATAAAAGATTTTACAAATCTGGCCAATTTTATTTTTGTGTATCTATTATAATCAGAAAACTTTTAATACAAAGTTTTATGCCAACTCCCATGTAGGAAAATTTGAATGTCTTTATATTTGAGCAATATACATAAGGAGCTACATATTTCATGCTAACAGAGCTTCATAATATGAAAAATAAATCATTTACAAAAATCAGAGAATACAGCTTTTTTCTGACATAGCAATCTCAAGAATATTCCTAATGAACATGACCAAAGAAATAACCTGAAGTGTCAAGTTTATTATTATACAATATAGCTTAGACAGACTTTTAAAATAAGAACTATTTAGTATTCAGTAACAGAAAGATAGGCACTCCTGCTGGTTTCCCAAATGCTGTAAGACCTAGAATTCAAGTACACCTGGGTCACTCTAAGGTGCTAATTACTAAAGCTGTGCTCACTCCCTGCTGTGGCCATTTTTAAACGCCAGTCCTAGACAAACATTTTAGGAAAGAATGAAGGTCAAATGAATGGTCTAATTGTTTATGTAGTCCTGTTCTCATTTCTCCACTTTTAAATCAACTTATTGGAATCACTTAGGCCATGACAATGGGATTTCTTATCTGAATAAAGTAATGGTTTCAAAGCATGGTCTAGGAGGCCCTGGAGGATCACTGAGACCCGTCAAGTGGCCTGTGACATCAAAACTACTTTCGTAATATTGGGTGGGCATTGCAGTGTATTGAGTTAAGTAGCTCCTTGCAACACTTGCATCCCACATCCACATTTCTAATCCAGCTTCTTGATAATATGCCCGGGGAATAGGGTGTGGGGGGAAGATAGGAGATGTTAACTTAAGTACTTGGGTTTCTGCCACCCACGTGGCAAATGCAGATAGAGATCCGAGCTGCTGACTTAAGCCTGGCCTGGCCCCAGGTGTTGCGGGCACTTGGGCAGTAAATCAAGACAATCCTTTTCTGTCACTGTGCCTTTCAAATAAATAAATAAATAAATTGAAAAAACCAGCTTTTATAATGATACTAAGATACTATCTTTTTATTGGGCTGACTTTTTTTTTTTTTTTTTTTTGACAGATAGAGTTATAGACAATGAGATAGACGGACAGAAAGGTCTTCCTTCTGTTGGTTCACTCCCCAAATGGCCGTTATGGCCGGCACTGCGCCGATCTGAAGCCAGGAGCCAAGTGCTTCCTCCTGGTTTCCCATGCAGGTGCAGGGGCCCAAGCATTTGGGCCATCCTCCACTGCCCTCCCGGGCCACAGCAGAGAGCTGGACTGCAAGAGGAGCAGCCGGGACTAGAACCAGCGCCCATATGGGATGCCGGCACTGCAGGCGAAGGACCAACCAAGTGAGCCATGGCTCCGGCCCCTGGGCTGACATTTTTGATTTTCCAAAAACAAAACAGGTTAAAACTGCTGAAACCCAAACACAAATCAAAAATCACACAATGCACTAGTAATCAATGCATTCTTTACCGTGCACTTCAGCCAACAGGAAACAAGAAAAGCTAGTTTCACTCAAGAATGTCTTAGGGCCAGCACTGTGACTTAGCAGGTTAAGCCTTGGCCTGTGGTGTGGGCATCCCATATGGGTGCTGGTTCAAACTTCAGCTGCTTCACTTCCAATCCAGCTCCCTGCTAATGGCCGGGGAAAGCAGTGGAAAATGGCTCAAGAGCTTGGACCACTGCACCCACATGGCAGACCCAGAAGAAGCTCCTGGCTCCAGGCTTCGGAACAGCCAAGCTCCAGCTGTGGCAGTCATTTGGGGAGTGAACTAGCAGATGGAAGACCTCTCTGTCTGTCCCTTTGTCTGTAACTCTGCCTCTCAAATAAATTAAAAAAAAACTTCAAAAAAATCTCGGCATTTAAATATAGTGACAAACTATGACACTGAAATTCATGTAAAATGATTGGTAAGGGTTATCTCAAGAGAAAGTACTTGCATAACTGAGGTGCAAGATAAAACAACTACTTCTTTCATTTTTTACTTGAAAGAATGCCATTCAATTCCAACAAATGATAGCTGTTAGGTGTTTGGCAGATACTTTCTCAGATGTAGACAAAGTGAGACTGTCATTTCAGAAGAAACAACTAACAGTGTTTGCTACCATGCTAAAAAGGTTTCAAGAGAAAAGTCAATTTTTGGAAAAACTGTACCAACCTCTGTGAGCGTCAGAGCTCCCTATCACTGACTTTTCTGACGAGACAGGTGTTAATACTAACATGTAATTTCCTGATACTGTATGAACATAATTTCATTGTGATAATCTTAATGTGTTAACACTTAGAAGATTCGATTAATCAGTATCTTCCAAATAACAAACGCAACGTGTTATAAAATCATGTATGTGTAAAAGAAACATTCTAAGGGACAGATTAATGGATTTTAACATAATAGAGTATGAAAATTCACTGATGCTGTTTCAGATTTCACATTAAAATTAATCTTTAAGAAACTATCAGCTTTTAAATATTGGCACAGTATCAAGGAAGAATATATGCAATTACCTAAAAAGAAGGTTAACATACTCTTCCCTCCTCTAACACATATCTACACGAGGTTTCATCAACTACTTCAAGTAAAACAACTTACTACAACAGACTGAATATAGAAAACAGCGGTTTCCCACCAGGCCAGATACTAAACTATCTAAAGCATGCCATTCTTCTCACTAAATGTGTTTTGTGAAATAATTGTTTTCATAAAAACATATAATTATGTTAATATATTTTAGTGTTATTAAGTTGCTCTCTCTTTATATTTTAAAATTTACGAAATGATAAATAATCAATAGACAAACCACACATATTCAGAGGCCTTTTATAATAAATGAGACCAAAGAATTTGAGGACTGCTAAAATAAAGGAAAGTGCCACTTATTTTCCAGGCTTTGGCAACTGCCTACACCCTAAAGAAATAGGCAGGAAATTCCCAAGTTTAAAAGAGAAAATAAATCATACCAAATATAGTGAGAATTCCAAAAAAAAATCATTTGGAAATATTTTAGGGAAGTCATAGGAAAGAGGTCATAAGAAAAGAAGGCAAAGTGCGTCTAAGTTTTCCACATTTGGAAACTAAAATATGGAACAGACAAAGGGATCTGGCAAGGAGCAGTGAAATGCTCCTGGGAAATCAGCATTTAAGAGAATTTATTTCCTGTACTAGATTTTTAGAATAATGTACAGAGCTGGAAGGCTCCTTGCACCTTTACCTTCTATTTCCAAGTACTACTAAAGCACAGAACACAGGAAAACAGGGTTTTAAGTCTTCACTCCCCTTTCTAGGAGATTCTAGAGCACCAAGTCCTTTTTAGGTAAAATCACAGCTCAAGGGAAATAAATCCATAAAACTATTATAAAAGTAGGCCTGAATATTAGCTTTAGGAGGAAAAATAATGATACACATGTAAAAACAATAGTTATTACTGTTCTCCAAAAATAGTTTAAGTGTCTGAATATTTACTCTGTAGCAACACAAAATACTGCATTTATCCTTTCACAAGCAGTAAAATTCACTCACATGTCAACCAAGTAATTAGTTCTAGATCACTTAGCTAGTATCACTAAAGATAAAATATAAACCCAAATCTGTGCAAAGTTAGTGCTTACAACACACCAATGATGTACAAACAATAATAATCACGGACTTCCCAGGAACCCAAACTTTGGTGCTATCAGGACCCGCGCCCCAAATAATAAAGGAAAGCATTTTATAATAAAGCATATCACCTAACTGAATAGCAAAATGAGTCTGCAAGTGTAGCTGTAAATGGTACAGAAGTTAAATGAAGGCCCCTAGTAAACTGAGTATTTTTCAAGATGATGTAAATAATTGATACCATGGACAAGATTAGAAAGTAAAATAAACAATGGGGAAACACTGAAGTGATTGGCTCCACAGGAGAATAGATTTTACTGCATGAGGCTGAGTGATCTATAAATACTTCCTTTTTCATCAGTATTGTATAACTATCCAAATTGTTTCAGTTTATCCCAAATGTATTATTTTTAAAATTCTACATACCCTTCTTAATAGCTTTGTACTTTTCTTCATTCTCCATAAAATTAGGATCCATCTTGAAAACATCTTTAAAAAAAAAAGGCAAACATTAAACCTTTATTTCCAATAGTTACATTTCTTGATACCCACTTCCCACTCCTAACCACCCAGACTCACTAAGAACGTCCTCTGGATTATAGTCGTCCTCCAAAGGTAGCATATGGGTGAACTGGTCATCTTCTTCCACCAAGTCCAGTCCATCTAGTATAACAGGGTGGTCCTTGAACCCATCCTTCCGGACAGCAAACATCACTTCAATCATATACTGAACTCTCTTGTCAATCTCAGACTCATGCAGAATGTTTCGAAGGCGTTCAAATATAGCTAAACAAAAAGAAAAGGGAATGAAAAAGTGGTAAACATAATACTCAAACAAAAGATTAACATCAAACCAAGAATATTTGTATACACCTACCATTGATTCCTCTTGGTGACACTTGTGTTAACTTGAGGCCACATTCCTTGAGAAAACCAATTGCTACTTCAACACTATCATCTGTTGGTCTTTCAAGCAGCAAAGTGAGCATTTCCAAGCATAAAACTTCATGTGCCTTAAATAGAATGCAGACATAGGGAAGAGAGAAAATGCTTTTACAAACATTAACCTACTGTTGGTAATAATAATTAGTAAATCATTATACTATAATCATCATACTACACGTATGAATAGCAAAGTTTTATAATGTACATAGAAATACTCTAAATGTGGGATAATTTCATTTTGTACCTCTTTTTAAAAATTTTTTATTTTTAATTTTTTTGTTTTAATTTTCTCTTTTGTTTTCTTTTTTGTGTTTCTCTTATTTTTAAAGATTTATTTATTTATTTGAAAGAGTTACACAGAGATTGAAGGAGAGGCAGAGAGAAAGAGAGGTCTTCCATCCGCTGGTTCACTCCTCAGTTGGCCACAATGGCTGGAGCTGTGCCAATCTGAAGCCAGGAGGCAGGAGCTTCTTCCGGGTCTCCCACGCAGGTGCAGGGGCCCAAGCACTTGGGCCGTCTTCTACTGCTTTCCCAGGCCATAGCAGAGAGCTGGATCAAAAATGGAGCAGCCAGGTCTTGAACTGGTGCCCATATGGGATATCAGCACTACAGGTGGTGGCTTTAGCTGCTATACCACAGTCTAGCCCCCATTTTGTACCTCTTAAGAACTTACATGAGGTGGGTATTCAGCATAGCAATTAAGATGTGGGTTGGGATGCTCACATCCTATATCAGAACACTCGGATTTGAGCACTGGCTCTTAAACTGCATGAATACTAACATGGTCACAAGATACCTTCATTTTATCTGCTGCACAGTAACAATTTTGATCACTTTCCCCTTTGTAATTAAACTATTTACATGGGCCATGTTCAACAATTGTCATTAATAACAAATGCCAATAAGAGTGGGAATAATGCCTTTCCAAAATCAGATACGTATTTGAAAAAGGAAGAAGTCTAAATCCCAATTCAGGAGAATATCTTCTTCATATTGTGCACAACAGCAAATACACACTGATTTTCCCAGGGAAGAGAAGGGCATCAAACAGTCTTATATCAATGACAAGAAAATACTGTCTTGCACCACAGTTGCAAAGAGTCAAAATATTTACCATCATAACTCTTTTATGGCAATGACAAAAACCTCTGATGTGTACTCTAAATCCAAAAACAGAAATGTGTCTTTGTGGTACAGACATATGAAAGCTAGTTTCCATGGTCTTAAGCAGCAAGCTTCCATTGTAAATAATGTGGTAACTAATTAGGTTAAAATCTAAGAGTGGACACTAGAAAGAATTTCAGATAGGTAAAAATGAACTACTACTTAATGTTAGAGGAATAAGGTTAAATAGGACTTCAAATACAGACATTACACTAAAAATGTGAATACAGATCTGAAGAAAACCTTTGAGGATAAATAAGAGCAATTTTACAATTTTCAAAGTTACACAGAAGCTAAATCTGAACCATCAAATAGTTTTGTATGGATGCATATAAAATAAACACAAACATTGAACAATAAAGCGATAAAATCACCTGCACTGAAGACAGATCAAAATTATTTAATAATCTAATTATTATGTAAAATAAATAAAATTATTTTATAAATATCTATACAAATAGAGGAAGAGTTTTTTGTACTTATCAGCTATTTATTGGTTCTTCATGAACACCATGTATGGGGAAAAAAGTAGAAAAGATACTATCTTTATTGCTTTAGAAAATGAATTAATTAACATTCTTTTTTTTCTTTTTTCTTTTTTTTTTTTTTTTGACAGGCAGAGTGGACAGTGAGAGAGAGACAGAGACAAAGGTCTTCCTTTGCCATTGGTTCACCCTCCAATGGCCGCCGCGGCCAGCGCACCGCGCTGATCCGATGGCAGGAGCCAGGTACTTAGCCTGGTCTCCCATGGGGTGCAGGGCCTAAGCACTTGGGCCATCCTCCACTGCACTCCCTGCCACAGCAGAGAGCTGGCCTGGAAGAGGGGCAACCGGGACAGAATCCGGCGCCCTGACCGGGACTAGAACCCGGTATGCCGGCGCCGCAAGGCGGAGGATTAGCCTAGTGAGCTGAGGCGCCAGCCTAAATTACATTCTTTAAAAAAGAAAAAGATATGTAGTCAAGTAACCACATTTAGATCAATTCTGATAAAATATCTAGAACTACCTAATGTCTCTTATTAAAGAATATTATGGGCCGGTGCCACGGCTCACTAGGCTAATCCTCAGTCTATGGCACCGGTACCCAGGATTCTAGTCCCGGTTGGGGCACCGGGTTCTGTCCCAGTTCCTCTTCTTCCAGTCCAGCTCTCTGCTGTGGCCCAGAAGGGCAGTGGAGGATGGCCCAAGTACTTGGGCCCTGCACCTCATGGGAGACCAGGAGGAAGCACCAGGCTCCTGGCTTCGGATCGGCGCAGCATGCCGGCTGTAGAGGCCACTTGGGGGGTGAACCAACGGAAAAAGGAAGACCTTTCTCTCTGTCTCTTTCTCTCTCTCTAGCTGCCTGACTTTGCCTGTCAAAAACAAACAAACAAACAAAAAAAACAAAAAAGAATATTATGAGGCCGGCGCTGTGGCCTAGAGGGTAAAGTAGCACCTGTGATGCCGGCATCCCACATGGGCACAGGTTCAAGTCCTGGCTGTTCCACTTCGGATTCAGCTCCCTGCTAACGTGCCTGGGAAAGCAGTGGAAATGGCCAAAGTCGTTAGGCCCCTATACCCACACAGGAGACCTGGAAGAAGCTTCTGGCTCCTGGCTCTGGACTGGTCCAGCTCTAGCCAATGTGATCATTTGGGGAATGAGCCAGCAAATTGAAGATTTCTTTCTGTCTCTTCCCCACCTCTCTCTGTAAACTCTGTCTTTCAAATAAATAAATAAAGCACTAAAAAAAGAATTTAAATGCATTTATTATTTTAAAACTAAAATATCATACAAGATATTTATCTTTTTAACTTTTACTTAATGAATATAAATTTCCAAAGTACAGCTTATGGAGTACAATGGCTTCCCCCCTCCCATAACTTCCCTCCCACCCGCAACCCTCCCCTTTCCCACTCCCTCTCCCCTTCCATTCATATCAAGATTCATTTTCAATTCTCTTTATATACAGAAGATTAGTTTAGCATATATTAAGTAAAGATTTCAACAGTTTGCACCTACACAGAAACACAAAGTGTAAAATACTGTTTGAGTATTAGTTATAGCATTAAATCACAATGTACAGCACATTAAGGACAGAGATCCTACATGAGGAGTAAGTGCACAGTGACTCCTGTTGTTGACTTAACAAATTGACACTCTTGTTTATGGCATCAGTAATCACCCTAGGCTCTTGTCAGGAGTTGCCAAGGCTATGGAAGCCTTTTGAGTTCACCGACTCGTATTATTTAGACAAGGTCATAGTCAAAGTGGAAGTTCTCTCCTCCCTTCAGAGAAAGGTACCTCCTTCTTTGATGACCCATTCTTTCCACTGGGATCTCACTTGTGGAAATCTTTTTCATTTAGGTCATTTTTTTTTTTTTTCCCAGAGTGTCTTGGCTTTCAGTGCCTGAAATAGTCTCATGGGCTTTTCAGCCGGATCCGCATGACTTAAGGGCTGATTCTGAGGCCAGAGTGCTATTTAGGACATCTGCCATTCTATGAGTCTGCTGTGTATCTCACTTCCCATGTTGGATCATTCTCTCCCTTTTTTATTCTATTGGTTAGTATTTGCAGACACTCGTCTTGTTTATGTGATCCCTTTGACTCTTAGACCTATCATTATGTTCAATTGTGAACAGAAATTGATCACTTGGACTAGTGAGATGGCATTGGTACATGCCACCTTGATGGGATTGAATTGGAATCCCCTGCATACAAGATATTTACCCCCAAGGACAATACATCAAAATAATAATAGAAATATAATTACTGAAGTGTATCAAGCTGAGTTCTAAGGGCACTGAAAGACACCAATTACTTACCACATTTTGGTTAATAAGATGTGCCACAAACTTTGAAGCAGTCAGGCAAAGTTGCTGAAAAGTGAAGACAGAAAACAAAGTTGTAAACTAAAACCAATTTTCATTCATCAATAGAATCCACAGCATACTAACATCCCCTACATAAAACATATACTACACAAAGATGATTTTTATATGAACATAATCCAAGTGAAAGAGTGCCATTTCTGGTTAAAAAGTTGGAATTCTACAGGTATAGCTACCATATGTGTGGCTCATTACTAGTTGTCAAGGATATATACTAGGACAAAAATGGTCTCATGGGAAGGTGTTTGGTATGGCAGTTAAAACACTGCTTGAATCACCAGCATTCCATATTGGGGTGTCTGGATTCTAGTACTGGCCTTGCTTCCTGTTAATCTGCACTCTGGGAAGTGGTGATGATGGCTCAAGTAGCTGAGTCACTGCTACTAATGCAGAAGACTCAGGATTGAATTCCCAGCTCCTGGCTTCAGTCTATCCCATTCATAGCTGTTGGAGGATTCTGGGGAATGAGACAGCATATGAAAGATCTCTTTCCAAAAAAAACCCAACACCAAAAATGAAAACACCACAAGTTCCCATTAAGTAGAGTCTTTAAAAAAGAAATTTGGGACAGGAATTTGGCCCAGCAGCTAAGATGCCTGGATCGCACACCCGAGTGCCCAAATCAATTCTTGGTTCTGGCTCCAATTTACTGCCAGTGTAGATTGTGGGAGGCAGTGGTGATGGCTCAAGTACTTGGGTTCTGCCACTTATATGTGAAACTTGGAACTGTGTTCCTAGAGAGTCCTGACCCAGTCTTAGCCTATATAAATTTTTGAGAATGTTAACCAGCCAATCAAAGGTCTCTTTCTGCCTCTTAAATAAACTAAAAAAGAATAAATAAATTTAAAATAAAATAAAAAGCATGGAGCTAGAGTTGTGGCATAACAGGATGAACTACCGCCTGCAGTGCCAGCATCCCAAATGGGCACTGGCTCAAGTCCTGGCTGCTCTTCTTCCGATCCAGCTCTCTGCTAATGCGCCTGGGAAGGACACTTGGAGGACACCCAAGTTCTTAGGACTCTGTACTCACATGGGAGACCTGAAAGAAGCTCCTGGATCCTGATTATCCACTGGCTGTTGTAGCCATTTGGGGACTGAATCAGAGGATGGAAAACCTCTGTTCCTCTCTCTCTAACACTGACTTTCAAATAAATAAGAAAATAAATCCCAAATAAATTAATTAAATTAAAAGCATTTCTAAGTAGAATCAACATCGGTTACTCTTATTTTTTTTTTGTTTTTTTTTTATTTTTTTGACAGGCAGAGTGGACAGTGAGAGAGAGACAGAAAGGTCTTCCTTTGCCGTTGGTTCACCCTCCAATGGCCGCCGTGGCCGGCGCGCTGCAGCCGGCGCGCTGCGGCTGGTGCACCGCGCTGATCTGCTGGCAGGAGCCAGGAGCCAGGTGCTTTTCCTGGTCTCCCATGGGGTGCAGGGCCCAAGCACCTGGGCCATCCTCCACTGCACTCCCTGGCCACAGCAGAGAGCTGGCCTGGAAGAGGGGCAACCGGGACAGAATCCGGCGCCCCAACCGGGACTAGAACCCGGTGTGCCGGCGCCGCTAGGCGGAGGATTAGCCTATTGAGCCGCGGCGCCGGCCCTCGGTTACTCTTATTGACACTGGTTTATTAGTCTGTCCCTAAGCAACAGTTTATTTATAAGCCATTCATAAATACCTTGTCATTTCTTCGATAGCCTTTTCGGAAATTAAGGATTAACCTCTTGAGGATTAATTCTCCAATTTGTGGAAATTTTGAGTTGATAATTGCCACTAAAGCTGCATAAACATGGGTGAAGATAGGCGAAGCACTCTGTGCTTGCAAAACAGACCTAGACAGCAGTCCTCTGTTTAAAAGAAAAGAGGTCAAAAACAATCAATTTAGTTAGAATGGGAAAAAACATTTAAAATCCAGTAATATAATTCTGTAAATTTTAAAAGATAAATTTTTACTACTTTATCTAGGGAAAAGTTAGTCCTACTAATAAACAACAGCTGCTTTTGATAAACTAAACTTTGAATTTTTGCTTTTGTAAAATAGAAAGTTTACTACAATTGTTTTTTCAAAATTTTCTATCTCAAGATAGTTCCTCTCTTCCTGCTTGTTGTTGTACAGCTAACAAATTTGAGAGTTTTCAATATCACAGAAATCATTTGTTTAACAACTTCAAAAAAGTCAAGGAAAAAAAGACTTCTTTCAAAAGTATAAAATTTAGACAACATAAATTTTCCACTACAGATACATCATTCAATGTAATTAATTCTGTGATTAAAAACAAATTTGAGTTTTTTCTGTCTTTAAACTTAATTTTACTAGGATAAAAATGAAGATTTAGAATAAATAATACAAACATTCCAAGATTAATGCTAAAATGCTAATAAGAAAATTAAAAGTTGCCCACTTGTAATTTACTTAGAAATGGTTATGATTTGTATGCATTTGATGCAGAAAAGAAGAGATGCAAAGTGGGCTAACTGAAGCTATTTTTAGCAATGTGATGACAAATAATTACTGGATTACCAAAACACAAGGTGAAAATGTCTTAATAGCAAATTTAGTAATGACAACTGAATGACTAGAGTTGAATATGAGAAAACTATACTCAGGTTATAAATTATAAGATCTTAAGCAATCCATATAACTTCTTTAAATCTACCTTTATTCTAAGTAAAATGGGGAGAGTTATGTCTACCTTTGAGGACAGCAGCTACCTTTTGGTCAACTTGCTATATCCTTACAGCACACTGCACTTACTTTCATTTCCCAAATTTTTTATTCTTTTGAGGTGATGAATCTGAGTAATGTGAAATAACATCAGAAAAGAGCCCTCACATTTTTAAATAATAAATAGAACATACAATATTTTTGTTTCCTGAGTTTTTTCAATTTTACCAACTGCTTAAAAATCAAGTAGAAAAAATGGTAAATGAGTCCTTTCTATTTTCTAAATTATTTCTTAATTTTTCATTTTGGTAACATTCTCACTTTGCTTTCATCAGAAACTAAATTAAAAAAAAGATTACATGCAACAAGCCATAGCTAATATAACAGTAAACGGTCAAAAGTTAAAACTTTTTCTAAGATCAGGCAGAAGACAAAAATGCCATTCTCACTACTTCTATTTAACACAGTACTAATAATCTTAGCAAATGTAATTGGGCAAGAGGAAGAAATGAGAAGTATTCAAATTTGAAAGGAAGTTAAACTGTTTGCAGATAACATGGTCTTATATTTAGAAAACCCTAGAGATTCCACCAAAAAACTGCTAAATTCAGTAAACTTGTAGGACACAAAATGAACACATAAAAATCAGTAGCATATGCTAACAAGAATCTGAAAAAGCAAAAATAATCCTATTTATAATAGTTACAAAAGAAAATGATGTTAGGAATAAATGTAATCAAGGAAGTAAAAGAATTATGTCCTGAAAACTATAACTCACTGCTAAAAAGAAATTGAAGAATGGGCAGACATTGTGGAGCAGTGGGTTAAACCACTGCCTGCGACATTAGCATCCATGTGAGAGTGCCAGTTACTTCACTTCTGATGTAGTTCCCTGCGGGTGCACCTAGGAAAGCAGCAGCAGATGCTCCAAGGGCTTGGGTCCCTATGACTCCCAAGTCAAAAGAAACAAAAGCAAAAACAAATACTTTTACATCAAAATGAAAAGTTTCTGCACAACAAAGGGAACAGCAGACTGAAGACACAACCTATGGAATGGGAGAACCTGTCTGCAAATGATTTATCTGATAGAGTTAACATCAAAAATATGTAAGGAATTCAAGTCAATAATTAGAAAACAAATTATCCAATAAAACATGGACAAACGACCTGAGTAGACATTTCTCAAGAGAAGACATACAAATGGCCAAAAGGTAAAGGAAGAACTGTTCAACATCACCCATCACCAGGAAATGCAAAGTGGAACCACAATGACATATTACCTCACCCCTATTCAACGGCTGCTACAAAAATGACCAAAGATAAACACAGCTGAAGATGTAGAGAAAAAGAAGCCTTATATGCTGCTGCTAAGAATGTAAATTAACCTCGCCACTATAACAAACAGTACGAAGCTTCTTCATAATAATTAAAAGTAGAACTTCCTCAGGATTCAGCAATGGCACTGCTGGGTGTATATCCAAAGGATATGAAATCAGTATGTCAAAGAGATATTTGAACAAGGGAATACCATTCAGCTTCAAGAAAGAAGGAAATCCTGTCATTTCAACCATGTGGATGAACCTGAATGAAATAGCCAAACATGATGAACAACACGATGAATCTAATGAAATAAGCCAGACGAGGAAAGAAAAATACCACATGACCTCACTCGTGTGCAACTGAAAAGAGTCAAACTCATAGGAAGAAGAAAATGGTGGTGACTAGACACTGGAGGTGGGTAGGTTAAGGAGCTGTTGGTCAACAGACATAAAATTTGTCAGATAGCAGACATAAGTCACATTATGGTGATTACAGTTAGTAACAATTAAGAGTAGATTTTAGATGTTCTTACCGCACACACACACACAAAAAGTGAGGTAATACAAATGTGGAATAGTTTGGTCTAGCTACTCCACAACACATACATATATAAAAACAGCACACTTTATGTAATTTTTACTTGTCAATTAAGAAAAAATAATCAGGGGCCAGTGTTTGGCATAGTAGGCGAGATTCCACTTGAAACACTCACATCCCTTATCAAAGTCCCTGGGTTCAAGTCCTGGCTCGTACTGATTCCAGCTTACTCTAATGTTCATACTGGGAGGGAACAGATGGTGGCTCAGGTACCTGCATTAGTGTCACCCACTTAGGAGACCCAGGCTCCTGGCTACATGGCCCTGACACAGCTACTATAGGCATTTGGGGAGTGAACCAGCAGATGTAAAATGTGTGTCTCTCTCTGCCTTTCAAGTAAAATGAAAATAAATTTCAAAAAAGAAATTAATTTTAATATTCATTCTCCTCATAGATTTAAATCATTATAGGTACTCAGTATAAACATTAGAGCCTCTTTAAAAATTTTTATTTTTTATTTACTTGAAAGACAGAGTTACAGAGAAGGGGGGAGAGAGAGATTGATCGATCTATCTATCTATCTATCTATCTATCTATCTATCTCCCATCCACTGGTTCAATCCCCAAATGGCTGCAACAGCCAGGGCTGGGCCAAGCAGAAGCCAGGAGGAGCCGGGAGCTACTTGTGGATCACCCACACAGTTGTAGAAGCCCAAGCACTTGAGCCATCTTCTCTGCTGCTTTTCTAGGCGCATCAGCAGGAAGTTGGATTGGAAGTAAAGCAGCCAGGTCTTGAACCAGCACCGATATGGGATGCCAGCATGACAGGAAGAGGTTTAATCTGCTATTCACAACGCCAGTCCCTAGAGCTTAAAAAGCAAAAAAACTCGAAGGAGGTATTGTGTCATAGCAGGTTAAGCTACTGCCTGTAATGCCGGCAACCTATACAAGCATCCTTTAAGTTCTGGCTGCTCCACTTCCCATCCTGCTCCCTGCTAACGCACTTGGGAAAGGCATGGAAGATGGTCCAAGAACCTGGGCCCCTGTCATCCACGTGGGAGACTCAGATAGTGTTCCAGGCTTCTCGCTTTGGCCTGGCCTCGCCTGAGCTGTTACAACCATTTGGGGAATAAATCAGTGGAAGGAAGATCTTTTTCCCTCTTTATCTGTCTCTCACTCTCTCTCTGTAACTCTGCCTTCCAAATAAGTAAATTTAAAAACTTAACAAAAAAAAAGCAAAAATTCCATAACATCTTAACAATAAAACAAGTAAAACATAACTAAGAATTTCATTTTAAATAAACACTCCCAACTACTTTTCAATGATTATTAGTGAAAATACAAGTATTATATTCCTATGAAGAAATGAGTATGAACAAACAGAATAGCTGACACTTACCTTCCTCTAACTATATTTTCTTGAAGAAGCTCTTGAATAATAATACTTATATTGGAAATGTTGACTTTGTTGATAAGACCATTGATTGACTTCTTTAGGGCCTCCCAGCTCATCCTCTGGTAAGCTAAGCTAAAAAGAATTTATTTTAATAGATTAAACTTTAGTCAACAACTGTAAGAACAAGAAGCTATGTTAAGAACATAAAAAACTACTTGTGTTCATTATTTTCACAGAATGATCCCAAAGTGTAATAAATATATGATGATTAAAGGAATAAATATTTAACCACATTTGGTTTTCTGTCTGTATTGCTTAAGTACAGACCACTTTTCTTTAAATGCCTAGTAAGATAATGTAAGGATAATGTTTTGTTCTTATGTCCATGTATATTGCAACTTAAAACATTATTAGTCAAATTCAAAATATGCTTACTTTACATTATAATGATTCACTTCAAGTTGCTTTTAAAAGAAACCTTTTAAAAAGCAATGCATTTGAAAAAATTTTTTTAAAAAACGTGAAGCACTCAAACATAAGCCAGGAAAAAAAGAAAAATTCTATTATATTTCTTCTTATAAAGGCATATCAGGGATAACATTAAATGCTTTACATTCTAATGAAATGGTATTAGACAAAGGAAACAGAAAATAGCATAGACTTATGGGGCTGAAAAACTGTTCTAAGTATTTTAAAGATCACTTCTGTTTTTATGCAGTAGTACTACAGCAATACCAACTGAATGCTATACAGCTATACTGTCTATAATTCAGACTTCAGGTAAATTTTTTAGCTTCAGTAAATATCTTTAGGTTGAACCTGATAAGGTCAAAAGTTGTTTCAAGTTCTAAAATTCTATGGTTTTATAACAGTTTCTTTGTGGAATCTGATTTCAGCTGCAGGAAATCTTAAACTTTTTCCTTCCATTCAACTCTCTGGAAGTCTGATGTTGCCAGTAGACTTATGGGAATATATATAACTCATAGGATTACAGAGGATACCGGTAGTAAGCATGCATGTGACTAGAAAAGGAACAACAGCTTAAAATACTAAAAAAAAGAAAAGAAAAGAAGAGAAATGCTTTCCTCAAACTTTTTAATTCATGCATGCAGAAAATTAAGGAAGTTAGAGCTAAAGTCGGAGAAAGCAGTATGCAGAGCTCCAATGAAGAAAAGAGGTCTCTGTCATTAAAGACGAAATGTAAAGCCTCAACAGCCAAGGTTATCTACCCCCTGCTGACTGATTTTTCAGCAAGACGTCACTGCCTTGTATACTTAGTGATATTAACATGCCTGTTTTTATCTGTAATCTGCTCCTGCATCATCCTCAGCTTTGCAGGAGGAATATACGCTCCACCAGTGCGAGTGAGGAGAGGATCCAGCTCATCTTTCTTCTTCTTTGTAGTAGGTTCATCTTGAGCAGAGGAACTCTGAGTGACTGAGGGCTCTGGGCTTCGTCTCCCAGGAGCTGGGGATCTCCGGGACCTTTTCCGATCTGTCCGATCTGTGTCTCTTTCTTTGCGTTTTTCTCGCTCCCTGCTTCTGTAATATTGTTTTTAAAAACGGAAGGACAATATGAAACACATTGTTGCAATGAACTGCACATCAAACAAGATCACAAGAGGGCCCCACAAGTTCAAACTAGGAAAGGAGGTTTAGAGTGATGAGGTAACACCTGTCAGAAAAAATGTAACTTAAAGTAGGTCTCAAAGGCTTGGCAGAATGTAGACTGGTGCAAGAGAGGGAGGATGGCATTCTGCAAACAGCACAGGAGAGAATAAGTAACTACTGAAAAATGGAAGGGTACTAAGGCCAGAATGAGCACAACAATCAGGAAACAAACAATTATGCTGGAAAGATGAATTTCAATCAGGCTATGAAATCTTAAAAGGCAGAAAACAGGGCCGGAGCCGCGGCTCACTAGGCTAATCCTCCGCCTGTGGCACCGGCACACCGGGTTCTAGTCCCGGTCGGGGCGCCGGTTTCTGTCCCGGTTGCCCCTCTTCCAGGCCAGCTCTCTGCTGTGGCCAGGGAATGCAGTGGAGGATGGCCCAAGTCCTTGGGCCCTGCACCCCATGGGAGACCAGGATAAATACCTGGCTCCTGCCATCGGATCAGCGCGGTGCGCTGGCCACGGCGGCCATTGAAGGGTGAACCAACGGCAAAGGAAGACCTTTCTCTCTGTCTCTCTCACTGTCCACTCTGCCTGTCAAAAAAAAAAAAAAAAAAAAGGGCAGAAAATAGACTCTAAGTTTTCTTTACCAGAGAAGACTGAGAATCATTCAAAGCTTCTGAGTGCAAGAGTGACATGAAAATAGTGCTTTTGAGGAGACAGGTATATGTGATAAATTGTATAAAGGAGAGACCAGAATTTATCTAAAATTATAGCAATTTTAGGTGTAAGTTATTACAAAAAATGCAATATTTGAAAATTTCTAGATAGAATTATTTTTAATCGAAATATCAGAACCGCCTGGTTTTTTGACACAATGTGGAAAAAAAACACATTTTCTATTCACAATTACTCTTCCCTACAAATGTAGTGATTATCCTTTCTTCAGCTAACACTTTTAAAATAACCAGCATTTTCTTTGAATCTGTCAAGAATGGTAAACAGCAAGTCCTGGCCTACTGCTATCATTCCCCAAAAAGGTGTTTGTCCACTTCGTGTTTTTTCATATATTGTCTTGGAAACTCAGATAATTCTGTTAATGCTCTGTGCAGCCATGAGTTACATGAACACAGTACATAAAAGCAAATTTCATATCATCACTGCAAATACAAGGAAACTGAGGGAAGAATAGACTGTAGCAAAATCTAAAAGGTATGTTTGGGAAGGTCTATTTTAATATATAGTACTATTGGCTGGCGCTGCGGCTCACTAGACTAATCCTCCACCTAGCGGCGCCGGCACACCGAGTTCTAGTCCCGGTCGGGGCGCCGGATTCTGTCCCAGTTGCTCCTCTTCCAGGCCAGCTCTCTGCTGTGGCCAGGGAGTGCAGTGGAGGATGGCCCAAGTGCTTGGGCCCTGCACCCCATGGGAGACCAGAATAAGTACCTGGCTCCTGCCATCGGATCAGCGCGGTGCGCCGACCGCAGCACGCCGGCCGCAGCACGCCAGCCGCAACAGCCATTGGAGGGTGAACCAACAGCAAAGGAAGACCTTTCTCTCTCTCTCTGTCCACTCTGTCAAAAAAATAAATAAATAAAAATATATAGTACTATTTATCTGGAGAGAGAAGAGCAATCACTTTAAAGGGCAGTTGTGGAGGAACAATTTTGAAGCTGAGGGATAAGACCTGAGTGACTACCTATGGCAACAATTAAAATACACCAACAAAGAGTTTATGGGGGCTGCTTTCAAATTTAAACTTCAATTAGTCACAAAGGCAGGTGCTCCAAATTCAACCCACTGATTTGCAAATGGGTTGTTTCGTATTGATAAAGTGGCATGTTGCAGGAAGAATATACTGACATTATGATTTGTGTGAGAAACACCAGGTAAGACATCTGACTGACTGATAGAATCACAGCCTTACAATTATTGTGTTTGTCCCTTTACAATGCAGAAGGAATAGAGTATTCTCAGAGTCCAAAGAGAAATATTTGGGGGCAGACATATTGGAACAGCAGGTTAAGCCCCTACTTAGGATGCCCGTATTCCATGTCAAAGTGGTAGTTTGAGTCCTGACTACTCTGTTTGCAATCCACATTCCCGCTATGTGCCTGGGAGGCAGCAGATGATGGCCTCCAGGATGTTTTTTAAAAAGGACAGAAAACAACATAAAATATAAAATAAAGTACTTGGGCTCTTGCCACCAAGTGGGAGACTCAGATGGCACTGCAGGCTCCTAACTTCAGCCTGGCTGTTGGGGGTATATGGGGAGTGAACCAGCAAATGAAAGATCTTGCTGTCTTTCCCTCTCTCTTCATTCTGCCAAATAAATAAATAAATATATCCTTTTTAAAAAAAGAGATATTTGTCTCCAAATGTTTTTGGACGGTTGTCTTATACATTTCACAATGTAGAATCTACATAATACCTCATCTGCTTCTTTTGCAGTGTGATTGTGTGGATCACATGATATTTAAGTTCACAGACTGGACCAAACTTAAGGAATGACACTAAAGCAGTAAGGTCAGGGGTTGGGTTAAAACAAAGGTTTCAGAGTCAGAATTAAGTTCAAATCTGTTTCAATTTCTACCAGATGGGTAAGTGAATCTCAGGTAAGTTATTTAATCTCCTCAAACCCATGTCCTTAGTTGTAAATTGGGAAAAATATCCAGGTTTATGAGTTTTGGTAGTATTTGAGAAAGTAAGCGAACTGTCATGCTTATGACAGTAGCTGTTTTTATTAAGTTGTCATTAAGGTCTCAGCTGATAAGCCTGGTTTTTGGAGGTTAATTGAATCTGGCATTTTTGGATTGAGTCTATATCAGAAAGTAGTGAGAAGGAAATATGGGCTACAGATATCAAAGGATGTACTTCGTACCAAACTACAGAAGAATCTGATCAAAATTCTATTGGAAGCCTACTCTACTGAAGGTAGAGTTATGTAGTGGACAGATAATATGAAAGAAGCATCAACATGCATACAGACCTTAGTGAACAATAAAATGTAGAAGACAAGTTTCTGAAACTCAATGGCTAATAAGCATAAATACAAAAATCAAGAGAGAGCTGGTTTTACGCAAATGACAAAGATCAATAGATGTCTTCAAAGAATGGTTGTTGCACAAACACAGAATGTAAAAAACAGATCACAGTTACTCTTCATATTGAAATAATAGAATCTGTTGGTTTTGTCAATTAAAAATAAAATCAGGATCAACCACTTTGTACAACACTGGAATTTAAATTCCTCTACTGCTTTCTGTATACTATTCAAAAGTATAGAAGAGAAATTCAGGGGCCAGTGCTATGGCATAATAGATTAAGCCTCCACCTGGGGTGCTGGCATCCTTCTGGGGACCTGTTCGAGTCCCAGCTACTCTGATTCTGATCCAGCTCTCTGTTAATGGCCCGGGTAAGCAGTGGATGATGGCCCAAGTCCTTGGGCCCCTGCACCCATGTGGGAGACCCAAAAGAAGCACCTGGCTTCAGCCTTGCCCAGCCTGGGAGGAGTGAATCAGTGGATGGAAGATCTCTCTTTCTCTCTCCTCTCTCTTTTTCAAATAAATAAATAAACCTAAACAAATAAGGTATATTATCATCCAAGGGAAAAAGAATTAGGTACAGATCAATAACAACGGGTTTTAATACTCTACATAGCTTTCAATGAAACATGAATGGCACGCACACACTTATGTCTGCCTCTTCTTAAATACTGCCCCAAAAGCATGGAAACACTCTCATTCCAATGTTCACCTGCCCTTCAATCACCTCTTTCTCATCTCTCAACCAGGTAAACCCTACAGATCCCATTAATCAAATGGGTAGCCAAGTCTTCTAAGATTCAAGCAGAAATCATTTATGTGTCTAAAAATCTCCCTACAAATTAGTAACTTCATTCTCAATGTTCCTCTGTCATGACAGAGGAAAGCAAATTTAGATACTCTACATCATAGGATATAAACTTCTTTCATTTAGTTAAGAATCTCAACAAAATCACATATGTCAGGCCCTCTGGCAGGACAATGTAATAGTGAGAGCTTGGGGCCTTCAGTCAGACAGACCTGGACTTGCCGCTATTACAAAATACAAAACGTGTCTAGGTCTCAGTTTCTTCAGCTATGAAGTACACATAACAGTATCCATTTTACATACATATTTACTGCAATAAACACTTAATTCACATGAAGCCTTTCTCAGAAAGCCTGGCTGGGACTGATGTTGTGATTTAGCAGGTTAAGCGCCATCTGCAACACCAGCATTCCGTTTGGGTACCGGTTCAATTCCCAGCTGCCCTACTTCAGATCCAGTTCCTTATTAATACTTCTGGGAAAGTAGCGGAAGATAGGCCCCTTCCACCCATGTGGGAGATCTGATAGAAGTCCAGGTTCCCGGCTTTGTCCTGGCCCAGCTATGGCACTTGAAGCCATTTGTGGGGTGAGCCAGAGGATTGAGGATCTCTCTCTGACTCTCCCTCTCTCTCTACTCGTTCAAAAAATATAAAATCTTAAAAAAAAAAAAGGAAGCCTGGAGCTTAATAACATTCAATTAACACTAGCTGCTACTATCGATTTTATTATTAGGCATAAAGAATACCATTTTTCTACAGTTAAAATTTTCAGTACTAACCGTGACTCCGTGCTATCATCGTAAGAACGTCCTCTCCTTGAACGCTCATGGTCTGACCTGTTATAGTCAAAGTAGTCTCTATCCCGGGGGGATCTTTCTTGTTCTGCATATCTAACAGAAAATAAGAAAATCAAAGTTGTAAGTTCAAAATAACTGTTACAAACCCCTCTGGAAAGTTTAATGCTAGTAATGCTAAAGCAACTCTATAACTGAGCAACATCTTGTCAAACTGTTTTTAACAAACCGTTCATTTTGCTAACACCCAGTCATTCAGTCAGAATTACATAAACTGACTTCAAGCACAGCGAAACTACTCTTGGAACTGACTTAATCAGACCTCTTCATCTTGATTCATGTTGTCCTCACTGGGAGATACGTATATGGATACCACACATAATTGGTGGGGAAAAGGCTATCCTGCAACGAATCCTTTTGTTTAGTTGGTTCATTCATCACAACACTGATATTACCATTTCAGTATATCAGTGTGTGGTCTCCATAAGGACCAATATAACTCTACTGACTATTCATCAGCTATTACTCTTGCAACTGCATTATTGGATAGCAATGAAAATGGCTTGAAATTATAAGCATATAAAGATGAATGGGGCTGGAACTGTAGCTCAGCAGGTTAAAGCCCCGGCCTGTAGTACCAGCATCCCATATGGGTTCAAGTCCTGGTTGCTCCACTTCCAATCCAGCTCCCTGCTAATGCACCTGGGGAGGCAGCAGGCGGTGGCTCACGCCCTTGTGCCCCTACACCCACATGTAAGATCCAGAAGAAGCTCCTGGCTTCAGACTAGCTCAGCTCCAGCCATTGTGGCCATTTGGGGAGTGAAACAACAGATGGAAAACCTTCTATCTTTCTGTCTCTCCCTCTCTTTGTAACTCTTTCAAATAAAATAAAATAAATCTTTAAAAAAATAAATGAATAGTATCAGACCTGTTATTCGAATTTTAAAAGTCAATAAAATCACAGAACTTTCAGAGAAGCCAAATAAACGTATGTATAATAAATACACATGGAAACATAATCTGTATTTTTTACACACATCCACAATTAAGTTAGGCACATAGGATTGTCTATGTGTATAAGGAGAAGGTTTTTTTTATTACTGTTCATTTTTAATATGGAAGCAGTTAACTGGTGAAAGGTAAGAAGTCACAAACCAGGACAATTAACTTAATGTCCACAAAGCAAAAGTTTTTAGAGATATTCAGCACAGTGAAATAAGAAGTACACAGGGAGTAAGGCTGAGGTTAGACAACAGAAGGAAATTTAAAGGATACTCCTTGCTTTATAATTTTTTTCTTTTAATCTGAAAGGTAAGGAGATAGAGAGAGATCCTCCATTCACCAGATTACTTACCAGATACCCAACAAGAGCTAGAGCTAGGCTAGGCTGAAGCCAGGAGGCCAGAACTCAACTTGGGTTTCCCATGTGAATGGCGGGGATCCAAGTGCTTGAGCCAGGGTAAATTTCCCAGGGCAATACCAGTGGGAAGCTAGAATTGGACACAGAGTCAAGACCCAAACCCAGATAAACCAACATGGAATGTAGGCATCCCAAGTAAGGTGGTTACCACTGCACCAAACACACATCTAATAAATTATGGTTAAAGGTCATAGTTTATTAAGTGAAATAACATTAGTCCTAATATGAGTGCACGATGCACAATAATGGTACAATTTTTAAAATCATTTACCTTAACATTATCATGATAAGATGATTTAAGGTATATAAAAATATAGCTAAATAAATATAAACAGCAGTAACAGCAAAGGCAGCCCTTCAAAATAATGCAATTTCAACTCAATTTTCTATTTCAGAAACTCTCATTCTATTAGTATTTGAGATACTAAAATTATTTTTCACCTAAATAATTATACAAAATCTGGAGTTATTTACTAGTTAACTCCTAAAATAATTACTCAAGGAAGATTCCTCTTATGGCTCATTCCAGTAACACTGGTTGTAAAACCATTAAGAAGAAGCTGTCCATCCTAAAAACGGGAACCCAACAGGTAAGTTATTGCACAAACTTATAAAAAATTAAACTGTATTCATAACATATAAAATCATTTACCTGTCTTCTGGAGAGGAGGACCTCTGATATGAATTATAGTTGTCCCTTCTGTCATGACCAGATGAGTACTGTCAGGGAAAAAAGGAAACATTTCAAAAATCATTTCTATTCAAAACTATGTAGAAATGAAATCTATGTATATGTTTCAGAAAATCAAAGTACTTCAGAAATTTTAAGAATTAAAATAATTTAAATTATCCGTAAGAGTTTATTACTTTAGTCTAGCATCCTAAGAAAAAATAAAGCAATGAGTAATCTGTTCTGCGATCTGTGTGTTTCTTTCTTAATGAGAAAAGACACATTTAAAAATAGAAAATTATTCTGAACAGACATGTAAATAAGCTCTAACTTCCTGATTTTATGACTTTGTAATTCATAGCCATTTCAGTCTAATATTCATTACCACAAAAAATTGTCAAAATAATATCATTAACTACTGAATTTTTGAATAGCATACACCAACTAGGTTAAATCTTTGTGTGTGAATAAGTACATAACAAGATTCATAATTTAAGGTAGCCATAGTTTGGTTGTTATTTTATAGTAAAGGCAGCCATCTTGAAATCTTGTTTCTAATCTGTATAACAAAGTTTTAAAAGCTGTTTAACAACACATGAAGTGGAACTGTTCAGTGTGTATGACATGTGTTTCCATAAAACTTCACAAGATCCTAAGCTAAATACAGAATGCGAGATTCACTGAGGTCAACAGTTACTTAAATTACAGTACTGACTGAGGACTTATTAAAGACATAGTCCTTCCTGTGCAGACATTCTGAAGGGTAGGGAGCACCCTCAAGAATCTTATGACCTTAGAGAAGAGAGATGCTTATAAAGATTTTTACAATCAAACACATCAGATTAGATATTCCTGAGAGAGAAAAGAGCAACAGAGAAAAAAGGAAGAAGAAAAGTTGTATTTATGAAATGCATGAAGTTCGTATACCTTCAACAAAAGGTTTCTGGGTTAAAAGAAATAAAGAAAGAAACTAAGTAAAACCAAAAATTAAAAAAAAACAACCCTCAACATATTAAGTTCAGCAGTTATACTGCTGCTTGGGACACTTGCATGTTATATTGAAGCCCTTGGTTCAGATCCCGGTTCTACTTCCAATTCTAGCTGTTTATTAATGTGCATCCTGGGAGGCAGCGGTCGACGGCTTAAGCAGTTGGGTAACACTTCCACCCACGTGGGGGACTTGGACTGAGTTCTTGGCTCCTGGTTTTGGCCAGACCCAGCCCTGGCTGTTATGGGCATTTGGGGAATGAATTATTAGAGGGGTGATCTCTGTCACTTTACCTTTCAAATGTATCAAGTAAATAAATAAGTAAATAAACAAACATTTTTGAAAATGAAAAAAAAAAGTTTCTACTTCTCTAAATTCACAGTTTGAGAATGACCAGTTAAGAATAAATTTGCTTTCAAATAGGACAAATCCAAGTACTACCATGTGTATTTTTGGAGCCATTTATGTTTGGGATAAACAGCACACAACATTAACAGACTCTACAATAAAATTTTGGACATAATGCAATTTTCCTTCTTCCCCATCCAAATGACACCTACATCCCACACTTTGCACTTTGTATGTTCCCTGTGCTTGTAATACAAGAACTTGTTTAGTCAGACATGCCTGACTATGACTTTCTCAAGTGTATATGACCAGCCAGGTTAAACAGAAGGCACAATAGTCCAACACGTTAAAACTGGAAAAGCAGGAAAGATTTCACAAAAGTGTTAAGACATAGGAAAAATTTCCAATCAAAAATCATAATTATGCTTACAAAGTTCTTAATGTTCTAAAATGTAAGATCCTTTAAATAGTCCATTTTACTGGTAGACACAAAGTGTATGATGAAAGTTAACATTCTTGTGTTAAAATTATTTTTTTTAAAATCTATTTCCAAGAGTTAGAGACCAATCTTCTATCTGCTGGTTCACGCCCCAGACAGCCTCAACAGCCAGGAGCCAAGAGCTTCTTCTGTGTCTCCCATGTTGGTGCAGGCGACCAAGCACTTGGGCCATCTTTCACTGCTTTCCTAGACCACTGGCAGGGAGCTGGATTGGAAGTGGAGCAGTTGGAACTCTAACTTGCACCTATATGGGATGCCAGCATCACAGGTGACAGCTTCACCCGCTGTGCCATAACGCCAGCCCCTAAAACAATCATTTAAGAAAGCAGTTTAAAGATAATTTCAAAAAAGTCCACACACTCTTTCCAAAGTGACAGAATCATAAGCTTGGGCAACTCAGGTTGATGTAATACACGTAGTGAATGGTTTTAAGTCTTTGATTTATACTTTGTTCTAAAAACCAGGTGGTTTAGCAGTAGATGTAGCATCCTAGATCCAAGATTTCATCAATCTTAAAAAGACTACACCTACTGTCAGATTATTAGGTTCATGACCCAAGAATCCTTATATATTCAGATTCTTGTAAAACTGTTTCTTTATACTATACTGGATCTCTGGTACAGTTGTTTTTTCAGCCAGGAAATGCTAACAATACATATTAAACCTGCTGGGTCAGGAATATGTGCTGTGACAGAAGTCAACAGAGCTAGGTAATCATCTGGTCAGAATTTGAGTAAAATTATTTTAGTATCTGTAGTGGTGAAAAAACCAAAAGTTTGTCATATGTGTTCATGTATGCATGTCTACAGTATGTAGAAGAAAAACGCTTGGGGCCAGCATTGTGGCGTAGCAGGTAAAAACGCCACCTGCAGTGCCAGCATCCCATGTGGACATCAGTTTGAGTCAGCTGCTCCACTTCCGATCCAGCTCTCTGCTATGGCCTGGGAAGGGAATGGAGGATGGTTCAAGTCCTTGGGCCCCTGCACCCATGATGGGGACGCAGAGGAGGCTCCTGGCTTCAGACCGGCGCAGCTCTGACCATTGCAGCCAACTGGGGAGTGGGCCAGTGGATGGAAGACCTTTCTCTCTCTGCCTCTGCCTCTCTCTAACTCTGCCTTTCAAGCAAATAAATAAATCTTAAAAACAACAACAACAACAAAAAAGACAAACACTTGCCTGGAAAAAAAAAAAAAGGCGACAGAGAACAATAAAACTGTACCATCTACTTTTTTTTTTTAAGGCAAAGCCATTATTTTGATTACATTAGAGAAGGCTTCAATTCCATGTTAATGATTTTTAGCACATCTCTGCAACATCTGCTGTAAGAGAGGGGAACCAAAAACACTGAAGTAGTGAGTCAGAAGCAGTTTATAATATGATCAAGTAACAAAGAATTGGACACACACAAGTGTTAATAGGAAATGCTGAGTAGGAAACAACACTGTGGCACAGAGGACTGAGAGATTATAATGGGTTATGGGGAATTTTAATTTGGCTTTGGTGAATGAACAGGATTTCACCAAGAAAAAATCATTCTGGAGTATGATCCAAATATTAAGAACCTGAATTTCCCTATTTACCTTATCACAGAGTTTAGACTGTAAGTCAGAGCAATAGTTGAAGACATTAAAATTCTCTAAGTTATTCAAGAAGCAAAACAAATCGTCTTTACATAGAGAGAGCAGTGTAAGGAAGTAAGTGGAGAAGGCAGTTTGGATCCAGTGGCTTTGAGTATCCACTAGGCTTAGGGATAGGGAACTAGTCTTCAAGAAGGAACAGAGAAGCACCTGGAAGACAGAGAGCTCAGTAAACAAACTAAGGAAGCCACAGCAAGGCTCAAGGAAAAAAACTGGGGCTCCTAAGCTGAAGCCTTACAAACCTAACAGGTGAGTTCTCAGAATAGCAAAGGAAGATCCAAGCTTCATGTGAAGAATGGGCCACATCCTGGCCAGCTGACCTGTTGTGGCAACAGAAAGGAGAGGCGGAGGCAGACTAAACAGAACTGGCAGGGAGTGCCAAGCCCCTGTGTGTGAATGGCATGCTGACTCCCAGGCTAGGCAGATGTACACAGGACACATCAGAACCATGAGAGGGATATATGAAGAAGCAAAGTCCAAGACGGGAAGGAAAAGAATTCTGAGAAAAAGGAAACATTTCTCCCTCGCTGTAAAAGGTAACCAGTCCAAAGATCTGAGCACTCTTTGTGTAGCACAGCTCAGCCAAGTGCCGATTCTGCGCAAGGTCTGCTTTTAATTTGAGTGCCCGGCACCTAACGTGGAGTCGACCACCTACTGGACCTTCAATAAGTTAACTGTTTAAGTAACAAAGGACCAGTGAGTACAACCCTCAAAGAGGCAGATTTCAGAACTTATGAAAAGAGAGCTAGTTTAGAAGACAGTGAGCCCCCTGCCAACAGAAATGCAAGCAAAGGCTAAAAGTCTGGCTAGCAGGGAAGCTGAAGAGTGTCACCTCACATGACAAAGACAGGAAAAGATGACAGCTGAGGCTGACTTAGTCTGTAAGTCCTAGCTACTTACTACAGTTTAATAATCACTTACTATACACTACAACTTATACCCACAGCCTGCTGTCAAGGTGTTTGTCAAAGAAGAAAGTATAGGTATGCAGAGCTAGTAGAGAAGTGAAGAGAGGAGTGCCTATATCTATAATCAAACAAAAAACATATTTTCCTCTTTGCTGAATCCAAAGCCCAGGAAGCGATACTGGCTTGCACATTCATACAGTTGAAAACAAAAAGAAACTAGATGATTTGCTCTCCTGCCAAGTCCACTCAGAGGCAGAACAGTTTTAAAAGCAGATGGAGTGACTGTTCCCTGTTAACTGCTCTGACTGTAACTCCTACAATTCCTCCCTTCTTATAACCTATTAAAGTCACACTAACAGGTGTGCCTTTGCACATGCTATCCCTCTTCCTGGAATGTTCTTCTCCCAACATATGCATGATTAAATTGTCTACTTCAAGTCTCTGCTCAGATGGCTATCTTTTCTATGGATCATACACTTATCCCACTAAAAACTGCAACCCCTGGGTGCTACTAATCTTCTTTACCCTATATTATTTCTTTGCTCCTTAGCACAAGTCTAGCACTTAACACCTACATATCAAGTTTATGATTTTGTACTGTCCCTCCTCTAAAATGTAAACTGCATGAGAACAAGGATTTTTGTATTGTTCACTATTCTGGACGAGGGCTTAGAATAGTCACTGTAATACAGTAAGAATTCAACTTGAATAAATGAATGTATACTGCTTAAAGCAGAGCACAGAATAAAGAGCGTGAACATTCATGCACAGGAAATATGCAACCAAACTCACACAGTGGATAGATACACAGAAACCTACACCAACGGAAGGAAGGAAGGAAGGAAGGAAGGAAGGAAGGAAGGAAGGAAG
The DNA here is from genome assembly GCF_051225735.1 of Oryctolagus cuniculus. Lineage (NCBI taxonomy): Eukaryota > Metazoa > Chordata > Mammalia > Lagomorpha > Leporidae > Oryctolagus > Oryctolagus cuniculus. The sequence continues at coordinate 61,007,188 of NC_142869.1, read as the reverse complement.
GAAGGAAGGAAATATTTGTCTTCTACTTCAAGCTCTTTCAGGAAGGCACACTGTTAGATGAGAATAACAGTGGGATTTCCTGTAGTATTTGTATTAATTTTTCTTTTGTTTATGTCACTGACATGACTTGTGCAGGCACTGATGCATATGTGTGTGTGTATACACATAAACACACATACACACAGATATCCACATACAAACGCTAGTCTTTCAACCACCTTTCTGCACACTCTTACTTCCATCTGGCCAAGTGTCTACGTGAGAAATTGTGCAAGTTACATGAATATGATACCATTCTACTGCCTAGATCTAAAGTTCTAATTATATAAGCACATTTTTGTTTAAAGGATAGATATCAGCTATAAATTTGTGTCTTCTATTATTATAACTTTCACTTACTTTTATCTGTGCCACACTACTTTTCATTTTGTAGCCTGCTGGTCCAATAAATCAAAGATTCTTCAAGTCGGTCCAAACAACAAGTGACCAATGGGCTGAATTCCTTGACAGTTTACTTTTTCTATCTGCAAACATCACCTATAAAATACATCAAAGAAAATCTGGTTGACACTGATAAAATGTGTATGAAATAACAATACCTTTTTTTCCACATAGTGGGAATTTGAACCCCTTATTTTTCTTAATAAGCACAGATAAGATAAACAATTAAATAAAAATTCAAAATAATCCTTAACAGTTCATGTTTTAGTAGAAAAGACTCCATGTACAAAAGAGCAAACAGAGGGGATTTTATGCTAACGACTCAGAACAAAAGTTAATTTAAAAACAGACATTCATTGAAGGCAGCTTATACCTAACATTATAAAACAGTATTATGATATAAAAAAAAGAGAAAAGGAAACAACTTTAAAAGAGAAACTCTATAAACAATGTAAAATATTTAATGTTTCTATATAAACTAAGAATGAAATATCCAATATTTCTGCAATAATGATCACTCAGAAATATACTTCACAACGAAATATAAATTAATAAGCTAAAACAATTAGGTCTCAGTGTCATCTATTAAAGATACAAGGCTTCAGATACATATACAAATGAAAACTAAGTATTTGGATCAGAATAAAACCAGCCATCAATATAAATTATGGTTTATCTGGCAAATGAAATTTAGTAGTTTCCACAAAATGTTAAACTGATAGTTATGTTCACAAAGAACTGAAATTCAAGCATTTTATCGGAATTATATTTCTAAAGGGTCTAAGATAATGAAATCAAAAAATAAAATGATTAAAAGATACAGAGTTATGGCAGTATTATGGCACAGCAGGTTAAGCTGTTGCCTGCAATACCAGCATCCCATATGGGCCACAGTTCCAAGTCTGGGCTGCTCTACTTCTAAACCAGCTCCTTAGTGTGTCTAAGAAAGTAGCAGAAGATGGCTCAGGTGCTTGTCATGTGGGAGACTAGGAAGAAGCTCCTGGATCCTGGCCTCAACCCGGCCCAACCCTGGCTACTGCAGCCACTAGGGTAGTCAACCAGTGGATAGAAGATCTCTTTGTGTCTTTCCCTCTGTCTCTGTAACTCTGCCTTTCCAAAAAAAGAAAATCAATTACATATGTTCAAATAGACTATATACACAAAGTACTGGCACCCAGTTCTTTTCAGAGATGCCCTCTTGACCTGTCAGGTATATTCTCGTCATTAAACTTTGCTGGCATACTTACTGCTAAAAGAAAGGGGGAGGGGCACTGCATTTAGTACCAAAATAAATTAATACGAGTAGGAAATTTTTTAAAAATTAGAATGCCATAGGGTCAGCACTGTGGTGTAGCAGATAAAGCTGCCGTCTACAGTGCCAGCATCCCATATGGGCACTGATTCAAATGCCAGCTGTTCCACTCCTAATCCAGTTCTGTGCTATAGCGTGGGAAAGCAGAAGATGGCCCAAATCCTTGGGCCCCTGCACCCGCATGGGAGACCTGGAAGAAGCTCCAGGCTCCTGGCTTTGGATTGGCCTAGCTCCGGCAGTTGTGACCATTTGGGGAGCAAACCAGTGGATGGAAACCTTTCTCTCTCTGCCTCTGCCTCTCTGTAACTCTGCCTTTCAAATAAATAAATAAATTTTAAAAATTAATTTAAAAAATTGAATGCCAGGCAGAGTATTAAAGATTACTTTTTCCTCAAGGAGTTACTATTAGAGTTGTGTGCAAAGCTCAGCCCTGTTTCTGACTGGCAAGATGTCCTAAAACATCTTTTGATTTTATTTTTTTCAAGAGCTATTCTTGTCTTAAATCATCTTAGCCATATAACAGTAAAGTCTATCTAGAATCTTATTAGGCCCTCTACTATGACATTACTGTATGAATTAAGTTCAGGTGTTTGAACTCAAGTTTCAGAGTAACTTATACTACTGAACGTTATACATTAGATAAACAATGGAGAAAATCTCTGAATAAGTTATGGAAAATGCTTCATAAAGTCAGACTCTGTAGTAGCAGGCAGAAAAGGAGCATGTCTTCCTCTCCTCAGTCTATCCTGATACAATGCAGAAATTGCAACCTTAATAAAGCTTTGTTATCAAAAGTCAGATTACAAAAAAAATTACACTGGAGAAAGAGGCAGTTGGAGCCTAGAAAGCATCAGACATAAAATAATTACACTATTCTCTTATAATAATTTAATTAATAATGGAGCTTTGATTCCCAAGGACACTGAAAAGCCCATTAGGTATTTCTGCATTAAAAAAAAAAAAAAAAACACTTTTTAATTTTTTATTTGAGAGAGATCTCTCATCTGCTGATTCACTCCCCCAAGTGCCCCCAACAGCAGGCAGCTGGGCCAGGCCAAAGCCAGAACAGGCAACCAGGAACTCAATCCAGGTCTCCCACATGGGTGACTGGAATCTAGTTACTTAAGTCATTACTGCTGCCTCCCAGGGTCTGTGTTAGCAGGACGTTGGAATTAGGAGCTAGAGACAAGAATCAAATCCAATTACTCTGATGTGGGACTTGGGCAGGCATCCTAACATTCTGTTAGGCCAAATGCCTGACCCTTGGTGCAAATTTTTAAAAAGGGAACAAGGACTTCCACTTTTGAAATGGCTCAGCAATTTCTACTGTACCAATCGTTTCACAGACAACAACCAAAACCTGACGACCCTGGAGACTGCACAAAAACAGGCTGATTTCAGAGGGGAGGAGACACCTGGGAACAGGAGCAAGAAGGAGTTATCCCTTTATTAGGACTTTGGCCTGGGGACAAGCTGCGTCTGTATCATGCAAAGGTGGTGAACAATGAGGGGAAAGCTGCAGTCTTTGTCCTGTGAAGAACTAGAGGACTGCATCTGGGGGAGGCAAGCAGAGAAGGGGAACCCACACAGGCTGGCCTTAAACCTCAAAAACCTGTAACTACTTGCGAATCAACACATGGAAAAAACAGATTCCTACAATGGACACAAGAACTGAATACTTGAACTGCTACTCAAGAGCCTAGAGCTTGCAATTTAAATCCTTTAAAAAGTTGCCACTCCTCAGAGGAATTTAACAGCATTCAAAATCTTTATAAAAGTAACTGTATATATATATATGGCCAAATTTAAGAGAAAAAACTAGAGGAAACCAACACTAACATGACCCAGATACTGGACTAGGCATATTAGGTTTTCAAAGCATGATTTTTAAAGCACATTCAAACATGCAATGGAAAAAAAATGCCTAGGAAATTTCAGTAAATTAGAAAGCAGAACCAAACAAATTCTAAAACTCAAAAATATACAAAATTAAAAACTTATGGGGCCAGTGCTGTAGCTCACTAGGCTAATCCTCCACCTGCGGCGCCAGCACCCTGGGTTCTAGTCCCAGTCAGGGTGCCAGATTCTGTCCCAGTTGCTCCTCTTCCAGTCCAGCTCTCTGCTGTGGCCCGTGCAGTGAAGGATGGCCCAGGTCCTTGGGCCCTGCACCTGCATGGGAGACCAGGAGAAGCACCTGGCTCCTGGCTTCGGATCGGCACAGCGTGCTGGCCGCAACGTGCTGGCTGTAGCGGCCACTTGAGGGGTGAACCAATGGTAAAAGGAAGACCTTTCTCTCTAACTCTGTCAAAAAAAAAAAAAAAAAAACCAACTTATGGAGTATATAAACCACAGGATGAAGATAGAAGTCACCGAAACTCAAGATGAATCAACAGAAATTATTCAATCTAAAGAACAAAGAAACAGAAAAATAAGATTAAGAGAGCGCAGTAGGGAGAGAGCTTGTTGCTCTAGTCTAGAAGAGTTTTAAAAAAGTGGAAAGAGAGCAGTCTCAGGGAAGAGTTAGGGAGAAAACAGCAGAGGAAACTCTACACAAATTGGAGGAATACAGTGGACCTACGTGAAAGGCAAGGACACACACAACTCAGGACCCCAGCAGCCAAGAGCCTCCGCACCAGCATTGGAGAGTGAGGTGTGACCAGACTGCAGCAGCCCAAGCCACTGGCAAAACACTTGCAGGAAGAGCCTAGAGGGAACCCAGCTTAGAGCCCTGTTGGGGATAGTGTGTGTACCTGCCAAACTAGGGGAGAAAAAACAAAGGGGAGGGCACATTTTCCCTCTCCCTAATCGCACTGCAATGGCCTCCTGTAACAAGGTGAAAGAGAGCAGGCACCATTTTGGACAGACACTGTGCCAGCTTGTGTCTGTGCCCAGCAACTAGCCAAGCAGAGGCTCCTGAGTCTGGTGGGGAGAACAGACAGAGGCTGGGTGCTCGTGACTGTGGGAGGCTTGTGTGCCCAGACTGTAAAACACTGAGGCTGTGTAGGGGGACTCAGAGTGTGGCTGCAACACTGGGCAGTCACCGCAAGAGGCTTCAAACGATCAGGGCTCCTTAGTTACCTGGTGAGGGATACTGCTAGGGAATCTGAACTTACACTGGGGCTAGTCCCCAGGCACTGGTCTCTGTTGAGGAGAGGAACTCAGCTGAGTGTACACCAACAGACAAGAACAAACCTCTCTCTGATAAAAAAAGAAAAAAGATTTACCACACCAAGCCTGAGTGTGTCACCTGTCACGCCCTTCACCCTGGAACACTGAACAGAACTCCTAAGCCACACCCACCACATGCTTCTAGGTATTCGTATTCCTTGAAAGCAGATACTCCCCTAATCCACACAACTTAGTCCAAAGATAAAAGCTGCTACAGCAAAAAAAACAAGGAAGAAACCAACAAATATCTCCATAAATGCCGAATAACAAATGCACCAATTCAAGAAACAAGAATAAGGAAGACAACATGATGCCCCTCAAAAATACAACAATTCAATGCTAGATTGTGAAGATGATGAGATTGAAGAAATGCCAAAAATGGAATTCAAAAAATCAATCATAGAATTGCTTAAAAGTAATCAGAAGCAAATGCACAAACCAATAGAATCCATACATGACATGAAAGAAAATTTCTCCCATGAAATTGACATCTTAAAGAGAAATCAAAATGAAATCCTGGAAATGAAAAATTCATTAGAACAAATAAAAATGCAGTGGAAAGCCTTAACAGAACCAGTGAAGCAGAAAAAAAAAATCCATCTTAGAAGACAAAGCACAGGAAATTATACAGTAAGACCAAACACAAGAAGAAATTAGAAAACGAAAAAATACTGTCGGGAATCTACCAGATACTATCAAATGACTCAACACACAGGTCTATATTTGACCAAGGAGCTAAAATCAATCCCTGGAGCAAGGACAATCTCTTCAACAAATGGTGCTGGGAAAACTGGATTTGAACATGCAGGAATATGAAGTAGGACCCCTACCTTACACTTTACATAAAAATTCTCTCAAAATGGATTAAAGACCTAAATCTATGACCCAATACCATCAAATTATTAGAGAACACTGGGGAAACCCTGAAAGATATTGGCACAGGAAAAGAGTTCTTAGAAAAGATCCCAGAGGCACAGGCAATCAAAACCAAAATTAGCACACAGGGTTACATCAAATTGAGAAGCTTCTGTACTGCAAATGAAACACTCAGGAAAGTGAAGAGGCAACCAACAGAACGGGAGAAATTATTTGCAAACAATGCAACTGAAAAAGGATTAATAACCAGAATCTACAAAGAGATCAAGAAACTCCACAACAATACAAACAACCCAGTTAAGAAATGGGCACAGGACTTAAACAGGACATTGTTCAAGAGAGGAAATCCAAATGGTCAGCAGACACACAAAAATATGTTCAGGATCACTAGCCATCAGGGAAATGTCAATCAAAACCACAATGCCGTTTCCCTTTACCCCAGTTAGAATGGGTTTCATACAGAAATCAACAAACAAATGCTGGTTAGGATGTGGGGAAAAAGGTGCTCTAATCCACTGTTGGTAAAAGCACTATGGAAGACAGTTTGGAGATACCTCAGAAATCTGAATATAGACCTACCATATGACCCAGCCATCCCACTCCTAGGAATTTACCTAAGGGAAATGAAATCAGCAAATAAAAGAGCTATCTGCACCTCCATGTTTATTGCAACTTAATTCACAATAGCTAAGACATGAATTAACCTGGGGAGGACAGGCTCACTCACCGAAGCCAGAGAGGGAGTGAGAAGACAAAGCCATCACTTCCTAACAGCAGTCCTCCTCTCCAGCCCAGAGCGGACCCCGAGCCCCCGAGGCACTCCCTCCATCTCTGCAGCACGCTAGTAATTCCTTAATAACAGGAAGCTATGAGGGACCCCGTGAGTAGCCAATACAGCTCCTTTCTTTTCTGGAGGATGCCTATCCCAGAACTGGATCTGTCAGAACTGGAAGGCTTGGGTCTGTCAGATACACCCACCTATAAGATGAAGGACAGCAGCGCTTGGCAATGTGACTGGGCAAGCACCTGGAGCAGAGAAGAACCTTGAAGGTGACGCTCTCCTTGAGTACAGCACCTTCAACTTCTGGAGGGCTCCCATTGCCAGCATCCACTCTTTCGAACTGGACTTGCTCTAAGGCTGAGACTTCTCCCACCACCTTTCCCTCATTGTCTTGCCTTTCCATACCTTACCCATTTTAATCTTGTTCTTTCTCCCTCTATTGTGTTGGTGTGCTGATGAATCTGCCAGAGTTTGAACTGCATGTATGTATGTATGTATGTATGATTTATCTATCTATGTTTCTCTCAAAAGCCCTCAAGGCACAAAGTAAAGGGTTCAGATAATGGAATATTGGGGGGAAAAAAAAAAGACATGAATTAACCTAAATGCCCATCAACCAAAGACTGGATAAAGAAATTATGGGATATATACTCTGGGGAATACCACATAGCATTAAAAAAAGAAAAAGAAAAAAAAAGAAAGGAGGGAGGGAGGGAGGAAGGGAGGAAATCTGATCATTTGCAACAAAATGGATGATTCTGGAAAACATCATATTTAGTGAAATAAACCAGTCCCAAAGGGACAAATACCATATATTCTTCTTGATCTATGACAACAATAGAGCACCTAAATGGAAATCTGTAGGAGTGAAATTGAAACTTTAAGAAGCAATGACTTGGTAGTCCTTGACTGTCAAGGAACAATCTTTTTTCTCTCCATACTATTTGTTGAACTCTTTAACATAATGTTAATCATATGTGTATAAAGTCAATAGAAAATAGATCTCGGTAAAAAATAAGAGTGGGAATAAGACAGGTAGGAGAAAGTTTGTAACTGTAAAGCTGTATAGTTCTGCATACATTCCTATGGACTTACTTCTTCTAAGTGTATAGTTTAAAAACTTGTTATGGTACCCCAAATTTCATTAAGCTATGTGATAAAAATGCCATCTTAAGTGTTAAAGCGACCATATTAAGCATTAAAGTGACCATGATATAGATAGGATTAAGTGTTAAAGGATCATATAAATAAGATCAAGTGTTTTTTGGTACTAATAATAGAAAGAATTAAAAAGGGGAGAATGTTCCAGCACAGGAAGCAGTCCACACAGCAGATTCAGAATTACAATCACTCTAAATAACACTCTGACCTCAGAGTCAGCCCACAAGGCATTCTGGTCTGGCTGAAAAGCCCATGAGAACATTTCAGGCATGGAAAGCCAAGATATTGTGGCAAAAAAATGTCCTACATGAAGGATCTCTATGAGAGAGACCTTAGTGGAAAGAAAGGGCCATCAAAGAAAGATGTACTTTTCTTTGAAGGGAGGAGAGAACTTCTACTTTGCATATGGCCTTGTCTAAATACTGATGGAGATTGTGGATTCAAAAGGCTTCCATAGCCTTGGCAGCTCATATCAGGAGCCTTGGGTGATCACTGACATACATAAAGAGTTTTAATTGTTAAATTAACAACAGAAGTCACTGTGCACTTACTCCCCATGTAAGACCTCTCTCCTTAATGAGTTGTACTATGAGAATTAACTGCAAAACTTGTTCTCAAACAGTACTTTATATGTTGTGTGGGGAAGGGAGTTAAAACTGTTGAAATCTTTACTTAATGTAGAGTTGGTATGTGTATAAAGTTAATTGAAAACAAATCTTATGGAGAACAGGAATGGGAGAGGGACGAAGTGGTGAGGTGGGAGGGCAGGTATGGTGGGAAGAATCATTTTATATTCCTAAAGCTGTGCTTATAAAATTTATACTCATTAATTTTCTTTGGGAAAAAAAAACACAGAAACAAAAATTTTAATGAAGGTCATGTGGGACAATATCAAAGGAACGAATATACATGCAACTGAAGTCCAAGAAGAAAATTAACATTAAGACAAAAAAACTTCAATGAAAAAAAAGCCAACATTGCTCCAATTTTACAAATTTGAGAATCTGTAAATTGCTTGAGTGTATAAAGTAGGATAAATATTTTTTAAAGCCACACTTACACTAGTCATAGACATAGATGAATACAAATGAAGTATCCTTAATCTGAAAGCATGTATGACATACAGAAAAGTTTCAGATTTTGAAGCACTGTAGATTTCAAGTTAAAACAATCTAATAAACTCTAAACAAATATTCCAAAATCCAAAAACATCTACAACCTGAAAAATTTCTGATCCCAAACATTTCAGACAAGGGATGCTCAACCTATAGTCAAATGACTGAAAATCAAAGATAAAGAGAAAATATTGAGCACAGTATAAAAAAAAACAACATAGGGGTTGGCTCTGTGGCGCAGTGGGTTAAAGCCCTGGCCTGAAGCACTGGCATCCCGTATGGGCACCGGTTCTAGTTCTGGCTGTTCCACTTCTGATACAGCTCTCTGCTATGGCCTGGGAAAGCAGAAGATAGACCAAGTCCTTGGGCACTGCACCCACGTGGGAGACCCGGCAGAAGCTTCTGGCTCCTGGCTTCGGATCAGCACAGCTCCAGCCATTGTGGCCATCTGGGGAGTGAACCAGCAGATGCAAGACCTTTGTCTGTCTCTACCTCCCTCCATAACTCTTTCAAATAAATAAAATAAATCTTTAAAAAAAAAAAATGATGGGGCTGGTTCTGTGGCACAGCGGGTAAAGCTGCTGCCTGCAATGCTGGCATCCCATATAGGCGCCTGTTTGAGTTCTGGCTGTTCCAGTTCTGATCCAGCTCTCTGCAAATGTGCCTGGGAAAGCAGTGGAGGATGGCCCAAGTGCTTGGGCCCTTGCATCTACATGGAAGATGCTTCAGTCTGGCTTCAGCCTGGCCCATTCCTGGCTGTTGTGGTCATCTGGGGAGTGAACCAGAGGATGGAAGATCAATATCTCTCTCTCTCTGTAGCTCTTTCAAATAAATAAATATTTGAAAATAATGGAAGCCCACAGTTTTTTCATAATACATATTTTTATGAAGTTTCTAAAGATTTGGATTGCAGAATTTTTTCTGCAGCAAAATAAATTTAACTTTTAATTCCATTTCTTTTAATTTTTTTGATGAACCCTCACATATTCATGCCTATCTAAGCCAGAAAAGATGAGAGGGGGAAAGGAAGGTAATTCCAATATCCAAGTCTCCTCAGTTTCCCAACTCTGAATGAGAAACCTTGCTTCTCAATTTTTCTTAAAGTATGAGTCACTTAGAAACTTCACAACTTACATATAGTGAAAAACGTGGTAATATACCAATTGAAATAAGACACTTACATTCCAAACGTATTAATTCCTACACATTCATGGCTAATATGCTTGCTGATGCATATAAAAGAGTATCTATATCAGTATTCTTTTTAAAGAAATATTTATTTTATTTATTTGAAAGAGTTACAGAGAGAGGTAGAGACAGAGAGAGAGAGGTCTTCCATCCACTGGTTCACTCCCCAGATGGCCACAACAGCCGGAGCTGTGCTGATCCGAAGCCAGAAGCCAGGAGCTTCCTCCAACTCTCTCACGTGGGTGCAGGGGCCCAAGGAATGGGCTATCTTCTACTGCTTTCCCAGGCCACAGCAGAGAGCTGGATTGGAAGAGGATCAGCCAGGACTAGAACCGGCACCCATATGGAATGCTGGCACTTTGGGCCAGGGCTTTAACCCACTGTGCCACAGTGCCAGTCCCCTTAGTATTCTTTAAACATAATAAATTATGGACACAATTTATAAACATTTATACAGTCTTATTCAATACTCAATATAATCTGTTTTGGTGATTTTTGTTTTTTGGCCTTATTTTTCAATGTGGGAACTGAAGCACATACAAAAAGTTGAAAAAAAAAAAAAAAAGTTGAAGCAATTTGTCCAAGTAAATTATAGCTACTAAATGACAGAGCTAAAATTCAAAGCCAGTTTTATCTGATGTCAAAACAATCTGACACCACATCCCTACAATAACGCCAGCATTAATAAATTGATGTCACATTAGTGAACATAAAATGGTACAGTCTCTATGATCCAGAAAACTTTCCATCCAAAACTGAGCTGATCCTTAAAAAGTTGAAGATGGGAAAGGCTGTGATACTATAATGAAGCATTACTTTTCACAAATGCTTATTTTTTTTTTTTAAGAGAGTTATTTATTTGAAAGTCAGAGTCACACAGAGAGGAGAGGCAGAGAGAGAGAGAGAGGTCTTCCACCTGCTGGTTCACTCTCCAGATGACCGCAAAGACCAGAGATGTGCCAATCTGAAGCCAGGAGCTTCTTCAGGATTTCCCATGTGGGTGCAGATGCCCAAGGACTTGAGCCATCTTCTACTGCTTTTGCAGGCCATAGCAGGAAGCTGGATTGGAAGAGGAACAGCTAGGACTCAAACCAGAACCCATGTGGGATGCTGGCACTGCAGGCGGCAGCTTTACCTGCTATGCCACAGCACCAGCCCCACAAATGCTTAATTTTAATTCCTTTAATTAGCATACCTAGAATTCACTGTGACCACATAAAACATGAGGAAATCAAATGCATGCCTGTGTTATGCAAGATAGAACATTTTCCTTTGCTATTCCTTTGGGGTCTTTTTTTTTTTTTTTTTTTTTTTTTTTAAGATTTATTTACTTGAAAGGTAGACAGAGAGATAGGTGTCTTCCATCAACTAGTTCACTCCCCAGATAGCCACAGTGGCTGGAACTGCAGCAGTCCAAAGCCAGGAGCTTCTTCTGGGTCTCTGACAAAGGTACAGAGGCCCCAGGACTTGGGCCATCTTCCACTGCTTTCCCAGGCCATAGCAGAGAGCTGGATTGGAAGTGGAGCAGCCGGGGACTCGAACCAGTGCCCATATGGGTTGTCAGCACTGCAGGTGGTGGTTTTATCCGCTACGCCACAGTGCCGGCCCCCTTTGGGGTCTTAAACCCAGTTCCCATCCCACTCCCTATGCCTTTAAAAAAAAAAGGCAATTTTCTAAATGTTTTATTTCTAGTTGCCTTACTTATTTAATGAGTTTTCTTTATCAGTCTCTTCCTTTCCCATTCTACCCTTCAAACTTCATCAACAAGTAATTTCAAGTGCAATCTGTTACATTTCCGTATCTCGGAATTTAAGTGTGAAATTGGTAATAGCATCAAGTCGACTGCTGCTGCAGTTCTAACCGAAAATGCATGAAGTACCATCATTGTCCAAATTTATACAGAATATGCCTGTAGGGAAATTCTGAGAGTTCAACATGTGCATGCTTGATACTTAGACTAATTGGAAATTCCTGCAGTGAGAGCAATTTATCTGGAGTTTATAGCTCTCCTTGCTCTTCTTAGCATCACTATGTAGATTTTATGATGAATTATTAAATTTTTCCCCTTGTCACAAGCAAGCACAAGCAACTAAGCAAAATCACACCTGCTTTCCTGAGCAAAGGGCATATTTTACAAAAGGAGACGTAGTACTCATGGGAGCACCAAATTCAAAACAATGAAGAATCTTCTCTGTTTCAGCAAGCACCAGAAAGCAAAATCTTTAGTAACACTTGTAAAAAGTACTTCAGACTGTTAACTAGAGGCTATGAAATCGCAAATTCTGCATTTATCTCAGTTCTGTATACTATTTGATTTGAGTAACAAAGAATAAACACAATATAAAAGCATTTGGGGCGAGAAATGTGCAGCAGGTTAAGCTGGCTGCCTGCCTTGTCAGCACCCCATATGGGCGCCAGTTCAAGTCCCACTGCACCACTTTCAATCCAGCTCCCTGCTAACATGTCTGGAAAAGCAGAGACAGATAGCCTGAGTGCTTACGCCCCTGCCAGCCATGCGGGAGATCTGCATGAAGCTGCTGGCTTCGGCTGGCCCAGCCCCAGCTATTGCAGCCATTTGGGGAGTGAACTAGTGGGTGGAAGATCTCTCTGTAACTCTGCCTTTCAAAATAAACAAAAACCTTTAAAATAAAAATTAAAAAACAGGCTGGCGCCGTGGCTCACTACGCTACTCCTCCGCTTGGGGCACCGGATTCTGTCCCGGTTGCTCCTCTTCCAGTCCAGCTCTCTGCTGTGGCCCGGGAGGGCAGTAGAGGATGGTCCAAGTGCTTGGACCCTGCACCCGCATGGGAGACCAGGAGGAAGCACCTGGCTCCTGGCTTCGGATTGGTGCAGTGCTCAGGCCATAGCAGCCATTTGGGGGGTGAACCAACAAAAGGAAGACCTTTGTCTCTCTCTCACTAACTCTACCTGGCAAAAAATAAAAAATAAAAATAAAAAATTTAAAAACGGAAGCATTTGACTTGTCTGTGACACCGTGCAGGGGAGAAAATCCCCACTTGGGGACATCTTACAACATTAAGATTCAGATGAGAAAAAAAATGACATTTCAATGAACTTGATGCCACCAATGTCTTACACTGAAAATTACTCATTAGCTGTGAGGAGATATCCTCCTTTCTTCTTCTTCTTCTTTTTTTTTTTTTTTTTTTTTTTTGACAGACTGAGTAGACAGTGAGAGAGAGAGAGAAGGTCTTCCTTTTTCTGTTGGTTCACCCTCCAATGGCCGCGGCAGCCAGAGTGCTGCAGCCGGTGCACCGCGCTGATCCGAAGCCAGGAGCCAGGTATTTCTCCTGGTCTCCCATGGGGTGCAGGGCCCAAGGACTTGGGCCATCCTCCACTGCACTCCTGGGCCATAGCAGAGAGCTGGACTGGAAGAGGAGCAACTGGGACAGAATCCGGCACTCTGACCAGGACTAGAACCCAGTGTGCCGACGTGGCAGGTGGAGGATTAGCCTAGTGAGCCGCAGTGCCAGCTGATATCTCCATTCTTTTTCTGCATCACGAAGCTAGTCCATGTAGTCCACATTTAAGTAAGCAATGACATAAAATCACATAGAAATATTCTTCTGAATTTTAAAAATTTACTGGTACACAGGAAGATTCTGGATGTACTGCTTTTTTGTCAGAACGTGGAATCTGTGAGAGCAGAAATTTGTCTATTTTTGTTTCAAAATTTCAATCAGCCTTCTCTGACTTATAGTATTTATTTCCTTTTGAGATTGCTTTAAAGAAAATCTCTACATCTGGGGTTCTTTGTCACTGATTCAACTGAAGCTAAATAGTGGCATTTATGTAATAAATTCCCTTTATTACATCCCCTCTTTAGTTCTCTTTCCCTACAGAGCTGAGATGTTTCTGATCCACACTTCCTGTCTCCAATTCTTCATGCCCCACTAACCGCTCTAGCCACTGTAATGTGGCTTTCCTTTCCCACTCCTCTACAGCATGTATCAAGGTTATACAACAATCTTCTGGCTGCTAAATCCAAGGGCTACTCCCTTTGTCACTGCTATGGGTTACTGCTAATGCCCTTCTCGAAGTTCTCATTTCTCAACCTACAGAGACACCACCTTCATCTGGTTTTCCTCTTCTACCCACCCCTAAGATTTCCTATCCTTTGGGGCAGGTATTTTGGCACAGCAGGTAAAGCCTACAACACTAGCAACCCATCTGGGCTCCGGTTCGAGTCCTGGCTGCACCACTTCTAATCCAGCTCCCTGCTAAGGCACCTGGGAATGCATCAGAAGATGGCCCAAGTGCTTGGGCCCCTGTACTCAGGTGGGAGACCTGGAAGAACCTCCAGGCTTTGACCTGTCTCAGCCCTGGCCATTATGGCCATGTGGGGAGTGAACCAGTGGAAGGAAGACATCTGTCTCTATATACCTCTGCATTTCAAATAAATAAAATAAACCTTAAAAAAAAAAAAAGATTTACTATTCCTTGGGGCAAGTGCTATGGTGCAGCAGGGTAAGCCATTGTTTAAGACACCTGCATCCCTTGGGGCCAGCGCTGTGGCACAGCGCGTAAAGCCACCACCTACAGTGCCAGCATCTCCTATAAGCACTGGTTCAAGTCCCAGGTGCTCCACTTCTGATACAGCTCTTTGCTATGGCGAGGGAAAAGCAGTAAAGGTGGCCAAAGTCCTTGGGCCCCTGCACCACCCCCACCATGGGGGACCTGCAGGAAGCTCCTGCTTCCGTTACAGCCATCTGGGGAGTGAAATAGTAGATGGATGACCTCTTTCTCTCTCTGCCTCTACCTCTCTGTAACTCTGAATTTCAAGTAAATATATAAATCTTTAAAAAAAGACACCTGCATCCCATGTCACAGTGCCAGGTTGAGTCCCACCACCTCTGCTTCAGATCCAACTTCCTGCTAATGCATCCTGGGAGGCAGCTTGGGCCGCTGCTACCCACATGGGAAATCTGGATGGAGTTTCTGGTTCCTGCTTCTGGCTCTCCCAGACCTGGCTATTTTTGGCATTTGTGGAGTAAACCAGGAGATGGAAAATTTCTCTGTCACTCTGCCTTTCAAATTGATGAAGAAGAAGAAAAAAAAAAAAGGCTGGCACCACAGCTCACTTGGCTAATCCTTAACCTGCAGCGCCGGCACCCCAGGTTCTAGTCCCGGTTGCCCCTCTTCCAGGCCAGCTCTCTGCTGTGGCCCGGGAAAGCAGTGGAGGATGGCCCAAGTGCTTGGGCTCTGCACCCATGGGAGACCAGGAGGAAGCACCTGGCTCCTGGCTTCAGATCAGCACAGCGCACTGGCCATGTGGCCATTTGCGGGGTGAACCAATGGAAGGAAGACCTTTCTCTCTGTCTCTCCCTCTACTGTCTAACTCTGCCTATCAAAAAAATAAAAAATAAATAAATCTTAAAAAAAATTAAAAAAATAAACTTTAAAACAAAAAGACTACCCTCCCTCAAAGTTTAGTCTTGCTCATGGACATTTGTCTGTTTCGTTCAATACTACATTCTCAACACATATTTGTTAAATGAATAGTCCTTTTCTTTCACCATCTTCTCTCTGAAAGACCACCTCCATCGTACACCTTCACCTAACATGGGAAAACAAAATTTTTACTCCAGCCGAATCTTCTCCACAGACAAGTTCCAAATCCTATGCTCAGCTGGCTACAGGAAACCTCTCAGTAGGTATTCCAAAGACCAAGTTTAAGGAAGGCCAAACTGGAACTCTTCCTCTTCCTATTTCAAAGCAGCTCTTCCTCTAAAATGTTCCCTCTAGAGCTTCCCAGATGGCAATTTCCTTCTCTTCTCTCAGTCACCAAATCCTACTGACGCTACCTCCTCAGTTCACAGACAAAATAAATCTGTACCTGTTTTTCTTCTGATCTCTCTGACACTATATACACTCACAGGCGGTTAGGGGAAATTTTCATTTAGAGAAGATCCCATAATGAGACCACCTTAGTTTCATTTTAGAAGGCAGCCAAGTGTCTTTTACCTATCTTTTTTTTTTTTTTTTCAAGAGAGAAACAGCTCCAGAGCAACAGGACTGAACTTCCCTCAGCAACCCCCACGTCTCATTCCTTAAGCAAATGTATCACATTTTCATGATAACAAAGATGAAACAAAACTTCACATTTCAAACCTATACCCAAGTCCTCACCACTCTACTAAATGCTTGGTAGTAAAATAAAGAAATAGCTCTAGGGCTTCCAGTCACCCACTCAACACTTTCCTTCTTCATTTGCTCAAGCTGCATTTGTGCAGAAGAGTCTCTCTTTCAGAGGTTATAACAACTGAAAAAGTCTGTTATAGGAAAAGACCAAAAAACGATACGGTTAGGGCCACAGTTCATATTTTCATTAAATGGCTCAGAAAAGTACTTACAGAAAAAATGAGGAAGAGTGATGCTAACAGAAAGAGAAGTACAACCATGCTCTTTTCACTAAAGATGGGCCAGTGTACAGGAGGATGATATATATTAAACAGCACACAAGGTAAACAGAACTGGCAGGTCAAAGTTCCTATTCTCAGGTACGGAAGAAAAGTGTTAAGTGCTGTAGCTATGAAAGGTTTCCAAAAAGTTCACAGAAAATAAGCATATTACGGGAAAAAAAACAACTATGCATGGATTTCACAAAATATTTTGCAGCAAAACATTATTGGTCTCATCCATTTGTTCATCTCCAAACGCCTGTAATGGTTTGGAGGCTGGAGCCAGGAGTTCAGTCAAGGTCTCCTACATAGATGGAAGGAACCCAACTAACTTCTGTCATTACTGTTGTCTCCTAGTGTCCACATTAGAAAGCAGCTGAAATCAGGAGCCAGAGCCAGGCACTGAACCCAGGCAGTCCAGATTCGAAACTTGGGCATCCTAACCAATGTCTTAACCATCAGGCCAAGTGCTCACCTCTAAATTTATCTTGTAATTACATTTTCCATGAAGCTGTTGAATGCTGTATCATAAACACCGTACTACAGGAAAAGATGAAGTACAACTAAGTGGATCTGCGATGTACAGAAAGAAGTTGGTACTGAAACTCAGTGTTAAAGGACCAGTAGAAATTACCATATGGGAAGGTGGAAAAGGTCATTTTGGAAATGAGCTCAGCATGTGTAAATATTCAAAGACAAGACAACAGAGAATTCTAGCTTGTATGAGAAGTGCACAGCATGCACAAGGAAAACTGAAAAGTAATGAAAGGGAACATGAGAGACCCATAAAGCTAAAGCATGAAAGACCTTTCATGAATATATTGGATCCCTAGGGGTCTGGGTCACTGCTTTACATTCAGAACCTAGGACAGCATTACCACTTAACAAATCACAACTCTAAAATCAAAAGGGGAAGAGTGTGGACTCTGGATAATTATCCCTAGCTTTTCCTACACAGACTTCTCCATCGCACTACTTGACAACTTCCTTATGAAGAAATGCCTTGTTCCACCTATAATTCCTATTTCTTTTGGGACCACCAAGCTGTTTGTTGCCAACTGCAGCAAGACAGCACTGTCACGTGCCTTTGCATATTTGTTTTTGCTCCATGTTAACCCAGAAAGCAGTTTGTATAAACTTCCCTATTATTGAGTTCCTTCCCAGAAATTACAAGAGAAAAACTGACCCTAAAGGTACAGTTCAATTTATAAAAACATGCCTAATTATGGAGTGTGCTATATGTCTTCACCATACAATCATACCACTGTTGTCTGTCCCCCTCCCCCAAAATCTGTTCCTTTTCAGGTCACTGAATATATGGGCTGGATACATTCTTAACAGACAGCACAGCTCCAAGAGGGGCCTTTCTGATCATTCTGAGAGCCATTTAGTCAACCACATTCTGGTGTAAAGAATCTTTGGAGGTGGTGGCCTCTACAGCAAATTTATCAAGTAGCGAACAAACTGCACTCCATTCCAGCACGGCCACTCCTGTCACCATGGTTGCAATAAAGCTGTCCTGACAGACTCATTCAGGCAAGGACCACAGATGTTTTCAGTGGAAGTGCTGTCTAGTATGACCCATTTATGAGTTAGGCTCAAAGGTAGGTTAAACATGAGCTGCCCACAGTCCCACTCTCTCTTTAGCCAGCTATTCTTCAATTACAGGAGCTCTTGATGTGTCCCCAGGCCTAAGCAGCCCATAGTCCCTTTCTGGTGTCTGCTCACTGGGAAGTCTTGCTAGCCTGGCTACAGTAGCAAAGGTCTGCTTTAATGTACTGCTTCTTCTCCTGAAGTTCTCTTTTTAAAGAAAATGCTTTGAGAGTGTACTTTGTTGAAAGCCTCGAAATGTCTCTTTTCAATGTTCACTTGAGAAATGCTTGCAGTAGGAAACCAGCAGGCCTTATTGTCCCATTACCCTCCAATGGCAGAACTGTCAGACTTTAACAGAAAGGGAAATTCAACAAGGAAGCCCTCCAAAACATAGGTGGAATCATATATATATATATATTACCAATAGCCCCTTTTTTCTTACTTAGAATAGCTCTAGGATAGTCATGACTAAGTTAGGGATAAACCAGGTAGAGCAAAATTCAGTCTACATACAAGATGGCAATAAATAGCAACTACCGTTCAAGTTAAGGCATAGTATAGGCACATAAAGGGTACTACAGACACATAAAGTGCCACTGTCTCCTTTGTTGAAGTGATGTCAAATACAAACCACTGTAGGTCATTTGGCAATGCAAAATTATGAGATAATCTCTAACAATTCAGCAAATGAGAAAACTAACAAAGAAAGGTGTTTTATAAAAGTAGTTAAGTAGTCTAGGAAGCATCAGAATTGCAAAAGTGAGTAAGCCAAACTACCCAAAGCAGGGAAGGATGTGGTGAAATGATAATGATGGGAAACTGGTTGGCCACGAATCAAATAATTTGGAACAAAGAGGGCAGGCAACCTGATTTGGGGAACCACAGCATATCTCTAAGGCATTAGCTTTTTTATGGTCTGGTAAAAAACATACAGATGGGTCCCATGCCCCAGTTTTTGATTCAACAATTATTACATGACTAACAAGTTCCAAGGAGATACCGGTGCTGCCGACTTGGAAAACCACATTTTAGGAACCACTAAGCCAGGGTAATAGAAAAAGCTTTTTGGCCTCTAAAGTACCAGTAAAAGAATCTCAGAACTCCAATGAGTTAGGAAAGATTCCACAAAAGTGACACGAGCACTTAAAAGTGGCAACATTCAGAAGCAAAGAACAAGCACTAAGGAACAGAGAAAACTCATTAACTCTATCATATATTAACAATGTTAAAACACCGGAGGCCAGCCCGGGAGCACCCTGCCGGACATGCAATGCCTTCAGACTCAACCAGTGAGCCAGGCAGTTATTACTACAACTATTATTACCTTTAGACAAGGACTCTGAGACTAAAGATGTTAGTACACTTGCCCCAAGTGATAAATCTAATAATCACTGAAGCAAGACTGCAATCTCTGGCTTGCCAGTCCATCACCCAGCACCCACACAAGTCATTTCCTTCTCCTATAGACAACTGCCTGTAGCAACGCTTCCAAACCCGCACTTTTAACGCTAATCCTAAGTCTGCCCTTCCACAGGATAACTGATGTTAACTCCTGTGTTCCTAAATAAATCTAAATGCAGATAGGGAAGAGGGAGGCTAACTGATCTTTTTTAAGACCAACTTTGTTCGTTTATCTGCTATTTCTAGTCTGTTGATATCTCATAACACAAAGGAAACTCATCACATTTAAATCACCCAACTCCTACACCCAGAATAGCCTTTTCCCAAATTTCTCATTCTCACTCCCCTCAAAGCACGGAGGATTAAGTAAATACAGGTAAAGACGCTATTTCAGTTAGTCCAAGCAAAATTAACTATCATATCACCATTACATTGAAGTGTATTGTAGGACTCCAGAGCTCAGCAGAGAGTGACGAACCGGAGGACCAAGTTAAGGAGTTGTCAATCTTATTGGAAGTGGTTCAACTAACGGCAGGACGAAAGACGATAGATGAAGACAATGGAAAAGGAGGGGTTCCCAGGACTAAACATCTGTAAGTATCAGTAAATGGCAGGGCAAATACATGAAAAAGAAACCACTAGTGAAATTTTACAAAGAGAGTCACAGGGATAGTACTCCGCCGAGAGGCTTTAAAGTCAGTTACCTATCTCTTAAATGAACTATAGTTCATTAATCCTATTCCCGAGTCCCTGGGACCCGGGCACTAGGTAAGGGCCTGGGCAAACCCCCTAACTCGAGAGGTTCGAAGTGACCCGCGCCCAAAACACTGCACACGGCGGGAGGAAGAACCAGCTCGGATGCAGTCACCCAGCAACTGAGACACGGCCAAGGTACGGCGCAGGAACCTCACGAGCCTGAGGTCCGTCCGCGCAGGCGGAGAGCCAGCTCACGGCCGCCCACTCTCCACCTGACGGGGCGACTCGGCCCAACCCGCTCGCTTAGCCCAACCTCGCGGGCCCGCGCGTGGCGGGAGGACGGCAACGCGCTCCCGGGGCCGCCCACAGCCGGACCCGGCGGCATACTCCCCCCGCCCACAGACCTCCTCACTATCCCTCCCGGTCCAACAACCCGCGACCCCCCACTGCAGTTGCCTCCCCGGGACGACTCGACCGAGTTCGGTAATTACCTAGAGCTCCACCGCGGCGCCATTACACCGGATGCACGTCACTTCCCCTTCCCGGGCACCGGCAAGAGGAGGAAGGCGGAGCGTGAAGTACGTAAAAACCGGACGCTCATTTGGGTTTGACGCGCTTTGCCTATTAGGTTACCTTAAACACCACATCACAACGCCAGATTGAAAGCAGTGCATCTAATCATACTGTCTCCTTACCAACACGGCAACGAAAAGCAAGTAGACCCGAACTACAAAGACCAGCATCCTCCCTCTCGTCAGACGGAAATGACTAACCGCAATTGTAGTTTTAGGCGAGAAGGCCCCAGTGGACGATGGGAATTGTAGTTCTTGGATATAAGCATCTGCGACTGCCTCCAGGCTGCTCACAGAATACCTGAGAGTAATTAGGGTTTGATAAGATTAATTATAATCCAAAACTGTTTCTCTGCGGTTGGCAGAAAAGTAGTCCTCCGTGGTCACGTTTCCGTGAAAATATTAAAAAACAGAAATCCTCTCAGACATTTTGGTTTGACCAAGAGCATATTAAGCAAAATGTTACTAAATGATTAAGTGCCTACTAAGTTCCAAGAGAATATTAGCCCATTAATAGACTGAGAGAAGCTAATTCTGTGAAGACGATGATGTCTCTCTTTGGGCTAAGATACCAGGTGACAAGACACTGTCGAGATAAAGAGATTCCGCAGCTGAGTTAGAAACTGTCTTATACAGAGTTCAGAGGTAGGGCTTCAATCAAACAATTTCCTTGAACTTTCGTTTTTGCAATCACAAAACCCAGAAGTCCAAGTAATTGTTAACTGTTTGGGGAGTTCTCTTGCTTTTTTAAACCAGGACTGGTTTCTGCAAATACTTCATTACAATTTTAGGTTATTTGTGCTTCTAACTCTTTCCTAGTTGCAGAGATTAAAGGCATTAAAAAACAAAATGGAGCTGGGCTACTTATGCTTAAACGATGGATTTATTCATGAATCATTGACTTCGAGTAAGTTACTTCACATTCTGTGTCCATTTCCTGATTTGTAAGGAGTAAAAGCAGTACCCACCTATATTCTGTTTTATCAATGATGCAATGCTTGATATACAACTGCAATTGGGCTAATACTTGGTTGAAGTTGCTATAGTCTATAATAATTATCCTAATTCAGTTGATTTCTTTAGATCAGACCGTCAAAATTAATTGGAGCTATGTTGGCATTATCATACAACCTTGACATTTTTCTGGATATCATTTAAAAAATTTTTTTTTCTATTCTGGGTATCATTAAACTCTACTATTCACATATGACACTGATTTTGATTGCTCTCTTGGCCAAGAGAGAAAGTTCAAAGACTTTTGCTTAGCCTTATCCACTGTTACAGTTTGGATGATAGTTTGTGTGTTCCCCAAAGGTCTGTAGGTTGAGGACTTGATCCTCAAAGTCTTATGTTAACCATTAACAGGTCAATGTTAATGGTTGAAGGATTAAGGGTTGAGGCTTAATCCAATTATGGTGTCTGGAAGGTGGGCTCACTAGGAAGTATTTAGATCATTGGGAGCTTGCCATCAGAAGGTGGTTCTTGTGAGAGAGCTGATTATATAAGCCTCCTTCTACTCAACTGTTCTCTGCTTCCCGGTTCACCATATGTGTGTCCCACACCAGCCTCCAGCCTCATCAAATGCATAAACCAATGGGACTGCCTGATCTTGGACTGTGAGCTGCCAGCACTGTAAGCCAAAATCAGTTTTCTTCCTTCCAAGTAGCCCTTCTCAGGTATGTTAATTGTAGTAACAAGAAGCTGACTAATATACCCACTATGGTAGCTTTTACTTTACAGGTCACAGGAAATATATGGAAATGTACCACCTTTGAAGTATGTCAATCCCAATTTTACACTTGGGACTGCGTAACTGGCTACTAGTTTTGCCTGTGATCCCAGTGAAGCCATTGTGAAAAAGATGGCTGGCCCTGACTCCAAAACTACAATTCACCTCCTTCCAGCAGGAGAGCCATAATGGTGCTTCCTATCTTTAGGTGTCATTGTTCGCTGCTGCTGTGCATTTACCAGTTCCCCTTTCCTTGTGTGCCATAATTCAGATAATTGGAAGTGACTCTCTTTGGGGAAGGATCAGAGGAATCATGACTGTGTATACCTGACTTGATATTGCAGGATGTTTCTTTCCAAAACCCAATTAAGTCCCAATTAATGGCTTGAAAACTGGACAGGTAAGAGATTCAGAGTTTTTTGTTGAGTTGACTACCTTTAGCTCATCCATTCTTTTTTTTAATATTTTTATTTATTTTTTTGAAAATCAGAATTACACAGAGAGAGGAGAGGCAGAGACAGAGCGAGAGAGAGGTCTTCCATCTGATGGTTCATTCCCCAATTGGCTGCAATGGCTGGAGCTGCGTCGATCCAAAGCCAAGAGCCAGGAGCTTCTTCCAGGTCTCCCACGTGGGTGCAGGGGCCCAAGGACTCGGACCATCTTCTACTGCTTTCCCAGGCCATAGCAGAGAGCTGGATCAGAAGTGGAACAGCCAGGTATTGAACTGGCACCCATATGGGATGCCGGCGCTTCAGGCCAGACCGTTAACCCACTGCGCCACAGCGCCGGCCCCTCATCCATTCTTCATTCTAATTATGTGTAATTAAGGAACCACTTCATTGGATGCACAGATATTTCTGTCTTAAGAGACACCCTATTCTATTCACCATCTTCATATGTCCTCGTGGTTGCTGCTCTGTGAAGTCCAGCCACTAGGATGACTGTGAACCCCAAGCTTTGGGGATGAAGTGTTGCCTCATATTCTCTTGCTGCAGGGCCCCTGCATTCTCATTGTTGCTAAGGATTCAGTTCTGTGACAGCCTCTCCCAAAGTCAGCCCTGACTTGTGAAGAGCCAAGACTGGACATGTTGGTGATGGTAGTGCTGTGCTCACCAACACTTTCCTGATGGTCTTGGAAAGTGATGTGTCCTCTGGAATCTCTCTGGAAAATAATTTTCTGGTAGCTTTTCTGGTCTTCTGCCCATTCCCACATATCCACTTTCCTGGGCTTATTCCCTGTAACTGTGGTCATCTATAAAAACTTAAGCGTTTCAGTTTTGCTCAGCATGAGCTATCACTTTCTCCAGATGTGTCGTGTCACCCTCAGAGCAAACATACTGTGCCTTTGGATCCTTTCCGAGAGCATAAGGCTATATGCCAAGAGACTGCTCAAAGTCACTAAACTCTCCCTCATCTAGAATTATTTTCTACTTATGAAAATAGTTAGTAATTAGTCAACTATGTTGTGCCAGGCATAATTGTGCTCCTTATACCACCTGAGGTGGGATCTTTGCCCTTCAGGGCTCCATCTCCAAAATCTCACGTTACCTGATGCTTTTCTGTATCATTCCTGCTACCAATATGTTGGTTGAGTCTCTTCAGAAGCAGACAGAGATAGAGAAGAATATAGGTGGTTTACTGGAGATTAACACCTATGAAAGCAAAAGGCAGGGAACATGATTGAGTAGGAAAGTCAACCCTTGACCACCAGGTGAATCTGACAAAATATCCAAAAACTCAACAGAGAGGTCCAGAGCAAGGCTCGCCTATTAAAAGAGTCTTTTTTTTTTTCTTTTGACAAGGCAGAGTTAGACAGTGAAAGAGAGAGACAGAGAGTAGAAAGGTCTTCCTTCCGTTGGTTCACCCCCCAAATGGCCGCTATGGTCGACACGCACTACGCCAATCCGAAGCCAGGAGCCAGGTGCTTCCTCCTGGTCTTCCGTGTGGGTGCAGGGCCCAAGCACTTGGGCCATCCTCCACTGCCTTTCCGGGCCACAGCAGAGAGCTGGACTGGAAGAGGAGCAACCACGACAGAACCAGCACCCCAACAGGGACTAGAACCCTGAGTGCCGGCGCCGCAGGCGGAGGATTAGCCTACTGAGCCACGGCACCGGCCTAGAAGAGTCTTGCATTAGAAGAAAGTTAAACCATAGTCTTGTTTGGTTGTGGCCGGGGCCACCTCAAAAAAAGCAGGACCTGGGCTCTGCGGCTGACCTGAAAGAAAGCTGGCATCCTATATCCGAATATCTTAAGGGTCCAGTTCTGTGTCTACCACAATGGGTACCAGTAATAGAGAGATGCTAGAAATAATTAGTATTACTCAGTATGTACCACATAATTAGCTCAACAATACTGTAAGAATTGCATAGGAAGAATTGTTGAATCAGAGTGATGTTCTGCCTTTCTTAGGTTAAGTTAATTTCAGAGATCACAGAACTTAATGAAAGAGGCTAGAGATTTACCACAACTTCATTGTCCATAATAATAGATTGTTACTTCATGGGAAGCATTGGTCAATCTCTTATGACATAGCTAAAAAAGAATTTTACTCTCCTTTGTTCTGATGTTATTGATACTTCTGTAAATGGATCACAGCTACTCAGATTCATTTTTCAAATAGGTTTCTGCTTTTCTCTAAGATGATCTGAAAATCCTAGTTTAGGCAACAGATTAATCTTTGTGTCTCCAAAATAAGACACTCATAGCCCCTGGAAAACTGTTCCAAGGACTCTGAAGTAAGAATAGGCTCTTGGGAACATCTTTCAAGATGAAGTTGCTTAGAAGATTTTCAAGCTGTAACAGTGGCCCAATCCAGGATTTCCAGAACTCTTTTCTGCTCAGAAGCAGACGTCCAAGAGAACTTGGAAAGATTCCTGGAAAAAGGAATTAAAAGAGAAGTCAGTTTTGGTGCAGAAATCTTTGAAATCCATGCATAAATTTTTTTCATTTGCCATAAACTTTTTTAAGATCTCTGTTAGGCAAATCCATCTTCCTGATCTAGGTCTAATGGAATAAGAATTAATTAAAAGGGACTTTAAGAAACTAATAAGGGAATTTTAAAGCAGTTATTTAAATATTTTGATATTATTTTAATGTTCTTTTAAAAAATTATTTGCAGATACATGAGATATCCCTTTCTTTCTTTTTTTTTTTTTTTCTGCACCTGTTCCAAATCCTCAGTTTAGTAGACTCTGCTTTTGGGATCTGATTCTCACTGAGAGCTAAAAATTGAGAAGCAACTATTTTTACCAAGTCTCCTTACTTTTATAGCACAATAAGTTTTGCATAAGAGCAATAAGAATATTTTCTTCCAGATATAATTGATCCAATCAGTTGTGTGGTAAGGTCATATATGAAGTGTCACATTCGAGAAAAATTCTCATTTAAGCATGTGTCAGCAAAGGCTTTTGTGTGTGGAGGTCAGCTCCTGGGTGGTATTAGCTGCTGACATTAGTTGTGAAGTCTAACCAGCTTAGAGTAATGACCAGTGCCTTGGAGATCAGAGAACCTGGGAACACTGCACTGATCTACAGATCTTCAATAATCCCATTTCCTAAAAAACACAGATGGTACATTGGGGAGGAGGTGAGGGGATGGCTGGAACAGACATGCTAGAAAGTTTATCTAAATACCTGAGCAGGGGGCCGGCGCTGTGGCTCAGCAGGTTAACGCCCTAGCCTGAAGCACTGCATCCCATATGGGCACCGATTCAAGACCTGGCTGCTCCACTTCCAATCCAGCTCTCTACTACAGCCTGGGAAAGCAGTAGAAGATGGCCCAAGTCCTTGGGCCACTGCACCTTTGTGGGAAAACTGGAAGAAGCTCCTGGCTCCAGGCTTCAGATAAGCCCAGCTCTGTCCGTTGCAACCATTTGGGGAGTGAACCAGTGGATGGAAGAACTCTCTCTCTCTCTCTTTAACTCTGACTTTCAAATAAATAAATAAATCTTTAAAAAAAAAAAAAAAAAAACCTGAGCAGTACTAAGTATTTTTGTTTGGGAGAGGGAAGTGCTACTACACAAGGCGTTTAGAAATGTGTAAGGTAATGTATGCTAAACTGATCTTCTGTATATAAAGAGAATCGAAAATGAATCTTGATGTGAATGGAAGGGGAGAGGGAGTGGGAAAGGGGAGGGTTGCGGGTGGGAGGGACGTTATGGGGGGGAAGCCATTGTAATCCATAAACTGTACTTAGGAAATTTATATTCATTAAATAAAAGTTAAAAAAAAAAAAAAAGAAATGTGTAAGGGTAGCTCAGGCTGTTCCAATGCCCGGAGGCTGCTACTGGCATTTTGCAGAGGAAGAAGTTAGAGGGGTGGGGGATGGCAAGTGTCTTCCGAGCTCTAGGAAGAACTGTCCCATCTTGTGTGCCCTCTGAATTGCCAAGAGAAATTTGGAAAGGTGGTACATAAATTCATGCATTTTGCTTTAGCTAAATTGCTTAGGATCTCCCTGCTCCACACAGCCCATAGTACATGGGCTCTTGAGGGAGAAAAGATAAGTTTAAAGTAAATACAGAATTACCTGTTTCCAATATCCAATTTGTAAAGTGACAGGCCCTATTTTAGCTATGCTTAAAATCACAGTGAATCCAAATGCAAAGTAATGATAGCCAACATTTTTAAAGTTAGGAGTATAGATTTCTAGAAGGAACAAAAGATATTCTTTAACTCATTTCTGTCGCTCCCCCTCTTCGTGGAGGAACGACACAGGACCCTGCGCTGTTCTTTTGTCTGCTCGGCCCTCCCCAGGTTTGCTGCTGGTTCCTCCCGGGTTGGCTACTGTCCCTTCCACCTCCGTGGAAGGGCAGTTCCCCCTGGCCACATTCCCCACTTCCGCAGGGGAGCGGCACACTGCCGGCCGGCTCTCTCGGGGGCTGCACAGGTGTTCCCCTTAGATGTTCCCCTTAGATGTTCCTGGTGCATGCCGTCTCTCTCCTCCTTTATAGTCCTCCTCTGCCAATTCCAACTCGGCTGCCCACACGCCGAGTACGCTGCTCTCCTCCAATCAGGAGCAAGTCCTACAGTTTATTGGCTGAACTGGAGGCAGCTGTGTAGAAGCTGTTTTCTTCTCTCCCAGCGCCATATTGTGGGAGAGCAGATGCATAGAATAAGTCTTAATTCCAGTAACTTAGTCTAGTCCGGGTTGCTCCCCACAGATCCCCCTTTCTTTTTATTTTTTGGCATTGATATGCGCCTGTCTTTGGTGTCCCGCGGCACACACTCTGCTCTACTTGCTAGAGTTGCCACAGGTTCTTACGAGTCCTATCAATCAGGCAAACCGAATCCGGGTCCTCTCTTCGCCATGTTGTGAGGAGGTTTTTAGGCGCTGATGGGTGCCTGTCTTCGGTGACCTGCGGCTCATACTCTGGTCGAGCCGCCTGCTGGTGCTTACCGCCTTAATCAGGCAGACCGAATCCAAGCTCTCTCATTGCCATGTTGTGGGGTGACTTATTGGTGTTGATAACGTGCCTGTCTTCGGTGACCTGCGGCGCATAAGCTGCTAGCCGCCCGCAGGTGCTCATCGCCTCACTAATCAGGCAGACCGAATCCAAGCCTTCTCATTGCAGTATTGTGGGGAGGCCTTTCTATTTCTCTATTTCTCTATCTCCGGGCATTCCTATTTCTCCCATTTTACTTCTGTCTGCCAACATTCCTATTTCTCTCATTTTACTTCTAAACTTCTGTTTCTCTTATCCCTGCGGCCTCCCGGCGCCCGCCCCGAGGCTGCTTCTCGGCGGCTTCCCGGCTGAGCCGCTTCAGCCCGCGCCTCTCTCATCTGCGCGGCTTCCCGGCTCTGCGCGGCTCGGCTTCGCGCGCACACTCCGCGGTCTCCACGCCCCTTCGCGTCCGCACCACGGCCTCGCGCCAGCCCCGCGTTCCCTATCTATTCACGCCCCGTGCTCTCTCTGCACGCGGCGGCTTCTGCGAGTCACACAGCGTAGCTTGCGTCTCCGCCACTAGCATTCAATCCAAGTTCCCCGGGCTAACCTGGCGAATTCAACCCAGCTCACGTCTCCGCCCCACGATTTGGCTTCCCGTCCTTTGCTCCCCGGGCTAATCAGACGGATCCCAACCGGGCTTACGTTTCCGCTTCTGGTTTTAACTTTTCGCCCCCTATTCCCGGGCTAACTTGAGAATCCCAAAGTGGCTTTCGTCTCCGCCTTGGCCTGCCCCCCGCGGCTTCAATTTCCCTAACATTTTTCTCTACCCGGTATGTTTCCCCAAGCTTTCCTCCAACAATACTCCTCCCTCATTTCTCCTGGCCTCTCCCCACAGTCCGCATCCGAGTCTGTTTGTTCTAGCTTTCACTTTCGCTTTCAACCTTAGAGATTTCTCCCAGCTTCCCCCCGTAGTCCGTATCCGAGTCTATGCCTAGGCTTTCAATAGCTTCTTCCGGCACCTTTTTCGTCCGGCTTTTCCCTAGGCTGTTTGCTAGTCTCTCTCCGATATTTTCCACTTCTTCCCGTTTCTTCCCTCCTAAGTTTCCTATCCGTCCTAGGTTTCCTATCCGAGTCACGGCACCATTATGTCGCTCCCCCTCTTCGTGGAGGAACGACACAGGACCCTGCGCTGTTCTTTTGTCTGCTCGGCCCTCCCCGGGTTTGCTGCTGGTTCCTCCCGGGTTGGCTACTGTCCCTTCCACCTCCGTGGAAGGGCAGTTCCCCCTGGCCACATTCCCCACTTCCGCAGGGGAGCGGCACACTGCCGGCCGGCTCTCTCGGGGGCTGCACAGGTGTTCCCCTTAGATGTTCCCCTTAGATGTTCCTGGTGCATGCCGTCTCTCTCCTCCTTTATAGTCCTCCTCTGCCAATCCCAACTCGGCTGCCCACACGCCGAGTACGCTGCTCTCCTCCAATCAGGAGCAAGTCCTACAGTTTATTGGCTGAACTGGAGGCAGCTGTGTAGAAGCTGTTTTCTTCTCTCCCAGCGCCATATTGTGGGAGAGCAGATGCATAGAATAAGTCTTAATTCCAGTAACTTAGTCTAGTCCGGGTTGCTCCCCACAATTTCTTTAAGATTTTTTTTTTTTTTGCTGGTGCCTATATCTTAGATGATCATGGTAGTGACATTGAAAAGCTGTTTTGACTCACTGTTGTGTGACTCAATTCAAATCATACATTGAGTGTTTTAATGAGTCTCTACTGCTTATGTAATCTACAAGTAATAACTTAAAAGTACTCTTGGTGCTATTTCTGACAGTTTCTAGAAAAACACTTTAATTGGTGTAGCCAACAACTTTTTACTGCCACAGGGAATGTTTTCATATAAGGAAGTGGATGAGGAAAAAAAAAAAAAACACTGAAAACAGTTCTCTCACACCACTCCCCAAACTTACCCCAACCTGTGTTTTTCTTTCTGGTGCTGTTTCCAAAAAGCTGTTCCTTTCAGACAAATGTTACTGTTTCCAGCAAGTAACTGGTGCCTTCCTCTGTGAGTGCAAGCAAAGGCAGGAGCAAACAGTTTACAGGATAAAGAAAGGAGAGAGGAAGAAGAAAATGGAGTGAAGGGTAGAGAAAATCATCAGATACAAAAAAGCAGTGAAAAAAGAGAAGGAAGTGGAAATCAATGGAATGGTATTAAGAATTGCTATTTCCGAAGTGTAATTCCACAATGATGAATTTGTGGTGCGAGCAAGAAGACAGCAGGAATCTTTCTTTAGTCCACAAGATAGAGTTTATCATAGTGTTTGCTGTGTGCTAGAAGCTGACGGCTACCTGGACTCTCAGGAAGCAGCAGGGAGCAGACTACGTCTGGCCTCTGTGGGAGAAGCTCCGAGAACTGATCTGGAGTCATAGAGAGCAGTAGAGTACAGTGGTTAAAACACGATGTCCATGGCCATATTACTCCAGTCACGTTTACCAGCCGCGTTAGTTACCGCTACATAACACACAGAAGCAGCATTTATTTTCCCACAGTTTCTGTGCATCAGGAATCCAGGTACAGCTTAGCTGGCCTCTCCAGCCCCTGGTCTCTCACAAGATCACAAATGGAAGTGTCATGTGAGGATTCGATCACCTCAAGACTTTACTAGAAGATGATTGCTTCTGCTATGGTCTGAATTCTGTCTCCTCAAAATCCATGTGTTGAAATCCTAACCTCCAAAGAGATGGCATCGCAAAGTGGAGCCTTTGGGGAGGTGATTAGGTCTTGAGGGCAGAATTCTCTAGAATGGAGTGAATGCACTTATGAAACAGGCCCCGGGGCAGATTGTTTGCCCCTGCACCAAGAGAGGACACAGCTAGGAGGCGCCATCTATGAGGAATGGGCCACCCCAGACCCCAAAGCAACCTCTGGGATTGTGAGAAATAAATATATGTTGTTGATAAGCCACTCAATAGATGGTATTTTTGTTTTGGCAGACCAGAGAGACAAAGCAGCTTCCAAGCTCACTCTTGTGCTCATTGGCAGGCCTCAAGTCCCCCTTGGCTCTTCAGCAGAGACCTCAGCTTTTGGTCATTAGCATGGAAATAACTGGCTTCCATTAGAGTGAACAAGCAAGAAAGAATGCAAGAGTTCACAGCCTCATCTTAAAAGTGACAGCCAATCATTTTTGCCAAGTTCCATTCATGAGGGTCAGCCAATGCTTGAGAGAGTGGTAGGCTGAGAACCGGAATGAGTCAAGAGCATGGCTGTCGGGGGATCATCTCATGATGTTGGGTAACCCAACCTACCAGACTTCTATTGCCTGAACTCTACCAGGAGGATAAAAAATAGCACTGGGAGGTGGGCATTTGGTACAGCCATTAAGACGCTGCTTAGGACACTCACATTCCTTATCACGGTACCTATGTTTGAGTCCTAGCTCCACTTCTGTTTCTAGCTTCTTGCTAATACACTCCCTGGGAGCAGTAGGTGGTGGCTCAAGCTGTTAGTTTCCTGCAACACATGTGGGAAACCCAAACTGAGTTCCCAGTTTCTGGATTTGACTTGGCCTAGCTCTGGCTGTTTTCAGCATTTAGGAAGTGAACCAGTGGGTGGAAGATCCCTCCGTGTGTGTGTGTGTGTGTGTGTGTGTATGTGTTTGTTTCTTTCATAGAAATAAAAATAAATACTTCTAAAAATAATATTTATGACATTAATATAATAAATGTTAGAGTTGTTGAAGGATGAATTAAGATACTGTAGGTAACATACTGAGCAAAATAGTTTTGAAATATTTACCATTTTTTCCTTCTAGGGATGGCTTTTTTCCCCCCATACAAGCAACTGGTTTCCTCTGCTCATTTTTCATGAGAAAGCTGTGGCAGAATCAGCTGAGGGCCTGCAGCTCCCATCTTCCTGGTTTTGCTTCCCAAAGTCTAGACCCTTGTGAAAACAGAAAGTTTGGGGTGGAGATCAATACTTGGAGAAAAGCATAGGGAAAGAAGAAGTCCCTTGAAGGGGCTGTTGAATGAATGCTGAACTTTCTCCTGCTAAATCAGGAACAATACATTTAAAAAGCCTCTGTTTTTTAACTGTTGAATAAGCGACTTGGTGAAAATAAGCAGTCCTGTGAAGAACAGTGGCCAGACTCTCACAGAGAGAAGCTCTCTGGAATCTCATTCACTCCTGCAGCTTGTGTTCAGTAATCCTTGGATTAAGTCAAAATGAAAAATGCCCTGGAAAAGCAATAATGTGGGTTTTGCTGCTTGGTTAGGTTTAGTTTGAGTTAAAATTTAATATCATTTGGTAGTATGTTTAAAGTCATGTATCAGTAGTCAGCAAATTAGTCAATATTATATTAAAATACTGCAAATATTCTCTCATATAATCAAATCTGTGCTGGGAAAATGCTGACCTAAAAATCGATGGAAAATTGGAAAATTTCAGGTTACAAACAAATAAAGTGTATTTCTCATTTTGTTTTTGATATGCAAGTAGGAATTATCCCAAGTACAGGTCAGAGTGAGTGGCACCAGGAAGAATATGAGGTTTAGAAAATTGATCTGAACTTTCAAGTTTTGTGACTAGTTGAGAGCTTTCATGATTTGAGTGACCTTGGTTGAAATATGTTTGTTTGTTTAAATCAGGTTTCCCTACTGACTTCTGGAAATTCATATGAAGTGGGTGCAGTAGCGCCACTCCCCACCCTGTATCCATGGGGAATACATTCTAAGACCTCCCAACAGGAAGAGGGGTAAGACCATGTGCCTGAAATCACAGATGATACTGCCTCCCCTGCCGATGCACCGTTTGTTCCCACACATACATATCTGTGAAAAACTTTCAGCTTGTCACTTAAAGGAAGCAATGTATGGCTTTTCTTTGGCATATCCAAATTGCTAGCCTCGTAACTTTTGTGCTTGGCTGTCATCTAGTGAAATAAGTTATAATTCAAACCCAGCATTGTGGTACTGTGACAGTCTGACACTGCAGCAGTGGCTAAGTGATCAGAAGGAGGGTTGTCTACAGGGCATGATGTGCTGGGCAGAGATGGTTCATGTCCTGGGTGCAATGGTGGGAAATAGTGCTCGATTTTATCCTTGTCCTCAAGATGGCAGCCAATTTGAAATGTATGAATTGTTTATTTCTGGGATTTCCCACTCCACAATTTTGTGGTGTGGTTGACAGAAGGTGAAAGAGCAGATAAAGGAAGACTACCATACTTGTCCCAGAAACCTGTCCCAAGAGATAGGCTGTGACAGTGGTTAAGGACCCTGACCCTGAAACACAACTGTCAGAATTTATAACTTGGCTCTGCCACTTACATAGTGATATTAATCAAACCATTTCACATCTTTGTAGCTGAATTTTCCTACCCATTAAGCAGGAATAGTAAGGCTACTATCAGAACCAAATGAGATAATATAGAAAAATGTTTGGAACATGTTCTTTTTTTATATAAAGATTTATTTATTTACTTGAAAGTCAGAGTTACGCAGAGAGAAGAAGGAGAGTCAGAGAAAGATGGGGGGGGGTCTTCCATCCGATGGTTCACTCCCCAGTTGGCTGCAATGGCTGAAGCAGTGCCAGTCCAAAGCCAGGAGCCAGGAGCTTCTTCCGGGTCTCCCATGCTGGTGCAGGGGCCATCTTCCACTGCTATCCCAGGCTATAGCAGAGAGCTATCCATATGGGTTGCCGGCACTACAGGCAGCAGCTTTACCCGCTTCACCACAGTGCCTGCCCTGAAACATGTTATTTCAAAAATATTACTCAATAAACATGAAATATCATGTTTCATTTATTTATTTAGGAGGCAGAGTTACAGAAAGAGAGAAGGAGAAACAGAGAGAGAGAGAGAAAGAGAGAGAGAGAGAGAGTTCTTCCATCTGCTGGTCTACTCCCCAAATGGTGGCAACAGCCAGAGTTGGGCTCGTCCGAAACCAGGAGCCATGAGCTTCTTCCAGGTCTCCCATGCAGGTGCAGGGGCCCAAGCACTTGGGCCATTTTTCTGCTTTAACAGGCAGTTAGCAAGAAGCTGGATCAGAAGTGGAGCAGCTGGGACTCAAACCGGCACCCTTATGTGATGCCGGCACCACAGGCAGAGGCTTAACTTACTATAGCACAGCACTGGCCCCCATATCATTATTTTTTAAACAATACTAATTTGAAAGCTAGAGTTACAGAGCCAGAAAGAGAGAGAGACTGACAGACATAGATAGATCTTCCATCCTGTGGTTCACTCCGCAAATGCCCACAACAGCCAGAGCTGTGCCAAGCTGAAATCAGGAGCCAGAAACTCCATCCAAATCTTCCACCTGGGTGGCAGAGACTGAAGCACTTGAGCCGTCATCTGCTGCCTCCCCAGGTGCATTAGCAGGAAGCCAGATTGGAAGCGGAGTAGTCATGATCCAAACCAGGCCCTCCCATATGAGATGCAGGTGCCCTAAATGACCTCTGGACCTTCTGCCTTACAATACCCACTCCATTAGCATATTGTTTTGAGCTGGTTTCTGCTCACTTTTTTTTTTTTTTCCCACAAACATATACTGCTCCAGGCTTTTCTGCTCATCAACTACAGCCATTTTATAAACACTTGTTGCTATTTTCTTCCCACTTTAGTTATGCCCTAAAGATTGGTCTGATTCCTAACCCTTATTTTCCCAAAGCACAGCTGTGGTATTTAAAAAACTTTACTGAAGTGTATATGAGACAATATATGAGTGTACTTCAAACAGTTCAAGGAAGATGAAATTAAAAATGAGTTTATTTTGGTGCATAAGGAAGAGGCAGCCTTTCTTCTATAACTTTCATTGAGAGTGAGGAGCATCTGAGCCTGTTAAATCCCGGTATCCCAGAACACAAGAACAGTATCCCTGAAGAGAAAGGTAAGGAATAGATTCTGAAGCTGAGAATAAAGGACTGCTTCTATTGATTGGTGTTGCAATATTTAACACATAGAAGAATAGGAAATGGGGCCCACGCTGTGGTGCAGTGGGTTAAAGGCCTGGCCTGAGGTGCCGGCATCCCATATGGGCATCCTGGCTGCTCCCCTTTCGATTCAGCTCTCTGCTATAACCTGGGAAAGCAGTGGAAGATGGCCCAAGTCCTTGGGCCCCTGGGAGACCCGGAAGAAGCTCCTGGCTCCTGACTTTGGATCGGCTCAGCCCCGGCCGTTGAGGCCATCTGGGGAGTGAACCAGTGAATGGAAGATCTCTCTCTGTCTTTACCTCTCTCTGTAACTCTTTCAAATAAATAAATATTTTTTTTAAAAAAAAGAATAGGAAACTAACTCGCTTATTTTAATTTTGGATATGCAATGAAAAATTTTTGAACAACTGTGTCCTTTACAGTATTTAGAATATGCTTATATTAAACATTTACTGTTTATATGGCATTGTAATTTAAATGGGCCTCCGGAACTGGAAAATCTACCCCAAAACTACATTAACATATAATAATGTAAAGATACTTAGGGCGGATGCTTGCTATGTGGCCAGAAGCT
This sequence comes from Oryctolagus cuniculus, assembly GCF_051225735.1. Taxonomy (NCBI): domain Eukaryota; kingdom Metazoa; phylum Chordata; class Mammalia; order Lagomorpha; family Leporidae; genus Oryctolagus; species Oryctolagus cuniculus. The sequence continues at coordinate 60,971,866 of NC_142869.1, read as the reverse complement.
GAAAGTTGTTAGGGGAACAATCACAACAATTTCCAAACCTCAGTGCTTGTATGCCTGCACCATGGTAATAGTGACTGATGAGGAAAGCCTGTGACTTGGGTATGATACCTCTTGTAGCAAATGATCAAAGAGGGAAAATGTAGGAAGGCATGTTTCACACCTTTTGAAGTGATTGAGGTTGCAGTGACCTGGTTTCTGTAATAACTATGTTTTTCATGCTCTCCAACAACTGTGTTTAAACTGCATGATTCTGCAGTTGGCACCCTAGTTTTAGATGGAGGTAGACACCTGATGCAGACTGAAACAGTCACACTTTGTCTCCTGGCATCTTGCGTTTGGGCTGGAGAGAAAACTAGCTGATCACAGAAGAACGTGGAAATTGTGGAATGGTCAGCTTTTACAGGTTACATAAACAAAATTAAAAGCCAATCTCTAGCAGAAGGAAAAATAGATACACAAGAAAGAGACAAAATACCATGTGAAGTATAAGAAAGAGAAAGGGAGTTTTAGTTAGTGATGAATTTCAAATTTTAATTCTGCATATTTTTACATGTTTCTTTATAGTATGGTCCCTCTTTGCATTTATAAGTGTAGGGCATAGGTGAAACCATTATAACAGAGAGATCTGAAACATACAGTGGCTTAAATCAGAGAGCTTCCTTTTCCTTTACACCTCAGCGTCACTGACCCAGGCTGGCATCAACATCAAGAAGTCCTCATGCAGGGGTCTGAGTTCTGGCTCATTCACTTCCTCCCAGAGCCCATGACCATTCCCGCTTCCCCAGGTCTGATCATTTACGAGGACAACTCACGGCGACTCAGGGGCAGTAGCTGCCCCCTTTTTCTGGTTTTCTGGCTCCCTACCATTGTTGTCAGTCCTTCTCTGACTGCCTCCCATGTTCCTCCCTTGTAGTCAACTCTCTGGCCCACCCATGGCAAGTATCTGTTCACGTGGGCTGCCCACACTCAGGCATGAATGTATGTTTACTCCCTCACTTTACACTAAATCCTGCACCCATTGTGCACCTTACTTACGCCTCGGCTTTGAGTTCTTATCTCTGCGGCGGCGAGAACTCGTAATATAAATTAAGATACGTAAGCCCACGACAACAGAACTCAGGAAAATGCAGTACAATTACCAGTTTATCACAAAGGCTACAACTCTGGAACACATGGAAGCGGTATGGGGATGGGGTGGAGATCTTCCACACCTTCTCTGAGCGCACCACCCTTCTTGCACTTCAACGTGTTTCACCGACCCAGAAGCTCTACAAATCTCCTTTAGGAATTTTCTTAGAAATTTCATTATAAAGGCACAATTGATTATGTCACTGACTATTTGGGATTAACTAAATCTCCAGCTCTCTTCCCTCTCTGAAGATGCTTGTCATCCCAGATATTCCAAGGGTTTTAGGAGCTCTGTGCCAGCAGCTGGAAACAAAGACCAAATATCTTTCTGTGGTAGTACAATAAAAAAGAGAAAAATTCTATAAATACAGAATCCAAAAACCAGTTTGCCTACAAAATACAATACCAAAGCTGTTTCTTCTTTGTAGAACAAAATATGAAATGACAGTAAATTTGGGTTGTAAGATTTTCCAAGAAAAATGTCAGTTTGTATCATTTCAAGTTGTATTATTAAATAATGATTAAAAAGTCACTTATAGACATTCATAATTGAGGAAATGTATCACTCATGTATTTATCTTAAAATGATTTTGAGACAATCTTAGGTTACGTGAAAAAGAAATCAAAATTAAAATAATCTGAAAGGAGTCATGGGATTTCCCTATTTAGTTTGCATTTTAAATTCAAAGATGATTTCATAGTTTCAGATAGATTCTGTACACCAGGGGGAAGTTTCCAACTGGTTCTTTACTCTCCTAGTAGCAAGAAAAGTGTCTTTTTTTTTTTTTGCCAGAGTTATACAGTGAGAGAGAGAGACAGAGAGAGAGTTATAGACAGTGAGAGAGAATCAGAGAGAAAGGTCTTCCTTCCGATGGTTCACTCCTCTAATGGCTGCTACGGCTGGCACTGCGCTGATCCGAAGCCAGGAGCCAGGTACTTCCTCCTGGTCTCCCATGCCGGTGCAGGGACCCCAAGCACTTGGGCCATCCTCCACTGCCCTCCCGGGCCACAGTAGAGATCTGGACTGAAATAGGAACAACAGGGACAGAATCCTGTGCCCCAACCAGGACTAGAACCTGGGGTGCTGGCACCGCAGGCAGAGGATTAGCCTAGTGAGCCATGGTGCCGGCCGAAAAGTGTCATTTTTCACTCCTCCACTTCAGTTTTTACTTTCAGAAGGAATCTTTTGTAATCATTGCTGTATTAGCTTGGATTCCTCCAAATTAGAACCATGAGACAAGTCTGACTACATATAATTTATGTGATCCCAGCGCCATGAGGCAGTGGAGAAATGAGACAGAGAAGGGAGGAAACTCAATAAAGAATGTGTTAATGATCAAGCTATGACCGTGGGCAATTACAGCTGGGGATCCTTTAACCAACCATGTATGGTTTTGACCAGCAAAGATGCAATGCAAGCACATCTTTAATTTTAAATTTTTTAGTAATTAAAAAAAACTGGGGCCAAACTTCTGTGGCATGGTGGGTTAAGCTGCCTACTGTGATGCTGCCATTCCTATTCAGAGCACCGGTGCTCTGCTTCCAATCCAATTCCCTGCTAAAGCACCTGGGAAAGCAGCCAAGCCCTTGGGCCCCTGCACTAACGTGGAAGACCTGCATGGAGTTCTAGGCTCCTGGCTTTGGCCTTACCCAGACCCAGCCATTGAAGTTTTGCAGAGTGAACCTGGGGATGGAAGATCTTTCCCTCTCTCCCTCTTTCTATCACTCTGCCTTTCAAATAAATAAATAAATATTTAAAAGAAGTTGATTTTGATACATTTTATTTAATAGTAAGTCCAAATAGAATTTCAACATGTAATCAGTAAAAATATTCATGAGATAGTTTACTATTTTATTATACAGCCTTTGAAGTTCAGTGCGTGCTTTATACTTACAAGGCATATTCATTTAGACTAGCTACATTTCAAATGCTCAGTGGCTACATTTTCTGAGACAATTATAATATAGAGACTATAACTGGGAGTTGCCACCTAACAATACAATGTGGTCCTTCACTGAGTGAGGGCTCGTCCTGCAGGAGTTACCCTCTCAGAACTTCTGGCTGGCCCAAGCCGCTCATGCAGATGAAGAAGGACCACAGTCAAGGAGATGCACGTACTTGTGCTAGCACGTCATCGGGGAACTTGCCCACCAAGGATCCATTGACCTCTGGGGAGGCTGAGGGATAGGGCCAGGTGACAGCAGCATGAGCTACAACCACTTAGAAAGGGTGGCCCCATTCCTTTCCAGTCCTAGCTAAACAGGACCAAATTACTTATTTAGAACACTACATCAGGAAAACCACTAAACAAACTGTTCTATCTCCGTCTGCAACAAGAGTGTGGGATGATAAACTATTGAGCTTGCTTCTCTCATCCTGGGCATTTCCCTCATCCCAAACTTGCAGAGACCACCCTTGCCTCAGGGAAGATTTGGGATCATCTGAAACTAGAAGCCACTCTAAGACTTTGCTGCCTTTTGTTTTCTGCTGCTGGTGTGGAACTTAAAGATATCCACCCAGACAAAATTAGGGCTGGGAAGGGAGGGGATGGCTTCATACAGGCCTAAGAGAAATCCTTTCTCACAGACATTTTCCAAGCCCAAGGAGATTTATTTCTTCTTGTTCAATATACCCGTGTTTTGCACATCTAGCAAGTATGAGCAGAGTTCGGTCACAAAGTTGAACTTCTTTTTAAGATTTATTTTATTTATTTGAAAGGGAGATGGAGAGGGAGGGAGGAGGAGGAGGGAGAGGGGGAGGGAGAGGGGGAGGGAGAAGGGCTTTCATCTGCTAGTTTGCTACGCAAATGGTTGCAATGACTAGGACTGGGCCAGGCAGCTGCCAAGATCCAGGAATTTTATTCAGGTCTCCCATGCAGGTGGCAGGGACCCAAGCACTTGGATCATCTGCTGCTGTTTTCCCAGGTGCATTAGAAAGGAGTTGGATGGGAAGTGGAGCAGCTGGGACTCAGGACAGTGCTCTGCACCACAATGCTGATCCCTTCAACATTCTTTAAAACTGCAAAAATTCAGACAAAATACTTTCGATAGAACACTTGCCCAGCAATGGCACCACTACTAAAAACATTTTTTTAGAGTATGACTGACTTTTTTTTAAAAAAGACTTATTTTATTTATTTGAAAGACAGAGTTAACAGAGAGAGGTAGAGACAGAGAGAGAGGTCTTCCATCTGCTGGTTCACTCCCCAGATGGCCACAACACCCAGAGCTGCACTGATCTGAAGTCAGGAGCCACGAGCTTCTTCCGGGTCTCCCATGTGGGTACAGGGGCCCAAGCACATGGGCCATCTTCTACTGCTTTCCCAGGCCACAGCAAAGAGCTGGCTTGGAAGAGGAGCAGCTGGGACTCGTACCGGAGTCCATATGGGATTCCGGTGCTTCAGGCCAGGGCTTTAACCTGCTGCGCCACAGTGCCAGCCCTATCACTAAAGAACTGATGCCAATTCTTTCCTTGGGTCTGTAAAACCAATGAATTTTGTATCCAAGTATCTTAAATGATTTTCCTTTTCACCTTTGAAAATGTCCCCTTGCCTCAACCTCCTTGAATACACATGTAGTTTGCTGTGGCACTTGTAGTATCTTTTCAGTGCTGTTCTATCCTCAAATAAATATAATTATCTGGAGAATAAATCTTATTTTTGATGAGTTTATTTATTTATTTGAGAGAGCGAGCGAGCTTCCATCCACTGATTCACTCTCCAGATACTCCTAGCAGTTGGGTCCGGGCCAGCTGAAACCAGAAGCCCAGAACTCTGTTTCCCACATGGGTGGCAGCTGCTCAAGTACTTGAGTCATCACCTTTTACCAGAATGCATGAGCAAGGAGTTGGATTGGAAGTGGAGTAGCTGATTTGGCATAAATTGGCAGGAACTTGGCTTAGTATTTCTGAGCTAGAAGCCACAAGCTTCCATGTGTAAGTCTGTCCTCCTACTTGTTGATCAAAATGCCCTCTTTCCTGGGATGCGTCTGCTTCATCCAGGACTTAAGAAGACTTCATGAACTGTGGACATTGAGCATCCCCTGCTGTGTACCAGGGTGTGCGTTACCAGGAAGCTGGAATCCGGAGCTGAGCAGGACTCAAACCCATGCCTTCTGCTGTGGGATGAAGGTGTCCAAGCAGCATGTTAACCACTAAGCCAAACACTTTCCCCGAGTGGATATTTGAGTAGAAATTTGTCCTTATTATTGATACTTTTAAATGAATACCTAAATTATATTTTGTTTTAGTTTTAAATAAATATACGTTCATGCTTATCGAAAATTATGACTAGTGCAACAAAGTTTTTCTAATGCTAACCAGTATTTTCTCCATTCCCACAAAACATACAAGCAAATTATTTGAGAGGAAGCTCTAAAAAATGACACCTATTTATAGTGAAGTATTTTAGAATATGATTTCTCAGAAGATAGTCTCTTACAAAACCACAATACAGTTAACAAAATCATGAAATCACAATTGACAAACCACTAACACCTAATATACAGATCTTTTGTAGATTTGGACAATTTTCTCAGTTACATGCTTTGCTGTTAAGAGGACATCCTGAATCCCAGGGTGCTCTCAGTTGTTGTGTATTTCCTAAGTCTCTTTTCATTCAAAACAGTTTCAGGGGGCCAGTGCTGTGGCATAGTGGGCAAAGCCACCACCTGCGGTGCTGGGATTCCATATGGGCACCTGTTTGTGTCCCGGCTGCTCCACTTCTGATCTAGTTCCCTGCTAATGCACCTGGGAAAGTCACAGAAGCTGACTCAAGTGCCTGGGCCCTGGTACTTCGTGGGGAAACCCAGAAGAAGCTCCTGGCTCCTGTCTTTGGCCTGGCTTAGCCTTGGATGTTGCGGCCATTTGGGGAGTGACCAGCAGATGGTCATGGAACATATCTCTCTTTCTCTGTTACTCTGCCTTTCAAATACATACATACATACATACATACATAAATCTTTTTTAAAAAGAAAAGAAGCAGCTTCATAATTTTTTTCTTTTTCTTTCTTTAACAATAGTGCCATTTTTTTGAAAAGTACTGACCAGAACCAGTTATTATGAAAAATGTCCTTTAATTTTTAAAAATGTTTTGCCATGATTAGATTTAGACTATTTATGCATTTTTGTTGGGAATGCCATAAAAGTGACATGCCTTTCTCTCAATGCGTTGTATTAGGAGGCACATAATATCAATTTGCTTGTTCATTAATTCAGTAGGAATCAGTTACATACAGTCAAGCAGTGAATTTCAATCAGATCTTTAATTCTTTCTAGATATTTAATTCTTCATAATTTCTCTGTAGCATAATGTAAATCTGCAGGTCCAATGCTATATCAGAGAGGAATTACAAGAAACATTATTCTACTATTAGTAAAATGGAGACACTATTGCCTTTTTATTATCAGATGTACTTCAATTATTTTCTTGCTCTCAAGTCTGTTATAAATTTACACAGAGAACTAAATTGGAACTATCACTATCACTATGCATTATAAAGTTTTAGAGAGTGAGTGTGCAGAGAATGTAGTCTGCTAACCTTTTGTGATTTATCTCTGGCACTTGCAGAATAAATCTGTTCAGTTACTGGTATCAAGCAACATTTCTTTTCTTTTCTTTTTTTTTTTTTATTTGACAGATAGAGTTAGACAGTGAGAGAGAGAGAAAGGTCTTCCTTCTGTTGGTTCATTTCCCAAATGGCTGCTACGGCCTGAGCTACGCTGATTCGAAGCCAGGAGCCAGGTTCTTCCTCCTGGCTTCCCATGTGGAGCCTCTCCACAGCAGAGAGGTGCACTGGAAGAGGAGCAACCAGGACTAGAACCCAGCGCCCATATGGGATGCCGGCGCCGCAGGTGGAGGATTAACTTAGTGTGCCACGGCGCTGGCCCCTCAAGCAACATTTCTTTAATCTAATGGTGATATGACTGACATTGCTGTTTTGCATTGAGATTTTAGAATATAAACATGGAAACATTTTTGAAGATCTACTGTGGTTAGGCCTATTTATGTTTTTCCTTATTATGTTGTGATTCATGAATATGTATGAGGAATATTCAAAAAGCTCACAGAAAATGGCTACTATGAAAAAACCATATAAAAAAGAAAAACTGTGGATTTCAAAAAAAAAAAACTGGAACAAAATAAGCTTATCTTCAAAATATTTACTTGTTTATTTTTATTTATTTATTTATATGTCAGAATGAGAGGGAGAGAGACAGAGAGAGAGAGATCATCCATTTGGTTCACCACCCCAATGTTCCCAACGGCCAGGGCTGGGCCAAGCCAAAACCAGGAGGCTGGAACTCCACATGGGTCTTGAGGGTGGCAGGGACTCATGTTTTTGAGCCACAGCCTACTCTTTCCCAGGATGTGCAACAGCAGAGTAGCTGGGACTTGAACCAGGTGCTCTGGTATGGGATGCAGATGCTCCAAGCAGTGGCTTAACCTGCTGCACCACAATGGTCACTCCAGTAAGTTTACCTTTTAATCTCCTCTCTATGAACTTGCAGTATCCTCATAGAGTTTATTATCCCTCTCTTTTATTCTGACAAGAGAACTGAGATTCAAAGACACAGTCTTTGTTAAGATGACATAATCTGTAAATGAATAAGGAAGTATCCATACTCAAGAATTTCTGTCTCCAATGTCTCTCTTAACTTTCTATCTTTATAATTGGCCTAATTAAAAATATTAAGATATCTATAAATTACCTCTGGGAACAATACATTTTTAAAAGATTTGTTTATTTATTTGAAAGCCAGAGTGACAGAAAGAGAGGGAGGGACACAGACAGAAAGGCAAATTTTATCCACTGGTTCACTCCCCCAAGCAGCTACAACATTTTTTGAGGCTGGGCCAGGCTGATGCTGGGAACTCCATACTGATCTCCCAGATAGGTGGCAGAGACCTAAGCACTTTGGTCTGTCTTCCTCTGCTTTCCCAGGCTCCTTAGCAGGGAGCTGTTTCAGAAGCAGAACAGTAGGGACTCCAACTGGCACTCTGATGTGACTTATTCCACTGTACCATGATGCTGGGCCCAGAATATATATATATATTTATATATATATTTTTTTTTTTTTTTGCTATACTGATTTCACTGTAGTGACTTGTAATTGGCCCTTTAGATTTGCCGATACGAAGACATTTTCTCTTAATAAAGACATCTCCATAAAAATTGAGCTAATTTCTTAGTGGTTAATCTGTTCACATTTTCCTCTATTCTTTATATCAAAGCACGAACCTCCTGGTGTGAAAGATGCCAAATAACGGATTAATGATGAAAACCTGGAAGCAGAAGCTGAGCCAAGAATCTCCAGAAACCAAAATGTGAGTTAAGAAAAATTATGTTGAAATTAGCAAGGCTTGCCTTCCTTCCTTCCTTTCTTTTTTTCCCCCTAGGAAATAAAAGGTCTGGGAATGCGTCTGTGTGGAAAGGCATGGTGGAAGTAGATTCATTTTAAGACTTTGTTACTCCTAGTACTACAGTTAATTTTGGAAATTCTACTGCATATCATAACACACTTAAGTGTACCCACATGCCACATTAAATGCATTATCTGTGTAATGAACAGGATGTAAATGTTTTTTATACCTTTGTTTTTGGAATTATTTAATTTGTGTCTAGCTCTAATTTCTAAAGAATCATTGTGATTCCTGGGGAATTATTTTCAAATAAGACAACTTAACTAACCTATGGCTCTCTCCCCAAGGCAGTGAAATGATTATTAGTATGAAACTTAATGATTAATAAAATAAACAGTATTCCTTTTATAGGCATTAGTTTTGTTTTGTGTTTTAAGCCAATAACTTCTGCTTTTTTTTCTTTTTTTTTAACTTCTGCTTTTAAAATAGAACAATGATCTTTAAAAGCAGCTTTACTGAGATAACATTCATGTACCACATACCATACAACTTAATCACTTAAATTATACAATGTAATGGTTTTAGTGAATTCAAAGTTATATATGACCATCATAACAGTGAAGTTCAGAACGTTTTCAACACATTAGAAAGAAATCCCATGTGCTTAAACTATTATCCCTCCCAGCCCTACCGCTTCTCCGGTCCTAAACAACCACTAATCTACTTTCTGTCTTGATAGATATTTCTAGATATTTCATTTCAATAGAATAATATAGCATGTGGTCTTTTGTCCCTTTGTTTCACTAAGCATAATGTGTTCATGATTCATTCATATTATAGCATGTATCAGTAATTCTTATTATGGTTCATTGAATGAGTATATCACATTTTGTGGTTTTCCATTCATCAGTTGATGGACGTTTGGGTTGTTTCTTCCTTTTGATTATTGTGAAAAGTGCTGCAATAAATATATGTGGGAAACCTCTTAAATACCCATCTCCATTTTTTTTTTTTTCTTTTGAGAGAGCTCTCATGCACTGTTTCACTCCCTAAAGACCCACTGAGGTCTGAAGCTGGGAGCTGGGAGCTCAGTCCAGGTCTGCCTTGTGGGTGGCAGGAAACTAGTTCCTTGAGCCATCACTGCTACCTCCCACGATCCATTACCAGGAGTCTGGAGTTAGGAGCCAGAACCAGATATTAAAACCCAGGCACTCAAATGGCCACAACAGCTGGAGCGGGGCCAATCTGAAACCAGGAGCCAAAAGCTTCTTCTGGGTCTCCCATGAGAGTACAGGGACCCAAGCATGTGGGCTATCTTCCACCACTTTCCCAGAGAGCTGGATCAGAAGAGGAGCAGCTGAGACATGAACTGGAGCCCATATGGAGTGCTGGTGCTGCAGGCAAAGGCTTAATCTACTGTGCCACGACGCCAACCTGTCTAGACTCTTTCCTAAAGTGACTACACAGTTTTACCTTCTTACTAGCAGTGTATCAGGGTTCTGATTTTACCACATCTTTGCACCACTTGCTCTGTTTGGGTTTTGTTTTGAACCTCCTAGTGGGTGTAAGGTGATATCTCATTTTGGTTTTGATTTGCATTTCTCTGATGATTAATGTTGTTGAGTAGCCTTTCAAGTACTTATTGGTCATTTAGACATCTTCCTTGGAGAAATTCTGTTTAGATCTTTTGCCCATTTTAAATTGTTTTCTATTTTTATTCAGTTGTAAATGTTCTTTGTATATTTGGTATTTTAAGTCCCTCATCAGATATATGGTTTGTAAATATTTTTTCCCATTCTGTGGGTTATCCTTTCATTTTCTCAAGTATATATTTTAAAACATGAAAGTTTCTAATTATGAGTCTACTTTATTTTTCCTTTTGTTGCTTATGCTGTTGATGTCTTATCCAAGAATCATTTGCTACATTGAAGCTCACAAGAGTTACTCTTTGAGTTCTTCTAATTATTTTATGGTGTTAGTGGTTATACTTAGTTCTTCGATCCATTTTGAGTTATTTTTGTATATAACATAAAGAAAGGATTTAGCATCATTCTTTTGTAAATGACTGTCCAGTAAACTCAGCATCATCTGTTGAAAAGAGTAAACGTTAAATGATCTTGGCACCCTTGATGAAAATTAGTTGACTTTGGCCAGCGCCGCGGCTCACTAGGCTAATCCTCCACCTTGCGGCGCTGGCACACCAGGTTCTAGTCCCGGTCGGGGCGCCGGATTCTGTCCCGGTTGCCCTTCTTCCAGGCCAGCTCTCTGCTGTGGCCAGGGAGTGCAGTGGAGGATGGCCCAAGTCCTTGGGCCCTGCACCCCATGGGAGACCAGGAGAAGTACCTGGCTCCTGCCATCGGATCAGCGCGGTGCGCCGGCCGCAGCGTGCCAGCCGTGGCGGCCATTAGAGGGTGAACCAACGGCAAAGGAAGACCTTTCTCTCTGTCTCTTTCTCTCACTGTCCACTCTGCCTGTCAAAAAAAAAAAATTAGTTGACTGTAGAGAGATAATTTTATCTATGGACTCTCAATTCTGTTCCATTTATCTATGTCTATCCTTTTGTCAGTGCAATACAGTGTTACCCACCACTGCTTGGTAAGAAGTTTTGAAATCAGGAAGTATGAGTCCTGGTTTGTTCCTCTTTTTCAGTATTTTTTGGTCTATGTTGGATTTAATAAAATTTAATACGAATTTCAGAGTCAGTTTGTCAGTTTCTATGAGAGGTCAGTTGGGATTCTTGCAGGGACTGTGCTGAAAATCTATAGATCAATTTTGGGAGTATTATCATCATAATACTGAATCCTCAAATCCATGGCCAGTCTTTTCCCATTTATTTAGATCTCCTTTAATTCCTTTCTGCAGTGTTTTATAATTTTTATAGTGATGCTTTGACTTCTTTTGAAAATTTATTCCTAAATATTTTATTATTTTTGATGTTATTTATAAATGTAATTATTTTATTATTTTCATTTTTGTATTGTTCATTGGTAGTGTACAGAAATACTATTGATTTTTGTATGTTGACTTGATATCCTGAAACATTTACGAACTAGTTTATGAATTCAAATAATTTTTTAGTGGATTCCTTAGTACTACTGATACATGGCATCATGTCATCTGTCAATAGAGATTTACATGTTTTTTTCTAGTCTAGATTTCTATTATTTATTTTTCTTAACTGAATGCCCTTGCTCAATCTCCATTACAGTGTTGTGTAGAAGTGGTGACAGTGGACATTTATGCATTGCTCATAATTGTCATAAAATAAAAATACTTATGAGGGTATCTCAAAAAACTTGTGAGAAAATGGAATAAAAAGATAACACATATTTTCTAACAACTTTTTGAAGATGCCTTGCATATGTTTTAATCTCTGACTCTAGTTCTCAACATAGAGCTCCTTGGACCTTGGTACTTTCTTGAATGAAAAGAGCACACTACAAGTTAAATGATAGTGTCTCCTGAAAAATCATGTTGAAATGTAATCTACTATGCAACAATATTAAGCAGTGTGGACCTTGAAGCCTTCATGAATGGAATTAGCACCTTTATAAAAATGATTGAGGTTGAAGGGTATATTTTCTTGCCCTTTTTATAAAAGATTTATTTATTTATTTATTTGAAAGATGGAGAGGGAGGAGAGACATATCTTCCAGCTGCTGGTTCACTCCCCACATAACAGCAGCAGTCAGGGCTGTGTCAGGCTAAAGCCAAGGGCCAAGAACTCCATCCAGATCTCCCACACTGGGGGCAAGGCCAAGCACTTGGGCTATCCTCCACTGCCTCCCCACTTGCATTAGCAGGAAGCTGGATCAGAATCCAAACAGCTGGGACTTGAACTGGCAAACTGATATGGGGTGCTGGCATTGCAAGCATAGCTTAACCTGCTGCCTCCCAACACTGGCCCCACCCTGGTACTTTTACATCATCTAAGGACACATCATTTATCCTCTTGTTGCTTTCTGTCTCCTCCACCCTTTCTTATCCTTCCATTTTCTGTCACATGAGGCTGCAGCAAGAAGACTCTCAATGGGCACTTAATGCTGTTGTCTTCATCTTGGACTTCCCAGTCTCCAGAACTCAGAGAAATAAATTTTTGTTCATTATAAATTATGAAGTCAGTGGTATTCTGTTCTAGTGGCACAAATGGACTAGATCTCCAACAGTGTGCCAAAAGAGAGGGAAAAGTATAGAACATAACATCAGTTCCCCATATTTTTTTTTTAAAGGACTTATTTATTTATTTTGAAACGTAGAGTTACAGAGAGACATAGAGACAGAGGGAGATATGTTCCATCCTGGTTCATTCCCCAAATGGCTGCAACAGTCGGGGTTGGGGCATTCCAAAGCCAGGAGCCAGGAGCTTCTTCCAGGTCTCCCATGTGGATGCAGGGGCCTAAGCACTTGGGCCATCTTCTACTGCTTTCCCAGGCCACAGCAGAGAGCTGGATCGAAAGTGGAGCAGCCAGGACTCGAACCGACACTCATGAGATGCCGGCACTGCAGGTGGCAGCTTTACCCACTGTGCCTCAGCGCTGGCCCCTCCATATTCTTTTAATTCTACCCATTACACCATTCCCTGTGCTTGTACTGGGAAAAAGGATAAGTGCAGGGCATTATTTCCTGGTAGCCTCACTATGTACTTTTTTTTTTTTTTTTAAAGATTTTATCTATTTATTTGAGAGGTAGAGTTACAGACAGTGAGAGGGAGAGATAGAAAGGTCTTCCATCAGCTGATTCACTCCCCATAAGGCTACAATGGCAGGAGCTGCATCAATCCGAAGCCAGGAGCCAGGAGCTTCTTCCGGGTCTCCCATGTGGGGGCAGGGGCCCAAGAACTTAGGCCATCTTCCATTGCTTTCCCAGGCCATAGCAGAGAGCTCGATTGGAAGATGGGCAGCTGAGACTAGAACCGGAGCCCATATGGGATGCCGGCGCCGCAGGCAGAGGATTAACTCACTGTGCCACAGTGCTGGCCCCATCACTGTGTACTCTTAACATGGCACTGTGCCTTGATATTTGATAGAATCTTTGCTTCAGGCAAAGAAATAGGGGTACTGCAGAAGATTGCTTGGTCATTGACTTGACAAAGGGTCTTATGGAAAACTATCATGAATTTTATGAATTTGTTTTAAATGTGTTAGTGTTTAATAATAGAATCACTGGATAACAATGCATAACACACTTTAATTTTTTAGTAATAAACAATTTTTAAGCTCCAAAGAATCTAGTAAGAGAATATATGACAAGTTAAATCTTGAATTAGATTACATTGGGCCAGTCAGAGGCAGACATTTGCAGGAGTCCGAAGCTCACTAGAAGACAGGAATAGAGGCTTGAGTGCTGAGGATCTTCACAAAGATCCACAGTACAGTCTGCAATGCTTGGGAATCCAAAGAAAACTTTTGCTTATTCATAAATTTGCCTACAGCTAACTCTTCCCTGTTGACATCAACCTTGGGCATCACTAATTTCTTGATTTTAAGACACATAAAAGTCAAATGTTATATTAGCTAATTAATTTTTAAATGACACCATTTATTACTTTGGGACACATTTTCAGATTGCATCATGCATGAAAACAAGCAATGGTAAGCATTTATCACTTTTAATGGTCCAAATGAATGCACCATGTACTACCCATACTGTTTCCCAGGGTTATTCCGTCATTAGGAATACAGGGATTCTAAGAACATTCACTCGGGTGAGTTTCTCATAGGGCTTTCTGTTGTGAAATGAGTCTTTAGAAATTCAGCAATCTCTGGAGATACTTTTAACACCTCAACTGTAGTAATAATTCTATGAGGCAGTGTTATTTTAGGGACTCTAAGTGCCTTCAGAATAAAAATAGAGGTGACATATATCATAAGAGGTAACAAGTAACATCCAAAACTCTGTTTCTGAAGCCCCAAAGGCTCTTAGAACAGGTTGTCCAATATCTTGGGGGACAAAGAATTAAAGACCCAGATTCTGAATATTGTTCCCAGAATCCCAGCCTACAGGAAGATGGATGGAGTTAAAGATCACCACAGGAAACGTATATGGAAACATGGTGTTGTACATGTGTTGGAAGGAAAAAGAAAGGCTGTGGTGGAATGAGAAGGCCATGCCCAGATGGCTGCTGGCAAGCCAGCATCAGTTACTCAGGAATGGCTTTGAAATGCACCTGGCAACAGAGCCTGCCTGGCAACAGGATATGATTGGATGGTTTTGGAAACCACATGGCAAACAGAGCCTGCCTGGCAACTGGCTGTGATTGGTTAGGGTATAAATCGCCCCTTCACTGGATTGGCTGTCTTGGCTATTGAAGCTGCTGTACCAACTGAAATAAACGAGTCTGCGGTCTGCTCACCTCTGGCCCGCTTTCACCGACTCCCTGGGTCTGTGTGGTGACTCTGCACCTCTTGCCCCCACCACGCTCCTCCTCTCAGGAACGAATCCTCTCAGAAGAAATCAACAGCAACAAAAGGCGAGAAGGAAGGACAAACCAATTCCAGATTTTGCTTGATTTCAAAGCTTGAACAGTGTTATTGAATAAGTTAGAGCCAAATGTTTGATCTCAAAACAGCAAATGTTCTTGAAGTCACTTGGAGCAGTGCATTAGCATCAAGAACAGGGCACATGGGCTCCTCAACTGCTGCAGCCTTTGAATGCTGCGTTCTTGTTATCCAGAGCTGAGTGCTCAGGGAGTCTTTGTGCATCACATGCAGGTCTAGGGTGGACTTCGTGCTGAGCACTCTTCCATTTCCCACTGCCAGGCTCATTTCAGTCCATCATCCCTGTTTGGTTTCTCTTGAATTTTTTTCCAGGGGATGAAAAAAACAAAACAAAACCTGATGCCTCTAACTTGATATCTATTCTCTTTGTTTCTCTTTGTTAAGGTCAAATGCAGCAGGGGAACTCTGATCCCTTTTAAAAGTCATACACCTTCTCCTCTCTCAACCCTGTCTTCCCTCTGTGTCATCCCGAAGTGCTGAAGATAACTTTGAATGGTGGAGGATCCTACTTCAACATTGACCCATGGAGGGTCTTCTCCTTTTAGATTTGGAGTGAGATCAATAGAGGGCTCTGGAAGGTCAGTGTCTCTATTGATAGAAACTGTGGGAGGAGGAAGTTCTTTCCAAAAATAACAAAGCAGCAACATGTGGGGGATACATATTTTCCCATTCTGTGGTGTCAGTAAGTTAGAGTATTCTTGTGATTTACAGATGACAGAACTGAGTCTCAAGGAGGTTGAGAAACTTGCCTGAGGTCTCAAAGTGACACAACTTGAGCTTGTTGGCTGGATTATAGCTCCTTTCAAGAGTATCTGACTACTGCTTACCATTTTATTATTTTATGTTTTGTACTTTAAAAAATGCTGTAACCAAGGGAATTTCCTCACTTTCATGTGTGAAGTTAGTCTGATTCAAGTCAGAGGAATGAAGTCTTGATAAAATTTTCCAATAGAGAAAGAAGAGAGAAAAGAGAAGAAAAATGATATATTCAATATTATATATCAAAGATTTATTTACAATCAAGAATCATTAGAAGCCACATGCTTATTTTATTGAATATAGATTCAATATAAAGGTCTGTAGGAACTTACTGAAAGAAAGCTATTGTCTGTCACTGGACTGGAAAATAGCTTTAATATAAAGAGTAGGTGTCTTTGTGTAATATTTCCCTTGCTCTTTTATTTGTCAAATATACCTAAATAAAACCTTTCTAGTAAATGGCTTGCATAGAGTAGAGTATAACAAGTAATGATGCCAGAACACCCCCCACGAAGAGTTCGGGAAGGCTGCATATGCAGTTTGCCTCTCTTCTTTTCTACAACCCTCTTGTTTCTGAATTCTCTTCCAGAGGGGTAGAACCAATTATAAGTTCTCATGTATGGTGTATATGCATACCAGGTTCTTCACTTCTTGACAATACTGGGTACTATTAATCTATTCAAATTTGATATTGTAATATGGTAAAATAAAATCCCATTTTGTTTTTCAGTTTCCTAATTAATGAGATTGACTTCACTTTCTTAAAATATTAATAATCACCTATAAGTGGTTGAATGCATATACTATGACAATTATGTGCTAAATTCCTTTTGTGGATTTTCTCCTGTACGCTGATAGCATTCCTAGGTAATAGGCTATCTCATTGTCTTCATTCTATAGATAAAACTAAGGCATGGAGTCGTCAGTGATTTGTCCAAGATCACACAGCTAGAAAGTGACTGCCTGGATTTGAATGTAGACAGTCTTAGAGTTCCTTGCTCTTAAGACCTGTGAATTATGCTACCTTTCCCCTTGTGCCTAATATCCACTTGATTTCTTCTTCTGTGAATGACCTATTCTTATTTTTTGTTCTTTAGAGTATTTAGATAGCACCTTGATGCAATTTTATTACTTGAATCTGATTAATGCTTTTTGATTGTGTCTTCAATACCTTGGATTTATAGCAGAACAACAGACTGATTTATAGATCATGAAATGATTTTTAGTAAATTTTAGAAATTCTCAGGCTCATTTATACAATTAATTAGGTAATGAACTATTAAGAAATATTTTATATATTTTATATTTTGATGATGGAGAGACTTCTGGATCTTCATTCTCAATTTTCCTAATGTGTTAAAATGAATATTTAGTAGTTAGGCCCACTTAAAATATTCTTAAACACTTCTAAAAAACAACCTATAATTTTGTTTTTTTCCAAGAGGATGTAGTTGCTAAGAATATGTTAATCTTGGAGAATGTTGCATAATTTTGGCTGGCAGAAACTATTTTTACTAATCAAGTTAAAAATTGCTAAGAGAAGTTTCCAAGCAAAATTCTCAATTTAAGATGTTGACTTCCTTTTTCTTGTTGACATAAGAAAGGTCATTGCTTCCAGTTAATACGATCTGGTTAGTTCTACATAAGTGAATGCTACAGATCACTCCAGCTCTCCTTTTCTCTTCACTTTCTTGGATTGATTTTTTTCATTGGTTAATAGAATTTTTGTCTTTCAGTTACTTTAATTGTTTAAGAATTGGTTTTTAAAATTGTATAGAAAAATTCCCAGTCAGAATATACACACACATATACAAGGACACACACATGTGCATGCACAACCTTGTATTTAAAGCCAAATGAATATTTAAAATGTTATTTTTGGAGTTTAGAATTATTACGCATGCTATGAAATTGGAAAGAAGTAGGAGGAAACCATTGCTAAAGTAGTGGTTGATCATGAACATTACTTTGGAAATGCTTAGTCAATATCAGAGCTCTGGTGCTTATAAAGTCTTCACTAGGAATATGGGTGAAAGACCACAAAATACTTGCTTGACTGACATTGGCTAACTGAACTTTGGCCCAGGCTAACGGACCTCATTCATCAGAGTGGCTACTTAGAGAAACTCTCACAGGCTTATGTTTCTGCCTTACTTTTGTGTACTCTGGTCTAGGATATTCTCTCTCCTGTGTCTTACCTTTCCTTTGCTTAAAATTGTTATCTCCTTTGTTCATTATCGTGCAGCTTTTAAATGTAGGTTCTATGGAGAGACAGGAGAGAGATGAAAGAGAAGTGGGGGATGAGTAAACCTTTAAGCTGCCGAGGCAACTGCTTCCTTTCCTGCCCTTGTCTTCTCTCATCCTTGGGGTAGTCTTGGAGTATTTCCCTTCACCTCTCTGTAGCTATCCCCTTTTCCCACTCAGCTTCCTACCTAGAGACTATGACTAACGGGAGCTTCTGAAATGCTTGGTGATTCTTCTGAATACGAAGCAGATTTCACTGTAAAAGCTTTCATTATCACCTATGTAATCATTATCTTTGCGTCTAGAGGTGAAACAGTAGAATGGGAATTTGGAAAAAAAAAAGCCTAGGTATGTGTAAGCCATCTTGTAAATTACATTTTATGATTAATTAATAAAAATAAGAAAAATCACAAAAATGCTCCATGCTTGCAATAAAACTAGAATAAGGAAATAATTGTTGGATTACTTATTTTGTCATTTAGCCAAAGAAAAGCCCTAGATAGAAGCAAAATGTGGCATTGAAAGGAGAAGTAGCTTGGTCAATTCTTGAGGCTTTCCAAAGAGAAGAGAGAAGTGACAGGGCACTTGCCAAGATTATGGCCTTTTAAAATTAGCATTCCCAGGAGCCCCTAGCTCCAGTTTCTAAGATCCTCATCAAGTCACTGTCTGCTGAGCCCTTCGTTGGCCCGTGAGAACTGCATCTGCAACTTGGATCTGGGGATGGCAGAAGAAGGTCACAGGGACCACACTGATGAATGGTGGCTGGTTTTACTGTGTTGCTGTGTGTCATTTGGACAACATGATGCTTATTTATTCTTTTTTAGCATATGAAAGATTTTAGATATAGATATATAACCCTGTTCCCACTGTGCTCTGTTACCAAATGAATATCCAGCAGCTTCAGTTACTTAACGTTGTCTGCCTAATCCTGAAGACATTTACGATCTTGACTATAATTCCATAGTTAGAAATGGAGAATGGAAAGTGTTTTTACTGCCTCCTGGGCTTAGGTATGGTGAAGACTTTTACGGTTGTATCTTGGGGAAAACAAGGGAGGGCTACTCTGATTTCCCACAAGTGTTTTGTTTGCTTTCATTTTGGTTTTATTTTCATTTTGTCTTATTAAAACATCATTCCTAAAAAAAAAAAAAATCATTCCTAAAGCTACCTCCATGGACCACTTTCTCCACCATAGTCTGCCTCCTTTCACACACAAGCTACTATTTCAGTGTTCATGCTGAAATGCTGAATGCAATTCCTTCTATCGGAAATTATCGACAACAAAAAATACAACAATACAGATTCTGAGACATCTACACATGTATCGACCTTCATAGATTTTTTTTCCTCCAGCAAAAAATAGTTCAACTGACAAGATAAGGATGAACCTAGAAGACTTCATACGTAGTAAAATAAATCAGACACAGAAAGATAAAATACTCCATGATTTCACTTACATATGGAATTTTAAGAAGTTGAACTTTAGAAGTAGAAACAGAGAATAGAATAGTGGTTACTAGATGCCAGAGGGGAGGGAAATGGGGGGACTTTGTTCAAAGTATAGAGGCTTTCACTTATAAGATAAGCAGGTTTTGGAGATCTAATGTATAGCATGGGGCTATAGTTAACAACAATACGTTGTACACTTGAAATTTGCTAAGAGATCAGACTATTATATAATTTTTATTGGGAATATAAATTAAATTAGTACTGCCACTATGGAAAACAGAATAGATACTTAAAAAACGAAAGCTAGAACTGCCATATGATACACCAATCCTATTATTAGTTATATATATTTTTATATATATATATCCAAAACAAATTAAATCATTATATCAAAGAGAACCTGTCATGTTTATGGCAATACTGCTCACAGTCACCAAGATATGGAATCAACTAAGGTGTTGGTCCAGAGATGAATGGATAAAGAAAGATGACATACATACATAATAGAATACTCTTTGGTCATAAAATGGGTGAAATCATGACATTTGCAATGAAATGGTTGGAAGTGGAGGACAGTTAAGTTATTCCAGATACAGAAAGACAAATACTACATTTCTGTTTCTTAGGTAGAAGCTTAGAAAAGTGGATCTGAACATGGAATAGTGAATATTAGAGTTTGGGAAGAGGGTGAGGGGAGATAGTGAGGGATTGGTTGATGGATACCAAATCAGATTAGATAGAAGGAATACTTTCCCAGGGTCACACAACATGGTGAACCTCATACTTCTTTGAGGTAAGTATAGTTCACAATAACCTATTATATATTTTCTGAGCAAATAGAAGAGAGGAGCTGAAAGCCATAAATTATAGAGCAATGACAAGGAAAAGGAAACATTATTCCCTGATTTGACCAGTTCACATTTACTAAATTGTCACTCTGTGCCTGAAAATAAGTACAACTATTGTTAATTAAAAAATTTTAAAAGACAAAAATTTACTGAGAGTTTATCTTAAGTGTTCTCACCACACACAAAATAGTGGTAACTATGTGAGTTGATGGATATGTTAGCTTGATGTGATAATCAAAACAGCATATTGTTTCTTAAATATGTACAATTTTTATTTGTCAATTATATTTTAATACAGCAGGGGAAAATCAATTTCTTTTTTTAACAGAAAATTTTTATTTAATAAATATAAATTTCAAAAGTACAACTTTTGGATTATAACGGTTCTTCCCCCCATAATCACCCTCCTACCCACAAACTATCCCATCTCCTACTCCCTCTCCCATTCCATTCTTCATTAAGATTCATTTTTAATTAGATTTATATACAGAAGATCAACTCTATACTGAGTAAAGATTTCAACAGTTTGCACCCACACAGACACATAAAGTATAAAGTACTGTTTGAAGAGTAGTTTTACTGTTAATTCTCATAGTACAACACATTAAGGGCAGAGGTCCTACATGGGGAGCAAGCGCACAGTGACTCCAGTTGTTAAATCAACCAATTTCTTATTTGAGGTGAAAATGAATTAATTGAGGAAATAGAGTGATTTGTTGTAGCCGCAAATAATATCTGATAGATTTCAGTAACAACTGAGACATGAGCTGACAGAAGAGTTTAGTTTCTGAAGATTATCAACTCTTGGTGAGAATGACTGTTCAAACAAGGAAATTAGTTTGCATTTGTTTACCTCTTTCCATGTCAACTGGGATTAAGTTTGGCATTTTCTCCCTTTAACTATGATAGCTTTAAACAGAAAAAGCAAAGCAAAGAAACAATAAAACTTGTGGTAGAGAATATCCTTGGAAGTTGATACCATCCACTGACATCCTGTGCAATTTGAAGGAAATGTTTTAATTGGGTGAAAAATCAATTAACTATGCATTAAGAAACTGTTTCAGATATTGTATCATTAAGTAATAGCAGTTACTGATTTTTCTTAACCACAGTGGGAAATATGAAGAAGAAATTGGAGTACAGGGGACATTGCTCAGTGATTTGGTTGACCTGTACAACCTGCTGTGGAGTTGGAAAAATTCTGTTTAGCTCATCTTTACCGTTCTTTTAGGGATTTCAGAGGCCCTCATCAGTAGGAAGAAGGAAGAAGTTATAAATAGGACAAACTAGAACAGGAAAAAAGGACTTCTTTTTTGGATGATGAACCTCAGACTTCTTTGAGGTAATAATTCTTGGAGACTTCGATGAACATATGATAAAAACTAATCATACATAAAATTAATGTTGGGAGTTCATAGATTGCTGAGAATCATCCATGGACCATCAAATATTCTGAGGACCTAGCAAGTTGGGTGATCAGCAATCTTACACCCAGCCACACTTTGGCTCAATAGTAGTCAAGACCGGAAGGTAGTAGACAACAGCCAGAATGTAGGCTGTGCTGGGGTCAGTGCTGTGGCATAGCAGGTTAAACCTCTGCCTGTGGCACCAGCATCCCATATGGGCGCTGGTTCCTGTCCCAACTGCTCTACTTCTGATCCAGCATCCCTACTGATGCCTTGGGAAGACAGTGGAAGATGGCTCAAGTGCTTGGGCCCTTACATCCACATGGGAGCCTGGATGAAGCTCCTGGCTCCTGTCTTCAGAGTGGCCCAGGTCTTGCCATTGCGGCCATTTGGGGAGTGAACCAGAGGTTGGAAGACCTCTCTTTCTGTCTCTCCCTCTGTCTGTAAAACTGAATCCAAGTTGGCATCCAGAAATAAAATGCATGAGAACCTTAAAGTCTTCTTCACATCTTAGATACATTCATCTATAGTCTCTGAAACTCTTTACTTACAGGTTTCAGTTCAGAAATTACTGAGACAAGTAGGACTGTGGTATGAAGAGCTCAAATAATCTCCCTGATGCTCTTAAATTTATTTTGTTCCTAAAAGTACAGTGTTTTGTAGGCATAAGCTATTAGTTGCAGTTGGCTCTCCAGGTAGTTCATAGTCTCCAGATCTCTGTGTTATCCTGGGCTAAAAGGATTGCCTCAATTTCTTTCTTAGTATTCTAGTCTACTATTTGAATTATCTTGTTTTTTGTTTTTGTTTGTTTGTTTTGACAGGCAGAGTGGACAGTGAGAGAGAGAGACAGAGAGAAAGGTCTTCCTTTTGCCTTTGGTTCAACCTCCAATGGCCCCCGCGGCTGGCATGCTGTGGCCCGCACACCATGCTGATCCGATGGCAGGAGCCAGGTACTTCTCCTGGTCTCCCATGGGGTGCAGGGCCCAAGTACTTGGGCCATCCTCCACTGCACTCCCGGGCCACAGCAGAGAGCTGGCCTGGAAGAGGGGCAACCGGGACAGAACCCAGCGCCCCGACCGGGACTAGAACCCGGTGTGCCGGCGCCGCAAGGCAGAGGATTAGCCTAGTGAGCCGCAGTGCCGGCCACAGCCCCTTCTAATATGCTGCTTCCTTGCAGACTCTAAGTATCAAACTGATTCATAAGCATGGTCCTTTTTTTTTCTCATCCAAGTCAGTGATTAAGGCTATGCTTTAAGGAGAAAATATTTATTATTTGGTATCTCCACCCCCCCCCCCTTAATGGCTTGCATCATCAGACTCACCCCCCTGAGCACAATCTGACTCAGCGTGTCATCCTGCTTATCTACACTGCTGCATTTCAGCCCTGTTCAGTCATGCACTTAAGTTCAAGCAACATGCTGACAGTTTCCTGTTCATTTAAATAACATCTGTGAGATTTGCATGGATTAACATTCAGATGACTGAAATCTAGCTTTTGTTCAGATAAAGAGGTGAAGACTGGTTCATTTTAGCAATGGGCAGGCACTAGAGAAGATTCACATCTCCTTGTTGGACTAAATCATTGTCCATTAGTTTACCAAAGACTTTCCATCTAGTCTGCCAGGGTGCTGGTACGTTTATGAAGCAGACATCACTGCACATATAAATAATAGTATGTTACCTATTACTGGGAGGTCACACTCAATTGATTAAAAACCCCATTGTGAACTTCCTCTCCTCACTGTGCTGGTAGATCTATTTTTGAAATCTTTAGATATGCCCAAACTTGCCCTTACCATTGCTTACTTAATTCTTTAGGAGAGGAATGGGATACAAAAGGTTGTGGATGTTGGAATGACAATCATCTCTAAGAGATTGATTCTGGTCAATTAGGTCACTACTACATGTTCTATGACCTAAAGGAGAGTGAGTATGGTGGAGAAGATATGGTGGAGTGAAGGTGCACAACACAGGAGTGCCTAGAAATGTATTCTGTTGTGGGAGCTGCTGACATTTTCTACATGCTGAAATAGAGACAGCCTACACAGAGATGCCCTTCTGCACAGTCTTGACCTGAATCTGCTGAGAATGCTGGGAGGGGTTAGGGAATGTTTGAGACTACACACTTCAGTGACACTGTGCTACTGGGAACAGAACACTTCCTAAAAATATAAGCAGCATTCATATTTAGAGAAGTGAGTATGACATGGTACGTGTTTTGGCCATTCTGAAGACTTCAGAGGAATTTTCTTTGTTTAAGATGTTATAAAACACTCATGACCTTGGAGTACCCTTTCTTAGTGATCCAGTCTGATCTCTCTTGAATCTTAATTTTATGCTGGCATTGCCTTTGGTGAACAGGTGCCTTTAAATAAAGAAACATATGGTTTTAATGTGGCTTCATGAACTGGGAGTCATATTCCCACGGATAAAATTGTACTTCAAGCAAAGTGCAGGCTGTCTACCTCAGAGCATTTTAATCATTAACTGCAACTGAATACCTGGCCCTGTTGGTGGTAATTCGAAAGAAGAAACCCTTCCTTTTTAAGTACTATATTAATTATGAAAGCCAAAAATCCTAGTTATATTTAGAAAATAAATCTTTAATTTAAAAGAATAGGATGATCTTGTTTCATACCTTATTAGCATAGATAGAAATCAATATTTGTGTATTAGATTGATATACTGAACAGAATTAAGCTTTTAAACAGCTTGCCTTTGCTGAGCAGAGTGGAAGATCCTGTTGAGTAATACATATTTCACTTCCTTCCCTTGATGATGCTTCTCCCATGTGTTCCATGGAGAGGATCAGTGCCAGCTGTTGAGAGATGATGTGAACAACACTTTGCCTTTGCTTTCTTCCTTCTTTAAGTTGCGGGAACTGAAGAGGATGATTCTTGAGGGGGTAGTGTGGAGGCAGTAGAGAGGAATCACTCCTGGGTAGAATGGGTTGGGATCTTGGGAACAGCTCTGGCACCAAAATATGGCCCTGAACAAATCAAATTATGCACTGGGCATCTTCTCCATCATCTGTGTTATTAATGTATTGCTCTTTGGCCTCAAAGTGGTTTTTTTTTTTCCAGCTTAAATTTGTGCCTGTAGATCTCCTTTTTGCCCCAAGGATTTTCATCTGAACTTTGGAAGCAAGCTTCATGCACAGAAGTTATACTTCACCTTCTCCGATGATTCTTTCCTGTTACACAGTGCTATGTGGATCAAAATACTGCAATGTCTGAAATCCTGGAGTTAATTTTTTTCTCCTGATCTTTTTCCCCCTGCTAAAATGAGAGGTACACCTGTCTTAGGTCGCTTAGGAGACCTTTCAGAAGACTGAAATTTCTTTTGTTCTGAAAGTCTTCATTCAGTGAAACATATGAACAAACCCAGTGTTCCTACACATGTAATCCATTAATGAACCTTAGAGTCTGACTGTACTAAATTAATAAATTTGCAGCTTTATTGATTATCTTCCCTATTCTGCTTTAATGTTGCTGCTCTGGAGTTATTGACATGAAAACCAGAAAAGTTGCTTTCAGATTTTCACCTGGATGCATTAAGAACAAATCACATCACTTATTAGTCATGACAATACTTTGAACAATGCCTAGGATGTTGTAAATGTTGAATAAGTATAGTTATGATTCTTTTTCTGATTCTGAGGCTTTTACAAACTTTAATGCTTGGTCAGGCAAGTGTGCCATTATTTTGGTTTTCAAAAATTATTGGCATCATCACTGAATATTCTTACTGATGACCTTTAGATTACATTTATCAAGACCCAAAGGAGGAACAGAAGAATACTCCTGCCATTTTTATAGACTAGATTTTCTCACTGTTTAAATTACTGAGACAAATCAATACAAAACTTAGTGGTTTCAAAGAAGAAAAGTTGATTGTTTCACATAATTTTGTGGGTTGATTGGGCTCCGTTTTGCAGCTCTTCAGCTCCATCTAGTGAAGGCTGAGATTGCTCATGTGGTTGTATCCAACCAGGAGCTGTGTCAAAGCGGGGCTAGAGTCCAAGGATGTCTCTCACAGTTTTGGAGCCTTATTGCTCTCTGTTGCTAGAACATTGTTATAACTGATTTTGTTCCCCCAGAATTCATCACATGAAATCCCAACACCCAATGTGATAGTATTAGGAGACAGGACTTTTGAGATGAAATTAGGTTGGGCTCTTTTGGGTAGGATCAGTGCCTGTGAAAAGAGACAGCTGTGGCATAGTGGGTAAAGCTGCCACCTGCGGTGCTGGCATCCCATGTGGGCGCTGGTTCGAGTCCCGGCACTTCCACTTCCAATCCAGCTCTCTGCTAATGTGCTTGACAGGGCCCCTGCACCCACATGGGAGATCCAAAGAAGCTCTGAGCTCCTGGCTTCGGCCTGGCAGAGCCCTGGCTGTTGTGGCCATTTTGGGAAGTGAACCAGCAGATGGAAGGCTTCTCTGTCTCTGCCTTTGCCTCTCCTTCTCTGTAACTCTGACTTTCAAATAAATAAATAAAAATTAGAGAGAGAGAGAAAAAAAGAAGAGACAGAAGAGAGCTTTCTCGTTCTCTTTCCATCATGTGGGGATCCAACAAAAGACTCTGAAACATGGAAAAGTCCCCCATTAGAACCTAACCATACTTGCACCCTGATCTAGCTTCCCGACTTACAAGAAATAAATAACTGCTTTTATAGCAATCTCAGCTAAGAGAGATGCTTCAGTTCTTCCTCTTTTGGCCTTTTTCTCCAGCTAGATAACTTGAACTTCTTTCTAGCACAGCTGAGTGCAAAAGGAGATGTTACAGTTTTTTAAAGTGAGAACTCAGGCTGCACAGCGTGGTGTCTCCCACATTCTAGTGGTCAAATCAAGTCACACGTTTAGCCTACTGTTAGGGGGAGGAGAAACAAATTCTACCTGTTGATGGAAAGAAGAAAAACACATCCAGAGAAGAGAGAAGTTGAAGGTGGCTCTCTATGGAGACTGCCTACCATAGTCATGTGGGTTTGTATCCTAATGTCTGGTGATACGTTGGTATCACTATTGGTCACAAGGAACAAGATGGAGAAGACAAGCTGGAACTCATAGAAATCTCAGCTGCTCTCTGTCATGGCAAATAGCTACAGGGTATCTTCAAAAATTTCACAGAACAAGAAGAAAAGTTTATTTTTGTATTTAAAGTTTGGGTATTCATACAAATAGAGTTTTCAAAAGTTTATGAAAACATATATTATGAAAGAAATAATCACGGATCTCATTTCTTGCACCAAAAACATATCTTTTAAGTCCATTTTTTATGAGCTTTTTGAAGTACATTCACATTAACAGTATCACAGAACAATAGCTGTTGATTTGCTTCCAACTCCAAAATTTCATAAAGTCACTTTTTTGGCCAATTAAAACTTAGACTCATACAGAGAAGGGGGTCCAGGAATGTAGCTCTAGCTTTCCCAAGTTGAAAATAGAATAGTCCAGCATACTATTCCAGAGTACCCACATGGTGTATTTCTCCTCTCATTCAAGCCCATTTTCATTACCAGTTAGTGACATTTTAGAGTTTTCTTCATGTAACTCTCTTCATTTTATTCATATGCATTTTTGAATAGTAATTTTGGTACCATTTTGCTGGAATATTATGAAATAATACAAAATAGTTCTTGATAAAACCAGGATGTGGCAGGTAAAGTGAGTGAGTGGTAAAGCCACAGATGAGTCAGTCTCTTACTCTGAAATCTACAAAATCAAGAAACTGATGACAATTATTTTTCTAGATAAATTTGTTGATATATTACCCAAAAGTTTATCTGCAACAATCAGGTACTTTTATGTCTCTTACTGAATATTCATGTTTATTATTTTGATTTCACAGTGTTCTTAATAAAAAAAACTTTTCAAATAAGAAAGGAGGGATACAGTTAAATGTGGTGACATAAGAGTGTCTTTTCATTACACATCCATAGTGTTCTTTATTTGTATGCTAGAGAAATCCAACAAGATGTATAAATTGCCCCTTGATTCTTGTAGATGTGTTTTCACATGTGGGAGACTGTCCATTTGGGATTGGAGGTACCATGTGAATCGTTACATACTGTTTTTGAGCGGAGGGATCTCCATTCCTAGATGCATAGAATGGATATGTGCCAGATGTCTTGTGTTTGCAGAGATGCAGGTCAGTAATATCTGCTATCGTATAGAGACCAGGCAGCATAGTGCTATTCACAAGGAGTTTTACATTCAAATGGATGTTCCATCATCTAGAAATATTTCTACACAAGTCTTATTGCCTTTGTGAATGATTTTTTCATGATTCTTTGTTGCATGTTATATCATACAGTCATTTCAAGGTGTAAATATATAACTGGGCATGTTATTGAAATAATTCCCATAGCCTTTCCATTGATTCAGTTGTATTTTCTAGGCAGACAATTGTGTAGGATTAGAGATTTTCACTTTCTTCTTTCCAAAATTTAATACTTTTACATTTTTCTAAGAACAGATAATATTGGTTGGCTTTGGCAAGGAGGCTTTCTGCTTGAGATATATACTTCATAAGGGTCTATCTCAGGTACACATACAAATAAATGTATTTTTTAAAGGTTTATTTTATTTATTTGAAAGAGCTA
Source organism: Oryctolagus cuniculus (assembly GCF_051225735.1). Lineage (NCBI taxonomy): Eukaryota > Metazoa > Chordata > Mammalia > Lagomorpha > Leporidae > Oryctolagus > Oryctolagus cuniculus. Next base: position 60,943,571 of record NC_142869.1, on the reverse strand, counting down.
TATATAGAGAGAGAGCCAGAGAGAGGAAGGTCTTCCATCTGCTGGTTCACTCCCTAAATGGCTGCAGGGGCCAGAGCTGAGCTGATCTGAAGCCAGGAGCCAGGATCCAGGAGCTTCTTCCAGGTCTCCCAGGTGGGTGCAGGGGCCCAAGGACTTGGGCAATCTTCTACTGCTTTCCCAGGCCATAGCAGAGAGCTGGACTGGAAGAATAGCAGCTGGGACTCAAACTGGTACCCTTATAGGATCCCGGTACCACAGGCCAGGGCTTTAACCCACTACACTACAGTGTCAGCCCCCAAATAAATGCATTAAAGAGTTTATGAGTGTCGCTACCACTAGAGATTCTATACTCAATGCTGATATAATATGATCTGTAAATTTAATTGTCTATTTTTCTAACATCAATCATTTCTCCAGAGAAATTTTTCTCCCTGAGTCCTGCCTGATGTTCCTGAAACAGAAGTCAATAAAAATTGTGCTACTGTAAAGATTTGGGGGCTACGCTACTGCTGACACTGGTTTGGAATAAAGTGAGACCTTGAACAATGTAAGTCCTTGGTCACAGACAAGCCACACTAACTTGAAAAATATTTCCTGTCATTATAACAAAGATGTAATAGAGTGTTGTGTACAATGTTTTATCAGGGTACTGAGCTGCCATTTTCTTGATCCTTCTTCATGTTTTGGAGGGAGTTATGAATTAGCACAGTGTTTGTCACGGTTCCACATGGCAACTGGGGACTATTTCATGATATTAAATAATCATACTCTAAAGTTCCTATACATATAAATCTAGATATGACATATGAAAGTAAATATGAATTTTTACATCTGACTTTGCATTAAGTGTGGTGAAAATTGCAATGTTACAAATTGCGATAATGAAAATGAACATTTCACAATATTTTCTATGATAATTTTCATACATGATGCATTATAATATTTGAACATAATATGCAGAATTAATGGGTATTTCTAAATCCAAATATGCCTTTAAGATTTTTATTGACACTTCCATTTTTACTGTCATAGCACAATGAAGTTTTTCCAAATAAAATTGTTAAAAAATGTTCCAAGATTTACAATGGCTAGAGGAAGATTGTCTAATTTGCTGTTACTGTCAATGGAATACAAATTATGTGAAACTCTTCAGCAGAGTAATGTAATAAGTAACTTCATTGAAATCAATGAAGAGAATAAAGGTATGGAATGAATCTATAGTAATTTATAAATTACATACATTTTTAATTTATTTTCATTCAAATACTTCCAACCCACCAACAGATTTCTAGGAGAGAGAGCTGGTAGATAGGAAGAATCAAGAAACAGCTTCTAGAATGTAGACACACCTGTGAGTCACCTGTTAGTCACCTTCAATGGAAGAATTGCAACACTGCATTGGAAGCACCCTAGCAGAGTGACCACACTCACTTGGAAAGGTATATTTGTCAAGCTATGAGATCGGACAGGTTTTAACTAGCTGCTTTTTAGCTTGATTTGCACCTTCTAATTATTTAGGCATATGATACATAGACCTCATTTTATATTCTGGTTCCAGAACCCACAGAATTTAGAGGACAACTTTGACAGAGTTAAATTAATTAAAATTGTGATAGTTAAATCTCTGTCTTGGTCCTTAACTTGATACAAAGGCTTTCATTGTTCTGTGAATTTTCTGTTCGTGCTGATTGTTTTGCTACTTCAATTTGTTTTGTAATTATTTATTTTAGTCTGTAAGAAGCTGACTTGCCCCAAATGGTAGAGTTAGAAACATACCAGGGGATTCCAATTCAATCCCATCAAGGTGGCATGTACCAATGCCATCTCACTATTCCAAGTGATCAATTTCAGTTCACAATTGATCATAATGAAAGGACTAAGAGTCAAAGGGAGCACATAAACAAGTCTAGTACCTGCTAACACTAACCGATGGAATAAATAAAGGGGAGAGTGATCCAACATGGGAAGTGAGATACTCAGCAGACTCATAGAATGGCAGATGTCCTAAATAACACTCTGGCCTCAGAATCAGCCCTAAAGGCATTCGGATCTGGCTGAAAAGCCCATGAGAGTATTTCAGGCATGGAAAGCCAAGACACTCTGGCAAAAGATCTCTGTGAGTGAGATCCCAGTGGAAAGAACAGGTCATCAAAGAAGGAGGTACCTTTCTCTGAAGGGAGGAGAGAACCTCCACTTTGACTATGACCTTGTCTAAACAAGATAAGAGTCGGAGAACTCAGAGGGCTTCCATAGCCTTGGAAACTCATGACTGGAGCATAGGGAGATTACTGATGCCATAGACAGGAGTGTCAATTGGTAAAGTCAACAACAGGAGTTAATGTGCACTTACTCCTCATGTAGGATCTCTGTCCTTAATGTGCTGTGCATTGAGATTTAATGCTATAACGAGTACTCAAACAATATATTTCACTTTGTGTTTCTATGGGGGTGCAAACTGTTGAAATCTTTACTTAATGCATACTAAACTGATCTTCTGTAAAAAAAAAGAAATTATCAATTCCCAACTTGACTCTCACTGGGATTAAACATGACAATAGGTCTGATCTGATTTCATCATCATTTAAAAAAATCATCTATTATTTTTCACTTTATGTTTCTGTGTGGGAGCAAACTGTTGAAATCCTTACTTAATGTATACTAAGCTGATCTTCTGTATATTAAGATAATCGAAAATGAATCTTTTTTTTTTTTTTTTTGACAGGCAGAGTGGACAGTGAGAGAGAGACACAGAGAGAGAAAGGTCTTCCTTTTTGCCGTTGGTTCACCCTCCAATGGCCGCCGCTGCAGCCGGCGCACCGCGCTGATCCTGGCAGGAGCCAGGAGCCAGGTGCTTTTCCTGGTCTCCCATGGGGTGCAGGGCCCAAGCACCTGGGCCATCCTCCACTGCACTCCCTGGCCATAGCAGAGAGCTGGCCTGGAAGAGGGGCAACCGGGACAGAATCCGGCGCCCCAACCGGGACTCGAACCCGGTGTGCCGGCGCCGCAAGGTGGAGGATTAGCCTATTGAGCCACGGCGCCGGCTCGAAAATGAATCTTGATGTGAATGGAAGGGGAGAGGGAGTGGGAAAGGGTAGGGTTGTGGGTGGGAGGGACGGTATGGGGGGGAAGCCATTGTAATCCATAAGTCGTACTTTGGAAATGTATATTCATTAAATAAAAGTTAAAAAAATGTTTTAGGAAGTATTCATAACTGCTATACTTTCTGTATTACTGAGTATCTGGGAATGTCTTTTTGTTGCCCTGGTATATGATTTCTTGATTGTTGAGTTATTTTTTTTTCTAAAGATGTATTTATTTATTTGAGAGGCAGAGTTACAGACACAGAGAGGGGGAGAGAGAGAGAGAGAGAGAGAGAGAGAGAGAGAGAGAGTCTTCCATCTGCTGATTCACTCCCCAAGTGGTCCCAATGCCCAGAGCTGGGCTGATCTGAAGCCAGGAGTCAAGAGCTTCTTCCGGGACTCCCATGTGGGTGCAGGGGCCCAAGTGCTTGGTCCATCTTTCACTGCTTTCCCAGGCCATAGCAGAGAGCTGGATTGGAAGAGGAGCAGCTGGGACATGAACCAGTGCCCACGTGGGATGCTGGCACTGTGGGAGGCAGCTTTACCTGCTACGCCACAGCGCTGGCTGCTTGTTGAATTCTTGTGTCAGTATCTTTTCTTCTAAAATATTTCAATTGCTTTGATAGTTGAAGCAGGGATATTGATACCAATCTGATTTTTCTTCTATTTCACTGAATTCATTCAACACTTACTTATTTTGAACCTACTATGTGTAGTGTGGATAACTGGACTTTTCCTCGTTGGATGTTTTTGATTTTGAGTTTTGAAATGTAACTTACTATATTCACTTTTTTTCTAGATTTTCTCTGAGTTTGAAGACAATTTTTTTAGCTGATATGACTCACATTTGTGATATTTTTGCAGTATGAAATCAGCCTTTTGCTTTATCATAATATTTGTAATGCAGCATGTGCCTTTCATTTCAGAGCAGTTTTTCCTCATGGAATAGTGTTCTCTCTTTATAGATGAAATGTCCTCTTAAAGATTTTTTGGGGAGTATAAACTGATACCTTTTTATTTATTAAAATAAATATATTTAATTGGATAATATTTGCTGTATTCCTCATTTATTCATTCAACTGCTTTTGAATGCCTGTTGTGTGGTGACATTCTTCTGGGCATTGGGGATATATCAATGAGCTAAAGGGATCTTCACATAAAAATATTATTTATTTGGGAGGCAGAGAGTGAGAGAGGGGAGAGAGCACACTTGTGCAAGAGAGTGCACTCCTATCTTCTAGTTCACTCCTGTGAATGTCAATGATGTGGTTGGGGAGGCAAGAACCAGGAGTTGCAATGCGATCCATGTCTCCCACATGGGTCCCAGGAACCCATTCACCAAGCATCCCTGCTGCCTCCAAGGGTCTACATTGGCAGGAAGCTGGAGTCAGGAGCCAGAACTGGGTATCTGACTCAAGAATTCAGACTCAGGGAAGTGATGATCTTAACTGTTAGGCTTAACGCTCACTAAAGAGATTTTTAAATCCCTGCCCTGAGGAGCCTATGTTCTTCTACTCGGGGAAAGAAACATGGTAAGCAATGAATAAATTGTTTTGTGTGAGGGCCCCTTGATTATTCATTTGTTCAGTGACCTAATGGACGGACTCACAGGACTCAGATGGCCTCACAATTGTGGGTATACACCAGGATCTGAGAGGACAGAAGCTAACAGGCAGAGTGTGGAGAAGTCCTGGCACAGCCCTCAAAGTCCTTTCTCCCAGGAGGAGGGGCAGAGTAGGTGAGACATCCGACATGGCACCTAGAAACTGCCTCTACCTGCAGCAGTGAAATACAGCCACACATGCTCAGAGGCACTTTTCTTCCCAGAGAATCCCACTGGAGACTCAGAGTCCAGAATGTTTATCCTGAGCTGCCTGTGCGACCAGACATCCGTTACCAAGATTCTAGACTCTGGAGGAAATCAGGTGTTCACCATAAATCAGATTGTTTTCACCAACAGCCTGGATAAGCTGCACTCAGTGCCCAGGAATCCAAAACAAGCATGTTAGTTAGTAAAATAGTGAATGTTACAAATTCAAGTTCCCAGGACCAGCCAAGGGTCTGCCTCCTACGTTGGCCCGTTCTAAAGAGCAACACCAAGTCTTTTATACTAACTATCCCTGAACAATAGTAAATAATTAAATATCATAGTTTACTGTAATATGATAAATGCTGAGAAGAAATAAAACAGGGTGAGGGGAATAGTGGGTGTTAGGTAAAGAGGCAGTGAGAAATGGATTACAGTCTTAGATCGTTTGTCAGAGAGGATTTTTTAGAAGGTGATATTGGGCAAAGGTGTGAAGGCAATGAGGTAGTGGGCCATGTAGGCAGGTGGAGACAATCTGCCCTACAGAGGAAAAACCAGTGCAAAGGCCCAGGGGCAGAAGAAGAAGAGTATCTAGTTTGTTCAAAGGGCAGCAGGGAGAACATTGTTCCTGGAGCAGAGTGTGTGAAGGAGAGGTTGGGAGATGGTGACAACAAAAGGCAGCATTGTGGTTTTCGTTTCCTAAAGCTTTTCATGAGCAGGTTTTGAGTCTCCCTTTCCTGACATGGATATGTGCATTAGTGGGAATTACAGTTGGGTCTGCCAAGATTGTGGTGCTTTCCAGGGAAAATTTTACTTCCAAATAAGAGAAAAATTTTACATTTTAAAACTGTGTTTATGGATTAGAGGATTTCTCACCTGGAGGACGAGAATGCAACTCTTTATAGCTAGGGGCAGTAACACAACACATTGCTTAATTGTTGTGTCAGATGAGATCGCTTTCTTTGCCTTCCTCAAGTGGGTCTGCCCTCCTTCTGCTGGCTGCTTTCGTTCTGACACTGCATCCAGCTGGCCTTTGACTTTCAGTCCTGGACCAGTCTTCACTTCAGGCTCCTGAGCCAGGACTCGTGAAGTCAGACTGGAGTTCCAACTGGCCTGAGGAAGGCGGTGGATCTGGAGAGCGGGTGAGTTTCAGATCTCTGCTCATTGTGTGTGTCAATCTAGGATTAGCTCAACAATGTCCTCTTTGCCTGACATTTATTATGGCAATTCCCTTTAGGATTTGGATATTTGCATTTTAAGAGGGATTTTTTTTTTCAGCCAGGGCTCCTGAGTAGGTGGCAATCTCTAGGTTAGGACTGTGCCCTGGGACCTTCTCCAACAGATAGATGTAATGCTTGGTTGGGCGGCACCCTAAGGTGGTGTCCTAACTCACTGATCACTAACTGATGCCTACTGAGCACACGGGGAAAGAGCAGGTACACACCTTCCGTGTTGTAGTAGACTTAATGAAAAACATGGCGACAATGTAGTTACAGGCACTGTTAAAAGCAAATAAAGATGCTTCTTGAAGACTAAGAAAGAACCTACTCTGGAATTCCTCCATCAGCACCACGAAGTCATGTTACATATAACCTCCAGGCTGTGTATAGCACCAAAGCACCACCACATTTTCTTGCAGCCAGTCCTGGAAGCCTTAATTTCATGTAACTGGATCCAGAAATTGGGTAAGAGGTCTAAGAGCCCCTGAACCCATTATAGCACAGCACAGGGCACAAAGAGAACCTGGTGTATGTTGCTCTGTAGGTGATCTGGAAGAAAACATCATCAAAGCCTAGAAGTCAGGCTAAGGTTTGTTCAGTTATCTTTAGTTGGAAGGTACTTGAGAGACATTTGGGTTAGAACGAGAACATATCTGGGCCTAGATGTTTATGGAAACCTAAGAAAGTACTTAATTTTTAAAAAAATATTTAGGTCATTATTTCAGATTTTGTGGTTTAGTTTTTGTAAATTTATTTTACTTATTTGAAAGATAGAGAGACACAGAGAGAAAGAGCCAGGCACAGAGATCTCTCATCCGTTGGTTTATTTCCCCAAATGCCTGCTATAGCCAGGGGTGGCCCAGGCTGAAGTCAGGAGGCTGGAACTAAATCTGGGTTTCTTGTGTGTGTGTCGGGGACTCAGACACTTGAACCAACATCCATTGCCTCTGAGGGTGCACATTAATAGAAAGTTAGGATGGAGAGCGGAGGTGGGACTTGAACCCAGGCACTCCGATACTGGACGCAGGTATCCCAAATTACAGCTTAACTGCTGTGCCAAATTCCCACCCAAATGCTTACTTTATTTTATTTTTTAACAATTTGTTTGAAGGCAGAGTGACACAGAGAGGGAGAGACAGTTGGAGAGAGAACTTCCATTTGCTGATTCAGTCCCCAAACGATCACAACAGCTGGAGCTAGGCCAGCTTGAAGCCAACAGCCAGGAATTTAATCCTGGTCTCCTACCTGGGCGGCAGAGACTCAAGTACTAGAGCCATCATCTGCTGTTTCCCAGGGACAATAACAGGGAGTTGGATTAGAAGCAGAGGAACCAGGAGTTGAACTGGCATTCTTATACGGGATGTGGCATCTGGAGTGGTAACTTAATCCGTTGTTCCAGAATGCTGGCCCCAAGAGCTTAATTCTTTTTTTTTTTTTTTTTTTTTGACAGGCAGAGTGGACAGTGAGAGAGAGAGAGAAAGGTCTTCCTTTGCCGTTGGTTCACCCTCCAATGGCCGCCGCGGCCAGTGCGTTGCGGCTGGCGCACCGCGCTGATGGCAGGAGCCAGGTGCTTCTCCTGGTCTCCCATGGGGTGCAGGGCCCAAGCACTTGGGCCATCCTCCACTGCACTCCCTGGCCACAGCAGAGAGCTGGCCTGGAAGAGGGGCAACCGGGACAGAATCCGGTGCCCCAACCGGGACTAGAACCCGGTGTGCCGGCGCCGCAAGGCGGAGGATTAGCCTAGTGAGCCATGGCGCCGGCCAAGTGCTTAATTAAGTAATCTTCTGCAGTCTTAAGTGCTAAGCCTTTTGAAGGCAGGGACCCTATGTTACCTTCAGTCTCAGTTCCCACCCAAGGCCTCAGTGTGCCCTGAGTGCACACTTGTCTGATGACAAGCTCTTGTCAGCTAATCTTATGGCCTTTAAAGTCTGAATTAATCACTAGGTTCTGATATTTTTTTCCACAAGAGGAGTATTTTTTCCATGGTTGAAAAATTGTTGCTCCCAGGTCAGTCTTTTTAGCCACATCAATAAATAGCGTGGCAGCATTATTTTCAAATGTGAAGTCTCTCATCAGAAATTGCTGGAGAATAAAATATTCCTTGCAGGGAAGTTATGACTATTCAGTGAGATAATTCAAGGCTTTTGGCACTATGCTGGAATATAAAAATGTTAACTTCCTTTTGTCCTTTCAATATGACAACTTAAGAAAAAACACAGCATAATGGAAAGATGAGAATAATGTAATAAAAGTAAAAATGACTTTTAAAGTATATTAAAGTTGATTATCTTGCCTAGATACTCTTTGGTTTTTTGTTTGTTTGATTAAATGTAGTTCAAATCAAGCTAAGAATCAATTTAAGCAATTTTTTCAATTAATTCTGGTATAAATAGAGCTAGTTTTCTCATTATGTTATTACTGTCTGAGATCTTGTTTTCTAGTTCAGTTTATGGCTCTCGGAAAAGCTTTTTGGTCTGATCTAATGGAATTTTTGAGAATTAATAGACTAAAGTAGGTTTCCAAGAAGAATTCTGTGAATGTTTTGACTATTATTTTAGTTTTGGATTATTCCTAAAAAATAAAGACGCCAATGCATACATAAGTCTTTAAGATAATGAAAAAGATGTTGTCTACTCCCTAATATTTTTAAGATTGTCAGGCTATAATAGTAATGAAATAAAATTCTTCCAGCATTTATGTCATAAATATGACAGCTGATCCCCTACCTCCAAGTAAAAAAATACAACATAGGCTGAATGACAAAATTTATATCAAATTTCTCAACCTCTGAAAGAATACTGTAGACATGTATAAAGAATACATCTAGGACTCATTCTTATGGGACTGCCAATTTGAATATGCACCAGACAACAAGAAGTGAATTATTAAGAAACTAGAAAAGGGAGGTTATTCATTCATGAAGCTTGTCTTCTAATATTTATGGTTTTTACAATGTAGTGGTTACATTCTGGGGGAAAAGGCAAAAGTTAGTTTGTGAATTGGAAACTCTGGAGTCTGCTTGGATGACCTTGCTAGTTCATACATAAATAGCACATACCACAAATTTTTAAATTTTATTTTTGAAAAACTTACTTCCTGGATGTTTAACCACTTGCACTTAATTCAGTTCTGAAATTTTAGCAGTTTTGAGACATTTGAAATCTGATTTTTTTTTAATGTCTGAAAATCATGCTGCTATTGTTTTTTAGGTAAGCCTCTGGCAACATCTCTGACAAGAACAAGAATATGGAAGAAATAAATGGGCTCCATTCTTTAAAATCTCGGAGGACTTAAGACTTACAGTTGAGAAATGCATTGTTAGAAGGAAGAAATATTTCATTTAATTTGTAGAAAAGTCCAGTTTGAAGTTATGCTTTTTTTTTTTTTTTTTTTTTTTTTTTTTTTTTTTTTTTTTTTTGACAGGCAGAGTGGACAGTGAGAGAGAGAGAGACAGAGAGAAAGGTCTTCCTTTGCCGTTGGTTCACCCTCCAATGGCCGCCGCTGCAGCCGGCGCACCGCGCTGATCCTGGCAGGAGCCAGGAGCCAGGTGCTTTTCCTGGTCTCCCATGGGGTGCAGGGCCCAAGCACCTGGGCCATCCTCCACTGCACTCCCTGGCCATAGCAGAGAGCTGGCCTGGAAGAGGGGCAACCGGGACAGAATCCGGCGCCCCGACCGGGACTAGAACCCGGTGTGCCGGCGCCGCAAGGTGGAGGATTAGCCTATTGAGCCACGGCGCCGGCTCGAAGTTATGCTTTTGAGAAATAGTTTCATACCTATGATGAATACGAAGCAGTCTAATTTAATGCTGAATTGATATTCTATTAGAATAAAGAGATCTTTTAAAATGAATGTAAGATTACCTAATAATATTGCAGTGTTTTACATTAAGTTCCTGAATATTTTATTGAAAAGGTCAGCAATTACAGTCAGAATATCTTTAAGGCAATGATTTCTATTATGTTAGGAAGCTTCTCAGAACTGCCATATTAAGTCCCAGTGGAAGTCAGCTAAATTCGGAATTGGGAAGTATCGTAGGTGAAGTTCATTCTGGCTGCCTCAAACTCATATTTTTGATGCCCTTCATTCTCACTCGATGGCAGTGCCTCTTTCCCATTTAATTACAGTCAAACAGTGTTTATGTATAGCCCTTCATATCATAATCTGTAGATAAGCGATAAACGTGCATTTATTTAAACAACTAAACTGGTGACCTATGGTCTGTCTTTGAAATATTTAAAACGAGTTTTCTTTTCTTTTAAAGATTTTATTTATTTATTTGAGAGGTAGAGTTACAGACAAAGGGAGAGACAGAGAGAAAGGTCTTTCCATCCACTGATTCAGTCTCTAAATGGCTGCAATGGCCAGAGCTGAGCTGATCTGAAGCCAGGAGCTAGGAGCTTCTCCTGGGTCTCCCACGTAGGTGCAGGGGTCTGAGCACTTGGGCCCTCTTCTGCTTTCCCAGGCTGTAACAGAGAGCTGAATGGGAAGAGGAGCAGCCAGGACTTGAACTGTTGCCCATATGGGATGCCGGTGCCTCAGGCAGAGGCTTAACCCACTGTGTCACAGTGCTGGCCCCTCAAAATGAGTTTTCTTTGTTGCTATCGGTGATTGCTGAAGGCAAGTATCTAAAAATACGGTATCCTACATTTTGTGTCAACATGAGAATTTCTGAGCCAAAGAAGGGCCTTGTACATTACTTAGTGCAGTTTCTTTACTGAAGAAGGTTTGGGGGATCACTTTCGACTAAGATCAATGTGAAGAGATATGGGGGATAAGAATGAAACTTGGCATCTAATGATTTGATTATTGTTTATAGCCCCTGTCTATATCCCTGTGGAGCTGTGGTCTTTCTACTTTTTACTTGTTTAACATTATGGTTAGTGATGCATTAAGCCTGTGATTATAAAATAAATGGAAAATATGTTATTGCAAAATTTAAAGGAAAACAAAGAAAGGGGGAAGGGAGGGATAGAGGGATAGAGTATGGCCATTTTCTTAGACTTGTATATATGAAATGCATGAAGTCTATTCTGTTTATATTAATAAAAAAACAAGGTATAGGGGAGCCTCATAGGTTTAGCAGAAGCAGAAGATTAGACTCTGGGCTGCGTGAATACTACTCAAGAACTTGACCTTGTGCAAAGCATTGTGCCATGCAATATTAAACGCTTAGGTTCCGCAGTCAGACCTTCTGAATTCAATTTTGGCTATTTATTTAACCTGTGGCTCAGTACCAGTATCAATCTCAGTCTTGGGAGAAGAATAAGTGTGCTAAATGAAGCTTAAGATAGCCTGGCACGTTTAGAACTCAATAGATGTTACTGATGCCATGTCGCTGGGAGGAGGCTGATCGGCTTGGCTGTTTGACCTACATTTGGAGTCATTTCAGCTATGATAGTTTCAGTTCATGCTGGAGAGTATATATTCTATCTTTACAGCCTATTAGAGCAGTGATTCCCATTGACCTATGCCATTAGAGCCTCCATAAAAAGGAGTACTAGGCTAGCTGCTCATAACTCTTGCCCCTTTATATACTGACCTGATGTTTCTATAAGTCAGTATTTGAAGCATGGGGTGGGGAATTCTTCTGCAGAATTCCTGCTGCCTGTTTCCAGGGAAACAACCAGTTAGTTTACATGGTATTTCCCAAATGGACCTTATTAGGGTGGTGAAGTAACACTTGATTTGATTTTCTTTGCACCTACTAATTGCTGCTGCCATTTATACCACGACATGATCCCTAACCTGCTTCAAGCTTGAAGACAGCTTGAGTAGCTGGGGCCAGCTGTATGCATTTGTTTTTTCTGCTCTGCTTGGCAGACATTCCATCTCTACAGCTGTGTTAGCCCATGAGCTTCTTGTTTTAGAAATTATTCAAGTGTATTCAGAAATGGAATACTATGATTTTTTCCCCAGTGGCTGTGAGTTATAGTTGACATGGATGTTAAATTGTTTTAATTTTGACATATTAAAAGATGTTTCATTGCACTGCCTCGGTGAATTATCTCGTAGGGCAGAGGAATTTCTAAAAAGAAATACTGCCCCCAAGTGTTGCAATATGGTACATTATTGAATGACAGTAATTAAAGAAAGCATTTATAAATTCTCAATTCTCAAAATAAGAAAGGAAGGAGGAAGCGGGGTGGGAGTGAGGGAAGGTGAGGTGGGAAGTATTATACTTTTTTTTAAAAAAAGATTTATTCATTTATTTGAAAGTCAGAGTTACACAGAAAAAGGAGAGGCAGAGAGAGAGAGAGTGAGGTCTTCTGTCCGCTGGTTCACTCCCCGGTTGGCTACAATGGCCAGAGCTGTGCTGATCTGAAGCCAGGAACCAGGAGCTTCTTCTGGATCTCCCACGTGGGTGCAGGGGCCCAAGGACTTGGACCATCTTCTACTGCTTTCCCAGGCCATAGCAGAGAGCTGGATGGGAAGTGGAGCAGCTGGGACTTGAACTGGTGCCAATATGAGATGCCAGCAATGCAGGCAGCAGCTTTACCTGCTATGCCACAGCGCCGGCCTCAGTATTATGCTTTTAGAACTGTATATATGATATATATGAATTTTGTTCCCTTTATATAAATAAGAAAGTCTCAATTCTCTTTAAGCATGGCAGAACTTAGAACATTAAATAAAGTGTAATATGTAAATGTTTTTACACATTCACAAGTAGTAATGTAAAAAACAGAGGATGCCTAGTTCTTTTATGTAGCATTCTCAGGCGCAATGTACATGTTGCATTTTAAAAAGGTTATGAGCGATTTTGATGAGCTTCCCTTTTGTCTTCCTTGGGTGTTCCCACACCACGTTACTAACATATTAAATGATTTTGAGAGTTCTTTACAGATGATGGAGGGCTTTTTGCACATGTGACTCCCCTCTTTGGTCCTCTAGTCAACCATGTGAGGAGCGAAGTGATGGTTCTTCCACTCTGCAGAAGAAAAGTGAACATAGAGAAAGTTGAATAACTTGCCCAAATTCATGTAAGTAGAAAAGGTAACTACTAAGGAAGGCTGAATTATACCAGTGAGGTCTTCTGACCTACAATACTGAACCCTTTCTTTTGGGAAGCCCTAGACACTCAAAAGTCTGTGTAGCAGTCACACTGCTCAAATTGCAGGACTTGAATTTTCAGATAATTTGTTAATCATACAAAATGAAATTCTATTTCAATTTCATAGCTCCATATCTATACTCATCTCTGTTTAATGGAATAGCATTAGATTGCTATTCATGTAATTCAGTAATTATAATTTGTTGGTTAGTCAGCATAGTGAATCAGAACAAAAAACAGGAAAAAAAAAAAGCGGGCTGCTTGTATTCTGGAATGGCAATTATACATATATATATATATATATGTATTTTTACTTTTATTTAATAAATATAAATTTCCAAAGATAACTTTTGGATTATAGCTGCTTTTCCCCCTGTAACCTCCCTCCCACCTGTAATTATATTTGATAGTTTATGGAAATGAACTAAAGAAATCACTCAGAAGAAAAAGTTTCTGTAAAATAGGTTAAAATAATATACAAATCAAGTATTAGGTTGATAAAGGGTTTTTGTTTAACTTGAAAATGAATAAATTCCCAGGATTAAAATTTAAAGAATATTGGGAAAGAACTAAAAAGTTAAGGGTGTTTCCTCTTTTCTCAAATTCCATTTTCTTCCACAGAAGTAAGTGTTGCTATTGTGGTAAATATATATTTTTATCTATATTCTATTCATTTACATATTTTTGCAAGTGTGTGCAGAAATATATTTTTTGTGGCCATATACAGAAAGCTTTTGTAAACTCTGTTTACTGTTTTTTCCACTTAAAATATTTTGGCAATCTTTCTGTAGAAGCACCTATAGATTTTTCTTACATCCCCTTTACCTGCTGCAAAGCAACTCATGTAAGCATTACTGAGTTTAATTCTTGCATTATTGATAGTCCTTTGGGATGTTTGTTATTTTTTCATCATTGCAAATGATGACTTCTTGCTACATGCCCTTAGAGCACATGCATGACTGTTTCTCTAAGGTAGATGTCTAAAGTTGCAACGATGGTGTCACAATGAATGCACATTTCAGTTTACATAGACATTGCTAATGTGACCTCCAAAGAAACCGTCACAAGTTGATGTTATGACCAAGCATGCAGGATAATGTTCATCCCTTAAAACTCTCCTCAGGCTACATTTTATTACCATTTTTTGAAAATTCGGTGAAATATTTTCCTTTGTTACAGCTTTAATTTATATTTTCCTGATTACTAGTGAGATTGGGGACATTAACATTTTTAAAAAAGATTTATTTATTTTGCAGAGTTACAGAGAGGCTGAGGCAGAGAGAGAGAGAGAGAGATATCTTCCATCCACTGGTTCACTCCCCAGATGGTGGCAACAGGGGGAGCTGCACTGATCCGAAGCCAGGAGCCAGGAGCTTCTTCGGGGTCTCCCACGTGGGTGCAGGGGCTGAAGGACTTGGGCCATCTTCTACTGCTTTCCCAGGCCATAGCAGAGAGCTGGATGGGAAGTGGAGTAGCTGAGTCTCCAACCAGCACCCATACGGGATGCCAGCGCTTCAGGCCAGGGGCTAACCTGCTGCACAGCGCCTGCCCTGCTGTTTTCTTTTGTGTGTGTGTGTGTGTGTGTGTGTTTTAATTTTTTGACAGGCAGAGTGGACAGTGAGAGAGAGAGACAGAGAGAAAGGTCTTCCTTTTGCCGTTGGTTCGCCTTCCAATGGCCGCTGCGGCCGGTGCGCTGTGGCCAGCGCACCGCGCTGATCCGATGGCAGGAGCCAGGTGCTTCTCCTGGTCTCCCATGCAGGTGCAGGGCCCAAGCACTTGGGCCATCCTCCACTGCACTCCCTGGCCACAGCAGAGAGCTGACCTGGAAGAGGGGCAACTAGGACAGAATCCGGCGCCCTGACCGGGACTAGAACCCGGTGTGCTGGCGCCGCAAGGCAGATGATTAGCCTAGTGAGCCGCGGCGCTGGCCTGTGTGTGTTTTTTTAACCTTAATTTTAGATTCAGATTATTTGATTTGAAAAACATGCTTTTGAAAGTTTATTGACTTCTGTGTCAGTTATACTAACTTGGTGAGAAAATATACATTTAAAATGTTGGGGGCCAGCATACTGGCACAGTAGGCTAAGCCTCGCCTGCAGCAACAGCATCCCATATGGGCGCCAGTTCGAGCCCCGGCTGCTCCACTTCCCATCCATCTCTCTGCTATGGTCCGGGAAAGCAGTACAAGATAGCCCAAATCCCTGGACCTCTGTACCTGTGTGGGAGACCCAGAATAAGCTCCTGTTCCTGTCTTCAGATCAGCCCAGTTCTGGCTGTCATGGCCATTTGGGAAGTAAACAAGCAATGGAAGACCATTCTCTCTCTCTCCTTCCCTCTCTCTTTATCTCTCTCTCTCTCTCTCTCTCTGCCTCTCAAATAAATAAATAAATCTTTGGGGAAAACCAAACCAAACCAAACCATTGAGGGACTAGAAACTTGGGGTAGTAGTTAAAACACTCATGTTCTGCATCAGAGCGCCTGGCTTAGATTCCTGGTTCTAGTTGCTGATGCCAGTTTCTTGTTGGAGCAGACCCTGGGAGGTGGTGGTGATGGCAAGAATAACTGGTCCTTGTACCTATTTGGGAGACCTGGAATGCATTCCTAGGTCCTGGTTCTGGCTCTGCTTTGGCCACTGTGGGCATTTGGGAAGGGGGCCAGTAAGTGGGTGTGCTCCCTCCCTGACCCTGCCTGCTCACTCTCTCTCTCTCCACTCCCTACCTCTCCTCTCCTTCCCCACCTCTTGGATAAATAAAATTAAAAAAAAAATTTAGATTTTTTCATCTAGGTTTTTTTATGGACTTTTATCTTCTCCTTTATGTTGTTGGCACAAATGAATATTCATTTGAAAAGAAAAAAGTGGATGTTTACCTAACAAAATGATCAATAATAAGTTTCAGATGAAACAAAGATGTAAATATAAAAAAGAGATGTGTTCTGTCTTCATACTTCCATCAAATTCTTTTTCATGTATGTTATTATTTTTGTTCTCTTCTTGGTGGGATCTATTTTCTAAATTGTATTATAATTGATCATTGCTAGTACATTACAGATGCCTTAATGTTTGTATTTTGATGTTGTATTGCCCCCCTGCAGAACTCTTATTAGTTCTAATTATTTCTTGGCTGATTTTCTGAGAATCAGTTATTTCCTTCATAAATTATGATGTTTTTCTCTTCTTTATAGTGTATTTTTCCTTATCTTATCCTGTTAGGAAATCTCAGGGCAGATTGTAAAATAGCACTGCCAGCTATTCCTGCTTTCTTCCTGACTTTCATGGGAATGCATCTACAGTTGTCATTAAATTTCAAGTTTCTTCGCCGGCGCCGCGACTCACTAGGCTAATCCTCTGCCTGCGGTGCCGGCACACCGGGTTCTAGTCCCGGTCGGGGCACCGGATTCTGTCCCGGTTGCCCCTCTTCCAGGCCAGCTCTCTGCTATGGTCCAGGAGTGCAGTGGAGGATGGCCCAAGTGCTTGGGCCCTGCACCCCGTGGGAGACCAGGAGAAGTACCTGGCTCCTGCCTTCAGATCAGCGCTGTGCGCTGGCCGCGGCGGCCATTGGAGGGTGAACCAATGGCAAAGGAAGACCTTTCTCTCTGTCTTTCTCTCTCACTGTCCACTCTGCCTGTCAAAAAATTTTTTCAAGTTTCTTAAGGTCTTTTTACTTACATTTTACAAGAAATTTCACTCATCCTTTTCTTCACATGTCTGATTATATTTTTAACCTTTAATATGATATTTTAATGAATTGCGTTAATAGATTTGCAACCTTAGCATTTCAGGGATAAAACTCAAATGATCAAAAGAGGCTGTTTAGAATCTCGAAATTTCACTCCTATATGTTATATTTTACATGAAATGTCAATTTCACTCTTATACATTTTAGGTAAAATTTTAGGTAAAATCCACGCTTTTGAATTTGGTTTACCAATAATTTATTTGTCGTTTTTTTGCAGCTAGCTTTAAGTTAGTGTCACTCTTTTGAACTCCCATTGCTCAGTCTTTGCATCACAATAGTGAATCCTTTTAAGAAATCCTAATGATTTTAAAAAGCTTTCTACTTTGATAGCCTTGACCTTCTACAATGATAGCCTTGACTGCCCCTGCTGGGAACAACTTGCCAGAGTTCTCTGAAGTTTGACCAAAAGGGCTGGGCCTTTTATATCTGTGCGTGGTCAGTCACCAGGGTGGGCTGTTCTTTGACCTTCAGCCAGGTGCTTCTTTTACCTGAAGCACATCCTCAAGGGGTTAACCACCCTCCAACCACCAGGTCAAGCATTGTATTGAAAGGGACGTGTGCATCGCTATGTCTACCGCACTTTAATACATGCTGAGCACTTTTTTTTTTTTTAAAGGTTTATTTATTTACTTGAAAGGCAGAGTTAGAGAGAGAGAGAGAGGAGAGAGAAAGAGGGAGAGAGAGAGAGAGAGAGAGAGAGGTCTTCCATGTGCTGGTTCACTCCCCAAATGGCAGCAACAAAAGCCAGGAGCCAGGAATTCCATGTAGGTCTCCCACACGGGTGGCAGGACCCAGACTTTTGGGCCATCATCCTCTGCTTTCCTAACCACATTAGCAGGGAGCAGCTGGGGTTCCAACTGGCACTCATGTGGGATTCTGGCATCTCAGGGGGCGGATTAACCTGCTGGCCAAAGCCCAGTCCCTTAGCATTTTTTTTCCTATCCATTTCTTTTGGAATCCTTTTTCTTCTGAAGTGTCTTCTTTAGAATTTCCTTGACTAAAGGTATGTTTGATAAAAAAAATATGTTTTCTGACACCCTCGTTCTTTTTACTTTTTATTTTTTTGACAGAGTTATAGACAGTGAGAGAGACAGAGAGAAAGGTCTTCCTTCCGTTGGTTCACCCCCAAAATGGCTGCAATGGCTGGCGTGCTGCGCCGATCTGAAGCCAGGAGCCAGGTGCTTCCTCCTGGTCTCCCATGCAGGTGCAGGGGCCTAAGCACTTGGGCCATCCTCCACTGCCCTCCCGGGCTACAGCAGAGAGAGGGACTGGAAGAGGAGCAACCAGGACTAGAACCCGGCACCCATATGGGATGCCGGCACTGCAGGCAGAGGATTAACCAAGTGAGCCACAGGGCCGGCCCAGGCACCCTCATTCTTAAAATGTAGTTTTGTTGGGTGAAATTATCTGCTAAATGTTTCGTATTTTTTCTTCTCAATACTTTGAAAATATGATGTCATTATTTTCTTATATTGTTGCTGTTTGAAAACTAGCCACTTTGTCATTTCTTTTTTTTTTTAAGATTTATTTATTTATTTGAAAGGCAGAGTTAGAGAGAGAGAGAGAGAGAGAGAGAGAGACAAAGACAGAGAGATCTTCCATTTTCTGTTCATTTCTCAACTGGCAGCAATGGCTGGAGCTGGGCCCATCCGAAGCCAGGAGCCAGGAACTTCCTCCAGGCCAGCCACGTGGGTGCAGGGGCCCAATGATGTGGGCCATCTTCTGCTGCCTTCCTAGGAGCATTAATAGGGGGCTGGACTGGAAGTGGCGCAGTCGGGACACGAACCAGTGCCTATATTGCAGGCAGTGGCTTTACATGCTACTCTACAACACTGGCCTCTAGTATTTAAATTTTATAAACACATGTTGACTCGAAAAAGATATAAATTTCTTACTAAATTGTTAATAAACTATTAACTATAACAAGTTAACTTATTATTTGAAAGTTATTTTTCCCATTGGAAGAGCAAAATTAAAAGTTTATTTTTGAGCAAAAAATTTTGAAATCCTTACATAATTTTTTCATACTATGCATTTCCATGTAATTTTTAAAAGTATTTATTTATTTGAAAGTCAGAGTAACACAGAGAAGGAGAGGCAGAGATAGGAGAGAGAGAGAGAGAGAGAGAGAGAGAGAGAGAAAGGTATTCCATCCGCTGATTCACTCCCCAGTTGGCAGCAACTGGCAGAGCGGCACCAACCCGAAGCCAGGGGCCAGGAGCTTCCTCTGGGTTTCCCATGTGTGTGCAGGGGCCCAAGGACTTGAGCCATCTTCTACTACTTTCCCAGGCCATAGCAGAGAGCTGGATGGGAAGTGGAGCAGCCGGGACTCAAAGTGGCGCCAGTAAGGGATGCCAGCACTGCAGGTAGCGGCCTTACCAGCTATGCTTCAGCGCCGGCCCCTCCATGTTTTAAATTAAAACAAATTTAGAATATTTTTTATTTTAGTTAGTTTTAATAGATTCAATATAGTCCATCAATACAATTCTAAGAATATAATGATATTTCCTTCCTCCCTCCCTCCCTTCTTCCTCTGTCCATCCCATCCTCACTTTGCCATTGTAACCTCATTTCTTTCTGGTTGTTTCTTTTTTTTTTTATTTTTAAAAATTTTTTTTGACAGGCAGAGTGGACAGTGAGAGAGAGAGAGGCAGAGAGAAAGGTCTTCCTTTTGCCGTTGGTTCACCCTCCAATGGCCGCCGCCGGCACACCACGCTGATCCAATGGCAGGAGCCAGGTACTTCTCCTGGTCTCCCATGGGGTGCAGGACCCAAGCACTTGGGCCATCCTCCACTGCACTCCCTGGCCACAGCAGAGAGCTGGCCTGGAAGAGGGGCAACCGGGACAGAATCCGGCGCCCCGACCGGGACTAGAACCCGGTGTGCCGGCGCTGCAAGGCGGAGGATTAGCCTGTTGAGCCACAGCGCTGGCCATCTGGTTGTTTCTAAGATGTGCTTGCCTTTGGTATTCTGTTGTTTCACTCTAATGTATCAGGTGGATTTTTTGTTTATCCTGGTTACATGTTTTTCTCCCAGCATCTGTATTTCCTCCATTCAAAGAAATTTTCCAGACATTGCCCATCTGCTCTCTGTTGTCTACTGTACATTTCTATTTTGTCTGTCTCTTTATTTTTCTTCTCCTTTTGTACATGTCTCCCTTAGTAACTTTAAATTTTAATGTAAATTCAAATCCTAGAAAGTGCAAAGAATGGTAAAAGTCACTCCTAGGAACATTTTGCCAGGCTTCAAAAATATTTTATATTTTGGTTCATTGGCTTTATCAGCAACACTTTTTCTTTTCATGTGTGTCTTTCAGTGACAATGACTACCTACAATGTTTTCCCCAAAAACTTAATGGCGTTACAAGTAATTTATTGCATGGGCAGATGCTGTGGGCTGGGAATTTGGATAGGACAAAAGGGTACGATGTCCCAGAAGCCCAGAAGTTCCCACGCTGCGTCAGCTCTAGGCCTGCTCTCTCACATGTGTGTGTGTTCACATTGGACACAGAGTGTAGGAGACTCAGTTCCTGTCCACTTGAGCTTCCTTTTTCTAAAAAATAAGTCACTTTGCCTTGGATTTATTTGTTTTTAAAATTTCATTTCATGATTCGTGTGTGTGCGTGTGTATGTGTGTGTGTGTGTGTGAGAGAGAGAGAGAGCGAGAGCGAGAGAGAGAGAGAGAGGAACGCTATCCCATATACTGGTTCACTCCCAGAATCCCCAATATCTACAACAGCTGGCGCTGGGCTATTCCAAAACCGGGAGCCAGGAACTCCATCCAGATGTTCCATGTAGGTAGCAGGGACCCAGCTAGCAGAGCCATCAGCCCTTGGATTTATTTCCAACATTTTATGTTTCTCTCTTTCCTTTCCTCCTACTTTTCTTTTTATTCCTCTGCCTTTGGTGAATTGATTGTATTCTAGTTACCCCTGTGCCAAAACCAACCCAACTTTTACTGGCTTTTTGAGTTACATGCTTTGTGTATCTTATGAAGGCTACCCTAAGGCTTTTCTTTTTTAACATACATAACATCAATCTAAAACCTTACAGACAGGAACTGAAAGTCAATCCAAAGAAGAACTTAAGGACTTTCACTGCCCGCCTTCCTTTCCTACCTCCTATTGCTTTAAAAATCATCTGGGATTATTGTTAAAATTATCAATATAATTCAATTTGTTAATGATCTTACTCCAAGAGTTGTTTTGTCTAGATTAAATGTGTTCCATGCAATTTTAGCAGGATGGATCACGTAGAGAAGCAGCCTGCAATCCTAAGCAGAGTTTCCAGGAGTCTGCTGTGCTTAGGGTGCTTTAGTGAATGCAGTCAGCCATGGTGCACAGCCTCAGATAAAGCAGGACCTTGGCTTCTCCCAGTTCCCTAAAATCAGTGTTTTGCTGCTCCAGCCTCCTATTTTTTGCTCAAATATCTCTGAAGAGAACATTTTCTTTAGTAGAGTATCTAATTTTCCAGTCAACTTTGTAAGTACTATGGTCCTTCTGGCTCTATTTTCTCTGCTAGGTTTGGGGTATTTCATAGGCAGACAAATTTTAGAGATAGGTTTTAATAAATGTTTGATTTATGTAGAAAACCATATCATGGATACAAACCAACATTTATTTTAGTAATAATGTGATAGAATGTCAATTCACTTACTTTAAAAAAGATTTATTTATTTTTATTTGAAAGACAGAGTTACAGAGAGATAGGTAGAGACAGGGAGAGTGAGAGAGCGAGGGAGCAAGAGTGAGAGCAAAAGAGAGAGAGAGAGACAGAGAGCTCTTCCATCTGTTGGTTTACTCTCCAATGGCCAGAGCTGAGCTGATCCAAACCCCAGGAGTTTCCTCTGGGTCTCCCACGTAGGTGCAGGGGCCCAAAGACTTGGGCCGCTCTCTGCTGCTTTCCCAGGCACATTAGCAGAGAGCTGGATCAGAAGTGGAGCAGCTGGGACTTGAACCTGTGCCCATATGGGATGCTGGCACTGCAGGCCAGGGCTTTAACCTGCTGCGCTACAGAGCAAGCTTCAATTCATTTAGTTTTGTGTTCTCAATATTATCTTAAGAAAATTTCTTAAAATCTATCAGTCTCATTTTTCAAATAAGTAAATACAGGGAAAAACACTTTACCTTACAGAATTATTACAAGATTAGAAGTAAGGTTTAGTACCAAGCTGGGCGCAGAGTGGAAGGTGGTTGTGACTGTACTCCTTATTCTAGTGCCATTTTTTCCCATGGTGCTCTTGCGGGTATTTACATTTTGTAATTGTTTGAGAGTCCACCTGTTAAGAAAATGCTGGCCTGGCATATATGTGTACATATCATCCTTAAATCTTTTGTCTAGAGATAAGCTGTTCTTCTCTAATCTAAGAATTTAAAGATTGCAGAATCATGGAGGGGACTACGGATTCAGGAGAGTGGCAGCGCGGATATCAGAGATCCATCTTCCCTTCTTATACTTCCCCGTGTTGAGTGCCTTTGATATCATCTTCAGGGGTTTTGGCATCTGCAGCTCATAGTTATTATTATGTAATTTTTTTGTTTTTGCCTCAAAGTGTTTTATTGAAATTCTTCTTGACAAAACCAAGTACTCATTATGTTATATAATATTTCTATAAATCAACCTTAACTCATGCAGTTTATATTGCCTTATCATCAACAGTACCCCAAAATTATAGGTTTGTCATGACACAGTTTTATATGTGTGTGTGTGTGTGTGTGTATCTTCACTCATTATATTTCTCAGCTTTTCATTACTTTAACTGAAATACCCGAGAAGAGTGACTTAGGAGGGAAGGTTTATTTAGAGCATACAGTTTGGGAGTTCTCAGTCCAAGGCCCCATGACCTCATAAGCCTGGCATGTGGAGGAGACTGGTAACAGCTGATCATGTGTGGAAGAACAATCACACAACGAACCAAGAAGCAGAGAGAGCCGGAAGCCTGCTCTACCTCTATTCTCTATCCTCTATGTGGTTTCCTTCCTTCTTTCCTTCTTTCCTTCCTTCCTTCCTTCCTTCCTTCCTTCCTTCCTTCCTTCCTTCCTTCCTTCCTTCCTTCCTTCGTTTTTATTTATTTATTTGAGATGTAGAGTTACAGACAGTGAGAGGGAGAGACAGAAAGATCTTCCATCTGCTGGTTCACTCACAGCAACAGCTGGAGCTGCACCTGTCTGAAGCCAGGAGCCAGGAGTCAGGAGCTTCTTCTGTATCTCCCATGTGGCGCAGGGGCCCAAGCACTTGGGCCATCTTCTACTGCCTTCCCAGGCTGTAGCAGAGAACTGGATCAGAAGAGAAGCAGCCTGGACTAGAAACAGAGCCCATATGGGATGCCAGCACCTCAGGAGGAGGATTAACCTACTTTGCCACAGCACGAGCCCCTATGTGGTTTCTTTAAAGGCATCATGATTTGGCTACAGAGCACCACCCTGACAACCTAATCCAATCCAATCACTTCCCAAAGACCCCACTTGCAGACACCATAAGTAGATCAAGGCTCCACCCTAATCCATCAATGGTTAGCATAAGACTTTGGGATTTAAACATCTGGGAGATTGGGGAACCAAATGTTGTTCAAATAATACTCATATGTATTCATATTTTTAATTTTATATGTTATATTCACTGTAATACTCTTATGTTACTGGTTATAAAATAAAAATCTAGATTATTACCAATAAAGTGAAAAGTATTACTTTGTGTATCACCTAAAATCATATGGTAGCAGATCTTGTGAGTGCTATTTTGGGAAGCTCTGTTCTGATGAGTATGGTAATTCACTCTCCATTCTGCAATTTATTATAGACTTGACTATCCAAGCAATCAACTAGCTACCTCCTTCTCTGCTTTCTTTCCTAACTGCTGTCTTCCCTAGCTCCCCCTTATTCACTTATTTCCAACATAGTGTTCTATACTGTATTTGCCACATGGTAGATGGTCAGTGGGTAATTGTAGAATAACGAAATTGATGCATTTCAAAAATAAGTTGAAGCATCTAATTAGTTTTAATTTGCCTTTTGCATATTTATTTACCTTTTAACTGATACTTAAAAATATTGCAAATAAGTAGAGATCATAACTGTGTCATGTACACGCTATACTCAGTTTATCTGAAAATAATAAACAAGTCTTAGATATGACAATGAGATAATTTACCTGAGGCCTCAGAGTGAATTAGTCATGGTGCTTAAGTTTGAATCCAGGAAACATGACTGCTAAGTTAATTCCAAAATAGTTGTGTATATTCCTCACTATCAACCTGGATGTTAGGTAAAAAAAAACTTCATTGCCTGTTGTCTACTGTCCATTAGCCCTTCCTTTCTCTCACTGATGCCAATGCTCATATCTTCACCATCGCCCTTGAGAAATGTACTATAGACTATGTTTGTAACTATACAACATAAGCTGCAATAGAAAACAAAACACACTATGATTTATTTTTTCACATTTGAATACTTTGCGGTGTAATAGAAAGATCACATATTTTATACTTGTGTCATTCATACACAGCATATTTTGTAGATTACAGTGGGCAAGTTTGGATTTCATAATCAAATAAACGTTGCAGTAAGACCTTCAGAAAAAATTTCATTGGCCTTGTATTCAAAAGCTCTTCTATGTAAGCTGATTTATATCTGGCAAAAGATGGAGGGTCTGATTGAAAAGCAATCACATGAGAGCAGTATGCAACTCGTAATACTGCGTAATCTGATAAGCTGTTCCCAGCCTGCCCCGCTGAGCACAGTGGACAGGAACCCTGTTCCAGGACAAAATGAGCTGCAGTTTCTTCTTCTGGAAGGAGAAATTCATGCTGCAGCTTCCAGTCTAAGGAATTTAATAAGAGAACCATCTTCTTAAATTATGTAAAATCTCTTCCTCCTTTCATTGATTAACCTGATGGTCACTTAGTTGTCATAACAGAATCTGATTAGTGGAATATTACCCTGAAAATGATAGCCGAAGGCTTTTTTCCCAGAATGTTTGTGACAAGTGATCAAAAGAAAGTATGAGGGTTACTTAGCTGCAAAACAAATTTGTATTTCAGGTTCAGCTTCTCATTGTATTTCACTCACATGTTGCAGGCACAGATATGGATTTTTCCTTCTATTTCTCCATCTCACACACACATATTTGGGCTTGTGTGCACACACACACGTACACATACACATACATGCAGTCTTTCTGCTCTGTCCTTTGGTTTATCGGTCTCTGATGTTTGCTTAGGTACCTTCTGGCCCTGGGCCTGTCATCCATGATTCATACCTGGTTACTCGTGGTAACATACTCTTATGCACTTCTGTTCCCTTTCCATGGAGCTCCTTTTTTGGGGTGCAGTTTACATACCTACCAGCAAAATAGAAAAGGTATGATTATTTCCTGGTCTCAACCAATGTGGTTAGTCTTTTAATTGTAGTCATTCTAGTGAGTGTATCATAGCTTCTTATTTTTAATTTGTGCTTTGCTAATGACTAATTAGCCTTTCTAATATCTTCTTCATTAACTGTCTATTCACGTTTTGTAAATTTTCGTATCATGTTGTTTATCCTTAGCCAGGTGTATGCATTTCAAATATTTTCTAAATCTGTGGCTAGTCTATTGGTTTTATTAAGACATCTGTTGCTAAACAGAAAATTTTAATTTCAATGAAGTATATTTTGTCCCTGTTTTATTTTATGGATAATGCTTTCAGTGCCTTAAAATTTTCACCTATCCCAAAGTCAGAAGATTTGACATTTTCTTCAAAAATGTTATTGTTTTAGTTCTCATATCTATGGACAATATCAATTTGAATTTTATACATGGAATGGATTGGGGGTGTGGTGCTTTTTCATTTTTAATGTGGATGAAGTGCTGCTCTAGCACTATTCAGTGAGAGGACTTAGTGAAACCCTTTCATACTTTTGTTGAAACAATTAACCATACAAGTATGGGAGTTATACTGTATTCTGTCCTATGGATATATTTGCCTAACTTTATACCAAAAATAGACTGTTGAGCTTTGAAGTCAACTAGTTGGAATCCTGTATTTTATCAAGATGGCTTTGTATTATAGCCCATTGTAAAAATTCCAGGTGCACTTGAAAAGAATATGCGTTCCTTATTTGTTGGATATCAATGTTTTTCTTTTTTCTTTTTTTAGCAGGCAGAGTGGACAGTGAGAGAGAGAGACAGAGAGAAATGTCTTTCTTTGCCTTTGGTTCACCACCGGCGCGCTGCAGCCGGCGCACAGCGCTGATCCGATGGCAGGAGCCAGGTACTTCTCCTGGTCTCCCATGGGGTGCAGGGCCCAAGTACTTGGGCCATCCTCCACTGCACTCCCTGGCCCCAGCAGAGAGCTGGCCTGGAAGAGGGGCAACCGGGACAGAATCCGGAGCCCCGACTGGGACTAGAACCTGGTGTGCCGGCGCCGCTAGGCGGAGGATTAGCCTAGTGAGCCGCAGCGCCGGCCCAACAATGTTTTTCAAAGTTACTTTTATCATAATTGCTTTTGTTGATTCATTTTTTCCTGCTGATTATTGACAGAGAAGTGTTCATTTTTTTATTTTAGTCCATCTACTTATCATTTGGACCTAGTTAGGATTTTTGTAATGACTAATGAGATTGAACTTAGTCAATCTAATTATCATTTGTATCTAACTAGCATTTTTGTAATGACTAATGAGATTGAACATTTTTCAAGTGCCCGTTGGCTTTCTTTGGCATCACTGTTTTTTAAGGAGAATTTTTTGATTTATGAATTAGAACCTGGCAGCCCAAACTTTATCTTTTTGTTAGAATTTTAGTTCCTTGCCTTCCCTAACTAACTGTGTATTAGAAGGATGTTGTCAAAGATGAAATGGAAAAGAACACCTTATGCTGAGAGGGAGGAGATGTACAATTTGGGACACGCTCAATC
This sequence comes from Oryctolagus cuniculus, assembly GCF_051225735.1. Taxonomy (NCBI): domain Eukaryota; kingdom Metazoa; phylum Chordata; class Mammalia; order Lagomorpha; family Leporidae; genus Oryctolagus; species Oryctolagus cuniculus. The sequence continues at coordinate 60,916,788 of NC_142869.1, read as the reverse complement.
GGACTTGCCCCAAATGGTGGAGTTAGAAACATGCCAGGGGATTCCAATTCAATCCCATCAAGGTGGCATGTACCAGTGCCATCTCACTAGTCCAAGTGATCAATTTCTGTTCACAATTGATCACACTGATAGGTCTAAGAGTCAAAGGGATCACACAAACAAGACTAGTGTCTGCTAATACTAACTGAGAGAATAAAAAAGGGAGAGAACGATCCAACATGGGAAACAGGATACACAGCAGACCCATAGAATGGCAGATGTCCTAAACAGCACTCTGGCCTCAGAATCAGCCCTTAAGGCATTTGGATATGGCTGAAGAACCCATGAGAGTATTTTAGGCATGGAAAGCCAAGACACTCTGGGAAAAAAAAAAAAAAGAAGACCTAAATGAAAGATCTCTACAAGTGAGATCCCAGTGGAGAGAATGGGGCCATCAAAGAAGGAGGTACCTTTCTCTGAAGAGAGGAGGAAACTTCCACTTTGACTAAGACCCTGTCTGAATAAGATCGAAGTCAGTGAACTCAAAAGGCTTCCATAGCCTTGGCAACTCATGACTAGAGTGTAGGGAGATTATTGACGCCATAAACAAGAGTGTCAAACTGTTAAGTCAACAACAGGAGTCACTGTGTACTTACTTCTCATGTGGGATCTGTCCTTAATGTGTTGTCCAATGTGAAGTAATGCTATAACTAATACTGAAACAGTATTTTACACTTTGTGTTTTTGTGTGGCTGCAAACTGATGAAATCTTTACTTAATATATACTGAATAGATCTTCTGTATATAAAGATAATTGAAAATGAATCTTGATGTGAATGGAATGGGAGAGGGAGCAGGAGATGGGAGGGGTGCGAGTGGGAGGGAAATCATGGTGGGGGGAAGCCATTGTAATCCATAAACTGTACTTTGGAAATTTATATTTACTAAATAAAAGTTAAAAAAATTTTATAGAAATATAAAAAAAAGAACACCTTATGCTGATATCGAATTAATTTATACAGCCTGACTTAGGGAGGCTAATCTCTGTGCACAAGACTTTCTTCTCATTAATAGATTTTGTAGATTCTGCAGTCCTCAGTAGATTGGACCCTGTTATAGCTGACATAAAACTACCACTGCTCTGAGTGCATGTCCACAGAGTTCAGGCCTTAAAGTCTGACATTTCCTTAAAATAAATTCTGTGGAAGCTCAGATTTTTGATAGAAATATGTAGAATGAGCTTTTTATATTACAAAGACTGTAATTTTTATAATTTAAAAAATAACATTTCAAGGAAGGGCAAGATGGCAGAATAGGAAGGGAGCACACTGATAGTCCTGGGAGAGACAGTTTAATAAAAGTGGAGATACTGCAGGTTCAAGGAAGAGTAGGGGAAGAAACAGCAGAAGAAACTCTTCTGGAGCACGTGATTCACAGTGGACCTGTGTGGAGAGTGTGGGAGCCCACAGTTCGGGACACCAGCGGCAGACTCAACACACCAGCACTGGAACGTGAGGTGAGCCGAACCTCAATAGCCCGAGACACCAGCAGGCAAGCGGAAAGAGGAGACTAGAGGGAACAAGCCTGGGGGGGGGGAAAGTTCACCAGGCTAACTAGAAGAGAGAGAGAGAGAAAAAAAAGTGACTGATACGGACACGGGTTTCTCTCTCTCCGCTCACCTCTCAAAGGTGAGCAAGACAAAGAGCAGGTGCCATCTTGGACATATGTCATAAGCAGAGCCACCTCAGGTCTGCACCGGCCCTGAGCCTAGCAGAAAAACCTGATACTGGGCGGGGTGAATTAACAGGAGATTAGGACCTAGTGAATTTGTGGTGCTACTGAACTGAGACTGTGAAAAAAGAGACAGTGGGGAGAGAACTCACGGAATTCACGTGAGTACTCTCCAGAGATGGTACAATTCCGTAACTTTGGCAACCTAGTGGGAGACTGAAGGAGAATTTGAGCCCACTCTGAGGGCAGAACAGATTCCCTGTGTGGTCCTTGGGAAAGAGCTTCCGATCTCTGAGTCCTGTGGGTATATCATTTGCCTGCTAACTACCTCCAACTTCATTCAGCTGTGGGGAATTACTTCCCTTTTGAATCAAAAAAAGAAAGAAAGAGAGAGAGCGAGATCTACCACGCCTAACCTGGGAGTGTCACCTGTGGCACACCAAACAGAGCTCTCAGGCCACACCCATCTCAAGACTCTAAGGCTCCATCAAAAACAGACAGTCCACTTAATCTAGAGTCATAGTATAACAAGAAAAAGCACCACAGTGAAGAAACCAAATATCTCCAATATGCCAAATAACAAACGCAAAAACCGAGGTAATAAAAACAAAGAAGTCACTATGACGCCCCCAAATGAAAAAGACACCCCAATTCAAGATTATGAATATGATGAGATAGAAGAAATGCAAGAAGCAGATCTCAAAAAATTGATAAGAACATTAAGAAGTTCTCAAAAACAAATTCTGGAACTACACAAATCCTTAATGGACAAGATAGAAAATCTCTCTCGTGAAAATGAAATATTAGGGAGGAATCAAAATGAAATGAAACAACTAATACAACAGGAAACTGTGATAGTGATGAGAAATCATAATGAAGTGAAGAATTCAATAGATCAAATGACAAACACATTAGAGAGCCTTACAAACAGAATGGGTGAAGCAGAAGAGAGAATATCAGACTTAGAAGACAGAGAACAGGAAAGGATACAGTCAGACCAAAGAAAAGAAGAGGAAATTAGAAATCTAAAACATATTGTCGGGAATCTTCAGGATACTATTAAAAAACCCAACATTCAGGTTCTAGGAGTTCCTGAAGGCATGGAGAGGGAGAAAAGATTAGAAGGCCTTTTTAGTGAGATATTAGCAGAAAATTTCCCAGGTTTGGAGAAGGACAGAGAAATCCTAGTACAGGAAGCTCACAGAACCCCTAATAAACACGACCAAAAGAGATCCTCACCACGACACGTTGTAATTAAACTCTCCACAGTGAAACATAAAGAAAAGATCCTAAAATGTGCAAGAGAGAAACGGTCAGATTACTCTCAGAGGATCTCCAATCAGACTCTCAGCTGACTTCTCATCAGAAACCCTACAAGCTAGGAGGGAATGACGAGATATAGCCCAAATACTAAGAGAGAAAAACTGCCAGCCCAGAATATTATATCCTGCAAAGCTCTCATTTGTGAATGAAGGTGAAATAAAGACTTTTCATAGCAAACAGAAATTGAAAGAATTTGTCGCCATTCGTCCAGCCCTGCAAAAGATGCTTAAAGATGTGTTACACACAGAAACACAGAAACACGGTCATCAATATGAAAGAAGGTAAAGGAAGGAAACCTCACAGCAAAAGATCACAGGGAATTCAAAGCATATATTAGAACTTATCTTTGGCAAATGGCAGGGCAAAGTTACCACTTATCATTAGTCACATTGAACGTGAATGGCCTGAACTGTCCAGTTAAAAGACACCGATTGGCTGATTGGGTTAAGGAACAAAACCCATCTATTTGCTGCTTACAAGAACCACATCTTTCCAACAAAGATCCATACAGACTGAAAGTGAAATACCATGCCAACAGAAATGAAAAAAGAGTGGGCGTAGCCATCTTAATATCGGACAACATAAACTTTACCACAAAAACTGTTAAGAGAGACAAAGAGGGACACTATATAATGATTAAGGGATCAATTCAACAGGAAGATATAACAATTATCAATGTATATGCACCTAACTACAGGGCACCAGTTTATCTAGAAGATTTGTTAAGGGACTTAAAGGGAGACTTAGACCCCAATACAATAGTACTGGGGGACTTCAATACTCCACTCTCAGAAATAGACAGATCAACAGGACAGAAGATCAACAAAGAGACAGTAGATTTAAATGACACTATAGCCCAAATGGATCTAACAGATATCTACAGAACTTTCAATCCTACATCTAAAGATTTTACATTCTTCTCAGCAGTACATGGAACCTTCTCTAGGATTGACCACATACTAGGCCATAAAGCAAGTCTCAGCAAATTCAAAAGAATTAGAATCATACCATGCAGCTTCTCAGACTATAAAGGAATGAAGTTGGAAATTAGCAACTCAGGAATCCCTAGAGCATATGCAAACACATGGAGATTGAACAACATGCTCCTGAATGAACAGTGGGTCATAGAAGAAATTAAAAGAGAAATAAAAAACTTTCTGGAAGTAAATGAAGATAACAGCACAACATACCAAAACTTATGGGACGCAGCAAAAGCAGTATTAAGAGGAAAGTTTATATCAATAGGTGCCTACATCAAGAAATTGGAAAGGCACCAAATAGATGAGCTTTCAATTTACCTCAAGGATCTAGAAAACCTACAGCAAACCAGACCCAAATGTAGTAGGAGAAGAGAAATAATTAAAATCAGAGAAGAAATCAACAGGATTGAATCCAAAAAAAAATTACAAAAAATCAGCCAAACGAGGAGCTGGTTTTTTGAAAAAAAAAAAAACAAAATTGACACCCCATTGGCCCAACTAAATAAAAAAGAAGAGAAAAGACCCAAATCAATAAAATCAGAGATGAAAAAGGAAACGTAGCAACAGACACCACAGAAATAAAAAAGAATCATCAGAAACTACTACAAGGACTTGTATTCCAGCAAACAGGGAAACCTATCAGAAATGGATAGATTCCTGGACAAATGCAACGTACCTAAATTGAACCAGGAAGACATCGAAAACCTAAACAGACCCATAACTGAGACAGAAATTGAAACAGTAATAAAGGCCCTCCCAACAAAGAAAAGCCCAGGACCAGATGGATTCACTGCTGAATTCTACCAGACATTTAAAGAAGAACTGACTCCAATTCTTCTCAAACTGTTCAGAGCAATCGAAAAAGAGGGAGTCCTCCCAAATTCTTTCTATGAAGCCAGCATCACCTTAATTCCTAAGCCGGAAAAAGATGCAGCATTGAAAGAGAATTACAGACCAATATCCCTGATGAACACAGATGCAAAAATCCTTAATAAAATTCTGGCCAACAGAATGCAACAACACATCAGAAAGATCATCCACCCAGACCAAGTGGGATTTATCCCTGGTATGCAGGGATGGTTTAATGTGCTCAAAACAATCAATGTGATACACCACATTAACAGACTGCAGAAGAAAAACCATATGATTATCTCAATAGACGCCGAGAAAGCATTTGATAAAATACAACACCCGTTCATGATGAAAACTCTAAGCAAACTGGGTTTGGAAGGAACATTCCTCAATACAATCAAAGCAATCTATGAAAAACCCACAGCCAACATCCTATTGAATGGGGAAAAGTTGGAAGCATTTCCACTGAGATCTGGTACCAGACAGGGATGCCCACTCTCACCACTGCTATTCAATATAGTTCTGGAGGTTCTAGCCAGAGCTATTAGGCAAGAAAAAGAAATTAAAGGGATACAAATTGGGAAGGAAGAACTCAAACTATCCTTCTTTGCAGATGATATGATTCTTTATTTAGGGGACCCAAAGAACTCTACTAAGAGATTATTGGAACTCATAGAAGATTTTGGCAAAGTAGCAGGGTATAAAATCAATGCACAAAAATCAACAGCCTTTGTATACACAGGCAATGCCATGGCTGAGGAAGAACTTCTAAGATCAATCCCATTCACAATAGCTACAAAAACAATCAAATACCTTGGAATAAACTTAACCAAGGATGTTCAAGATCTCTACGATGAAAATTATAAAACCATAAAGAAAGAAATAGAAGAGGATACCAAGAAATGGAAAAATCTTCCATGCTCATGGATTGGAAGAATCAATATCATCAAAATGTCCATTCTCCCAAAAGAAATTTATGGATTCAATGCAATACCAATCAAGATACCGAAGACCTTCTTCTCAGATCTGGAAAAAATGATGCTGAAATTCATATGGAGACACAGGAGACCTCAAATAGCTAAAGCAATCTTGTACAACAAAAACAAAGCCGGAGGCATCACAATACCAGATTTCAGGACATACTACAGGGCAGTTGTAATCAAAACAGCATGGTACTGGTACAGAAACAGATGGATAGACCAATGGAACAGAATTGAAACACAAGAAATCAATCCAAACATCTACAGCCAACTCATATTTGATCAAGGATCCAAAACCAATCCCTGGAGTAAGGAGAGTCTATTCAATAAATGGTGCTTGGAAAATTGGATTTCCACACGCAGAATCATGAAGCAAGACCTCCTCCTTTCACCTTACACAAAAATTCACTCAACGTGGATTAAAGACTTAAATCTATGACCTGACACCATCAAATTATTAGAGAGCATTGGAAAAACCCTGCAAGATATAGGTACCGGCAATGACTTCTTGGAAAACACCCCAGAAGCACAGGCAGTCAGAGCCAAAATCAACTATTGGGATTGCATCAAATTGAGAAGTTTCTGTACTGCAAAAGAAACAGTCAGGAGAGTGAAGAGACAACCGACAGAATGGGAAAAAATATTTGCAAACTATGCAACAGATAAAGGGTTAATAACCAGAATCTACAAAGAGATCAAGAAACTCCACAAAAACAAAACAAACAACCCACTTAAGAGATGGGCCAAGGACCTCAATAGACATTTTTCAAAAGAGGAAATCCAAATGGCCAACAGGCACATGAAAAAATGTTCAAGATCACTAGCAATCAGGGAAATGCAAATCAAAACCACAATGAGGTTCCACCTTACCCTGGTTAGAATGGCTCACATTCAGAAATCTACCAACAACAGATGCTGGCGAGGATGTGGGGAAAAAGGGACACTAACTCACTGTTGGTGGGAATGCAAATTGGTTAAGCCACTATGGAAGTCAGTCTGGAGATTCCTTAGAAACCTGAAGATAACCCTACCATTCAACCCAGCCATCCCACTCCTTGGAATTTACCCAAAGGAAATGAAATTGGCAAACAAACAAGCTGTCTGCACCTTAATGTTTATTGCAGCTCAATTCACCATAGCTAAGACCTGGAACCAACCCAAATGCCAATCAACAGTAGACTGGATAAAGAAATTATGGGACATGTACTCTATAGAATACTATACAGCAGTCAAAAACAACGAAACCCGGTCATTTGCAACAAGATGGAGGAATTTGGAAAACATCATGCTGAGTGAATTGAGCCAGTCCCAAAGGGACAAATATCATATGTTCTCCCTGATCGGCAACTACTAACTGAGCACCAAAAAGGAAAACTGTTAAAGTGAAATGAACACTATGAGAAACAGTGACTTGATCAGCTCTTGTCCTGACAGTTGATGTACAATGTAATACTTTATCCATTTTAGTATTTTTTTGGTTGAACTCTGTAATTAACACACAATTATTGTTAGGTGTTTAAATTTTAACTGAAAAGTGATCCTTGTTAGGAATTTGGAAAACATTATGCTGAGTGTAATAAGCCAATCCCAAAGGGACAAATACCACTTGTTCTCCTTGATAGGTGACAACTAACTGAGCACCAAAAAGGAAACCTGTTAAAGTGAAATGAACACTATGAGAAACGGTGACTTGATCAGCCCTCACCCTGACTGTTGATGAGCAACTTGATATGTTATCCCTCTTAGTATTTTTTTTTTGTTCTACTTAATACCTTTGGTTGAATACTGTAATCAATACACAATTCTTCTTAAGTGCTGAAACTTAACTGAAAAGTGTTCACTGTTAAATGTAAGAGTGGGAATAAGAGAGGGAAGAGATGTGCAATTCAGGACATGCTCAAGCTGACTTACCTCAAACAGTAGAGTTAGAAACATACCAGGGGATTCCAATTCAAACCATCAAGGTGGCATGTACCAATGCCATCTCACTAGTCCCAGTGATCAATTTCTGTTCACAATTGATCATAATGATAGGACTAAGAACCAACGGGATCACATAAACAAGACTAGTGTCTGCAAATACTAGCTGATAGAATCAAAAAGGGAGAGAATGATCCAACATGGGAAGTGAGATACACAGCAGACCCATAGAATGGCAGATGTCCTAAACAGCACTCTGGCCTCAGAATCAGCCCTTAAGGCATGCGGATCTGGCTGAAAAGCCCATGAGAGTATTTCAGGCATGGAAAGCCAAGACACTCTGGGGGAAAAAAAGAAAGACCTAAATGAAAGATCCCCACGAGTGAGATCCCAGTGGAAAGAATTGGTCATCAAAGAAGGAGGTACCTTTCACTGAAGGGAGGAGAGAACTTCCACTTTGACCATGGCCTTGTCTAAATATGATCAGAGTCAGTGAACTCAGGGGGCTTCCATAGCCTTGGCAGCTCATGACAAGAGCCTAGGGTGATTTACTGATGCTGTAAACAAGAGTGTCAATTTGGTAAGTCAACAACAGGAGTCATTGTGCACTTCCTCCTCATGTAGGATCTTTGTCCTTAGTGTGCTGTACATTGAGATTTAATGCTATAACTAGTACTCAAATAGTATTTTTCACTATGTTTCTGTGTGGGAGCAAACTGTTGAACTCTTTACTTAATATATGCTAAACTGATCTTCTGTATATAAAGAGAATTGAAAATGAATCTTGATGTGAATGGAAGGGGAGAGGGAGTGGGAAAGGGGAGGGTTGCGGGTGGGATGGACGTTATGGGGGGAAGCCATTGTAATCCATATTCTGTACTTTGGAAATTTATATTCATTAAATAAAAGTTTGAAAGCAAAAAAAAAATAACATTTCTTTGAGCAGTACGGTTGTTTCGGATGGGATGCTTTATTGGGAGATGTTAGATTCATTTAAAAAGGCTTACAAGATGTTGTTTTTTGCACAGTGTAAAACAGAAATTATACAACGCATTTTTGTTTTTGTAAGGTTAGTTCTGTTCAAATAACGTTGAGTACCAATAAATTCTTTTTTTGTCATGCTTCTTATTTTTTTTTTTTTTGACAGGCAGAGTGGACAGTGAGAGAGAGAGAGACAGAGAGAAAGGTCTTCCTTTGCCGTTGGTTCACCCTCCAATGTCCACCGTGGCTGGCGCGTTGCGGCTGGCGCACCACACTGATCTGAAGATAGGAGCCAGGTGCTTCTTCTGGTCTCCCATGAGGGTGCAGGACCCAAGCACTTGGACCATCCTCCACTGCACCCCTGGGCTTTAGCAGAGAGCTGGACTGGAAGAGGGGCAACCGGGACAGAATCCGGCACCCCGACTGGGACTAGAACCCGGTGTGTCGGCGCCGCAAGGTGGAGGATTAGCCTAGTGAGCTGCGGCGCTGGCCAGTTCTTTATTTTTGTAAAGATTTATTTACTTATTTGAAATGCAAAGTTAGAGAGAGGCAGATGCAGAGTGTGAGAGAGAGAGAAGTCTTCCATCAGCTGGTTCACTTCCCAAATGGCTGCAACAGCTAGAGCTGGGTGGCACCAAAACCAGGATCCAGGAGCTTCTTCTGGGTGACCCACAAAGGTGCAGGGGCCCATGGACTTGGGCCACCTTCTACTGATTTCCCAGGCCATAGCAAAGAGCTGGATCGGAAGTGGAGAACTTGAACTGGTGCCCATATGGGATGCTGGCACTGCAGGTGGTGGCTTTACTCGCTATGCCACAGCACTGGTCCCCTTCTCATAGTTCTTGAAGGCAAAAATCCAAGATCCAGAAGTTGGGAGTGCTGTTTCCTTTGGAAACTTCTTCGTGGGTAGCTATCTTCTTGTTTCTTTAAAAGCCTTTCCTAAGCCGGCGCCGTGGCTCAATAGGCTAATCCTCCACCTTGCGGCGCCGGCACACCGGGTTCTAGTCCCGGTTGGGGCGCCGGATTCTGTCCCGGTTGCCCCTCTTCCAGGCCAGCTCTCTGCTATGGCCAGGGAGTGCAGTGGAGGATGGCCCAGGTGCTTGGGCCCTGCACCCCATGGGAGACCAGGAAAAGCACCTGGCTCCTGGCTCCTGCCAGGATCAGCGCGGTGCGCCGGCTGCAGCGGCGGCCATTGGAGGGTGAACCAGCGGCAAAAGGAAGACCTTTCTCTCTGTCTCTCTCTCTCACTGTCCACTCTGCCTGTCAAAAAAAAAAAAAAAAAAAAAAAAAAAAGCCTTTCCTTTGTGTTTGTCCATGTCCTAACCTCTTATATCAAGGACATTTAATACATGGGATTTGAGCTCACTCTTGCAACCACATTTTACCTTATTGACCTCTTCAAAGGCCCCAACTCCAAATATAGACACATTCTGAAGTTTTGGAGGTTAAGACTTCAGCAAATGAATTTTCAGCCCACAACAGTGTGACATCAATAGCTTTATTAACTTGTCAGAGATTTAGACAGAAAGTTATCACCAGCAGCAGGAGCAGTCCTGCAGTGGAAACTCATAGCCTGTAGGGACTCCCTTTCAGTTCTGGAAAGACATAAGAGGGGGACCACAGTCCTACCACTTGCCAGATAGGTTGAATGGTTCAACATTTCGCAGGCAAACGATGAAAATGTCCTTTCTTTTGGCCGGCACCATGGCTCACTAGGCTAATCCTCAGCCTTGCGGTGCCGGCACACCGGGTGCTAGTCCCGGTCGGGGTGCCGGATTCTGTCCCGGTTGCCCCTCTTCCAGTCTAGCTCTCTGCTGTGGCCAGGGAGTGCAGTGGAGGATGGCCCAAGTCCTTGGGCCCTGCACCCCATGGGAGACCAGGAGAAGTACCTGGCTCCTGCCATCGGATCAGCGCGGTGCGCCGGCCGCAGCACACCGGCCGCAGCGGCCATTGGAAGGTGAACCAATGGCAAAGGAAGACCTTTCTCTCTGTCTCTCTCTCTCACTGTCCACTCTGCCTGTCAAAAACAAACAAACAAACAAACAAAAAAACAAAAAAAGAAAATGTTCTTTCTTTTGATCTTCAATGGAAGGGTTAGAGGATTGTTTGGGTTATATATAAGTTCCGGTTACAAGATTCTGTAAATAACACATAATATAATGTCTTATTATGAATGTGCAGAACATCAATGAAATAAAAAAACACAAATTATTGAAGCATTACTATTTGCATGAGTTCTGGGTGTATTAGTATTGAACAGATAAACACACTATATGTGAAAGAAGTTAGAATGACCTGTCTTTTGTCATAATACCAGGAAACAAAAGAGCTGAGGCTCGAAATAGAATGTTTTGAAACAGCACAATAAATATACAGGTAGAACAAAGCACAAGGCAAACAGTCACGAGCAACTACAGAGTGCTAGGTAGGAATTGCATTCTTTTAGGGTAATTCTATTTGCTTTGCATCCATTCAACGAAAAGTCAGCAATTTGATAAAACTTAATGCACACACTTTTTTTTTTTCATGAAATCGCTGCATGATGTGGTTTCATATACAGTTTCGTCCTTCACTTTTTCTTCATATCAGCAGGATATGTATATTTTTGAGAGCTAATTTTGGTCTGTTTTGTTTGTGTGTTTTATTATTTATCATGTATTTTTCTCAGCGCTTTGAGGGACCTGGTAGGTGGTGTCTTATAAATAAGGTAAGTGTTGACTAATGGTTCCATGCAGAGATGACTGGCAGGGACAATTATTTCAACAGGAAACTTCACTGTGATGAATCTGGAAAAAGGTCTTTGTCCCTAGAAACTCAATGGTATGCAGTAGATGAATGTCTTAGAGACTTGCTCAGTCCTGTCACTCAAGTAAGGGCTTCAGAGAGGAATGCTGAAACAGGTTAGGAAATTGGCTCAAATGATGGATAATGGGTATAGTTCTGGAAGGATGTCTTGTGTTACATTTGTTATTACAAAGCAGCAGAGTGATTTCATATACATATAGGAGGTAAATGTAGCGTCTTTATATCTTCCTGTGAATTTCTTATCCTCAAGTTACATATTTAAAGTATTCTTTTTTTAAACTTTTATTTAGTAAATATAAATTTCCAAAGTACAGTTTATGGATTACAATGGCTTCCCCCCACCATGATTTCCCTCCCACTCGCACCCCTCCCATCTCCTGCTCCCTCTCCCATTCCATTCACATCAAGATTCATTTTCAATTATCTTTATATACAGAAGATCTATTCAGTATATATTAAGTAAAGATTTTATCAGTTTGCACCCACACAGAAACACAAAGTGTAAAATACTGTTTCAGTATTAGTTATAGCATTACTTCACATTGGACAACACATTAAGGACAGATCCCACATGAGAAGTAAGTACACAGTGACTCCTGTTGTTGACTTAACAGTTTGACACTCTTGTTTATGGCATCAGTAATCTCCCTAGGCTCTAGTCATGAGTTGCCAAGGCTATGGAAGCCTTTTGAGTTCACTGACTTCGATCTTATTCAGACAGGGTCTTAGTCAAGTTCTCTCCTCTCTTCAGAGAAAGGTACCTCCTTCTTTGATGGCCCCGTTCCCTCCACTGGGATCTCACTCGCAGAGATCTTTCATTTAGGTCCTTTTTTTTTTTTTTCCCAGAGTGTCTTGGCTTTCCATGCCTAAAATACTCTTAGTAGAGGTATCAGTAGTTTTCTTTACTTGTTTGTTTAATAAATACTTATATCACACAAACTGCTGAGTCTCTTTGTAAATGATGGCAACTCTATGAGACAGGAACTATTATCCTACTCTTTACAAGGGATCAAACTGAGTGTCTTGTCCCAGATTACATTTAGCATTGAATGTTCCTGAAATCAAATGAAAGGACATTACATAGAATCCAGGTAATTTTTCCTGGGAGAAAGGACTGATGCTTTCCCAATAATAATGCATTCCCATCTGGAAAACTGTCAAGATAGTCCTTGAGAAGATTTTTGCTCCATGTTTAAATACTGTAGGGTCTAACAGTATATACAGCTAATAAATGTTAAATCATAGAAAGAGAAAGAGAGTGAGAGAGAGAGAGAGGATTTGAAGATGGGAATAAGAATAGAAAGAATAATGGACATGTGAGAAATACTGGCAGTTCCTCTCACCATGATTCCACTTAACTGGTCTTTGTTCAAGAGTGAGTGTCCCATGCCAACTGTTAATCAGCTGTCAACTTCCTTCCCCAATTCCTCCAAGCATCTTGTCTTGCAAGTGTTATTCTAACATTCACAGATATGAATTTTTTATATGTCATGGCCCTAGAGAATGCTCAACACATTCATCCAGTGCTCTGTTGAAGAAAGAGCAATTTTTTTCCAGTACTAGAGAAGACACTAACTTCATTAGATTTAAAGAAGGTAGGTTAGTTTCCAAAATTTCACCATTTTTAGGGACTTGAAAAGATAATTTTGACAAAATGTGAATTTTTCAGTGGTCACTGTTTCATAGGAGAACTGTCTCTATTACTTCATCTCCACCTGAGGTGCAACTTGGCTCACTTTACCCAAATGCATCAGAAAAAGCCAATTGGCTTATACAGAGCACATGGACAAGCATGTCACGGAGACTGCAAAATCTACATGTCTTCTCTTATTCCAGGGGAGACCAGGCCATATTTTCAAATCCATGTGTTTCTTTCTGTCCCTTCAGTTTTGTTAGGCCCAAAGTGCTCAATTCAGTCCTAAACATCAGTATCTTGGGTAATGCTTTGTGAATCACACTGACTGGTTAGTTTAGATGCTGAGCCTTGTTCTGCCATGATTTGCCAGGGTGAAAGCTATGTTCTGGGAAATCCAATCTTTTCTGGCCAAGCAATCTAAAGAGGAAGTGTACTTCAGGCACGAAAAGGTTAATATAGGGGCTAAAAAGTATTCATTGGGGCCGGCGCAGTGTGTTAAAGACCTGGCTTGCAGTGCAGGCATCCCATTTGGGTGCCGGTTCGAGTCCCGGGTACTCCACTTCCAATCCAGCTTCCTGCTAATGTGCCTGGGAAAGCAGCAGAGGATGGCCCAAGTGCTTGGGCCCCTGTATGCTTGTGGGAGACCCAGAAGAAGCTCCTGGCTCCTGGCTTTAGTTTGGCTTAGCTCTGATTGTTGTGGCCATTTGGGGAGTGAACCTGCAGATGGAAGATCTCTCTCTATCTCCGCCTCTTTCTGTAACTTTGTCTTTCAAATAAATAAGTCTTAAAAAATTAATTACCAATCATGTACCTAGTCCTGAATCTTCATGTTGTAAGTTAGACCCTAGACCCCATACCAGTCCTTTTTATTTATAGACAACTGATATAAATTAAATTATATATATATTTTGTGTTTATTCATTGAACAAATACTGTGTGACTATCTAGTAGTTTTCCTAAGGTTATGTATTTTTTTCTTCATGGATCTATTGTGAGACTCTGCCTCCATGGATAATACCCATCCTGGTGGTACCCATTCTCCTAAATATTCTTTCCTTATAATTTAAATGAATATTTGAAGAGCTTTGGATTCAGAAAGCACTGGATCAGTTGTGGAAATGTGTGACCTTCCCATAGAGCCATCTCATGAGTTTTTGAAAAATAAAATATTTATTGAGTTGTAATAAATAAAGAAGGTACACAAATCATATGTGTCTTTCTATTTTAGTCTTTGCAGGATGCTACAGCTGAACACCAGAGATTGGATGGTTATGAATAAAATACACATTTTTCACAGTTTTGGAGATGGAAAGTCCAACTGCAGGACCCATTTTCTGAATGACTATATTTTTACTGTAACTTCACAAAGGGAAAAAGATCTCTCTGGGCCCTCTTTTAAAAAGTTACTAATCCTCTTCGGTTATAAACTATGATCTACCTACCAATCGTGAAAACTATATTCAGAGGAGTCGATAGCAGCAGTTGATGAGACGAGATGGCACTCAGAAACGGCGTTGACGTAATTTAGGATGTGGAATCGTAAGCGAAACAGCACACTGTTTGAATAAAGAGCGAAATTGGCAGAGGGGGTCGATTTGGGAGGAAAGGTGTGGCTATAAACTTTGTTACTGAAGAAGACAAGAGGATTCTTTGTGACAGTGAGACTTTCTACAATACTACAGTGGAGGAAATGCCCATGAATGTGGCTGACCTTATTTAATTCCTGGTATGAGATAGTTTGAATGCAGTGCTCGCTGTTGCTGAATAGGCGATCACAACGTGCATTGTGCTTCTTTCTTTGGGAATATTTGAATCTTGTCTCAATGCTCATAACGGATTAGAAATACACATTTTGATAGCAAAGCGACATTAGTCGTGAGCTCTTGTGAGGAAAGTCATTGGCTTATTCCTCTTTAGAGTTAGACTGTTGGGATGGGTATAAAAGATGGGGTCTGTAAAATCTTTCTTTCTTAGACATTTATTTCCTAGTTCTGTAGAAATGGTTGTATTAGATGTTCTCTATCATTTAATAATATACTTGTGGACTAAAAGGTATAAGTGCTGTATAAAATCAGCCAATTATGTTAAACTAGCATATCTGCCTTTATTGTGTTTGTCATTAGCCTGAATAGAAAGGCCTTTAAAATTGAATTTTTTAAAGAAAGCATTTGAATGCGTTTTTGTTTGGTATTGTATTTATTCAATAAAGTATTTAATTAGTGCAAAAAAAAAAGTTACTAATCCTATTCTTGAGGGATGCACCCTCAAGACCTAAGCACCTTCCAAATACCCTCACACTGAGAACTAGGTTTCAACATGTGAGTTTTGTGGGTGACATCAAAATTCAGTCCATTGCAATATCTCAATGAATTTTCATAAAGTTTTTGAACAGACCTATTAACTATCATGTATATCAAGAAATGGAACTTCATCAGCACCGTTAAGGCCCCTGCCCCTTCTGCAATGGTAACCATTATTCTTCATTCACCCTCATGACTTTATTGCACATTGTATAAATATGCCATAAATTATCTATTCTAGTGTTGACAGACATTTCAATTGTTTCTGGTTTTGTTTCTTGGCTACCATGAGTATGATGACTATGAAATTCTTTTCTGTAACTTTTGGTTAATGTCTCTATGTATTTCTGTTGGGTGCATACCTAGGAGTCACATTTTTTTTCTCCTCTTACTTTCTTTTGGATTAATCAAAACATTTAAATTATTTCCTTTCCTCTAAACCAGATAGGAAGTACAAAATGCAAATTTGTATTTAACACTAATAATGTATGTGTATTTTAATCACCAGATTAACTCACTTTTAAAAAATAGAAAAAAGAATGTATAACAACTTTGCCTAAAGGTCCGCTGGCTTCTCCACTTCTTAGCAGCATTTTTTCTCTGCTAGGAATTCTGGTCTCTACCTTTGTAATCTCTAATCTCCAATTGGTAAGTATTTCAAGAGAAAAGGAACTCAGAGAATATTGGCTTACTTATCTATGGTTCCTTCTTCCATTATCTTGCTCCTTTATTTATTATCCCAACGGCCTTCTGATCATGATAATTATTATTTTGTAGTTTATCTTGTGTTTCTTATTGTTCTCAGCAGGGGGATTTGGCAAACATTTTAGACCTCAAGTTGACAAACTTAAATGATGGATGAACACACAAAAATTCTTCTTTAAAACATAATACAGAGATAATTGCTAAGTCATACCTTTATTCATTAATAAATTTACTGGATGCCTAATATTGCCAAACAATATTGCATGATAGATAAATATTGATGAATAAAACAAAGTCTTTTAAATTCATATTGATTTGGAGGGGATTTAGCTGAAGGGATGCCTATACAATGTGACATATATTAATGAAGTAATTAAAGAATATATATAATAAACTTTATAAAAATAAAGCAAGTGATTGTGATATAGACGGCCTGGGAGTGTAGTAGAATCGGGCTACCACAGAATGACTACCATGCATTTTTTTAAAAAATTTTTTTCTGTAGAAACTGGTATTTATTTTCCATCAACCTCATTTCCATGTTTGCTTCAGAGACTGTGACAAGCAGCTTAAGACCACTCAGTGGTTGTTCCCACCCACTCGGTGGCCTGAGCAGTGGGCGCGGCAGACCAGTCTTCAGTGGCTGGTACTGAGTACTCCAGTCATCAGTGGGGAACTGCTGAATAGGCACAGAGGGTACCTGCATGCCTTCAGACTAGGCAGCAACATCAGGCTGAGTAGCAGTGAACTCAGGCACCGGGCCATCCATTCACCCTGAAACTCCTCCTTCACAGCTTTTTCAGCAGCAACCTGCTCTTCTTTTTCAATCTCTTCAGGATGTCTGTAGAAGTAGAGATCAGGCATGACCTCCCAGGGTGTTCACGGGAGATGGTACCACACATGCGCAGAACCTCACGGGCCAGCATCCACCACATCAGACTCACTGAGTAGGCTCCCTTGTTGTTGCATGGGATAGCAATGTCCATGTAGTGCAGAGGAGAGTCTGTGTTACACAGAGCAATGGCAGGCAGGTTCACATAAGATTCCTCTGTGAGAGGCTGGTGGTCAGCCCAAGGATCAGTAACCACCAGAAGCTGTGGTTCCCAGAAGGCTGCCTGGATTTGGTTATTGAAGGTTCCAGGTGTGAAGCAGCCAGCAATGGGAGTAGCTCCAGTGGCAGCAGCAAACCTCAGCACAGCCCTCTGGCCAGTGTTCCTGGAGGACAGCATACTGACATCAGCAGGGTTTTCAATGGCCACAATAGCACGAGCCGCCAACAGAAGCTTCTCCCAGGTCCTCTTCAGATGGATGATGTAGATGCCTCACTTTTCCTTTTGTAGATGTACTGTTCTATCTGGAAGTCAAGGTTGGTGCCACCTAGGTGGGTTCCTGCTGCAAGGAACTTGAGGACGTCCTCCTCCTTCATTTGCAGGATGTCAAGGGCTCCGGACATTGTGACAGCTTCCCCTTAAGTTACGCTGGGAATTAAGAACAACGCCATATGGACTCCTTGCCGGGTAGCGTGGAAAAGCTACCATGCATTTTTTTTGACAGGTAGAGTTATAGACAGTGAGAGACAGAGAGAAAGGTCTTCTTTCCGTTGGTTCACTCCCCAAATGGCCACTATGGCCAGCGCTGTGCCGATCTGAAGCCAGGAGCCAGGTGCTTCCTCCTGGTCTCCCATGTGGGTGCAGGGCCCAAGCACTTGGGCCATCCTCCACTGCCCTCCCGGGCCACAGCAGAGAGCTGGACTGGAAGAGGAGCAGCCGGGACTAGAACCCGGCGCCCATATGGGATGCTGGCGCTGCAGGCGGAGGATTAACCAAGTGAGCCACGGCGCCGGCCCCACCATGCATGCTGAAGAACATCTTTGCAGAGTTCAAATTGGAGCTGAGAACTAAATAAAAATAACTGAACTTAAGAGTCTTATGAACAAAATGTTTCCTGGAGATGGAAATGCAAGAGAAAAGATGGCCTTAAGATATACATGATATTGGCATGCTCAAGTGATGTAACAATCTAGAATGGCTTAAACATATAACATGAGGGGGTAAATGAGGTAAATGATGTGAGATGTGATCAGAAATATACACAGGCTCAGATCATGTATGGACTTGAAAACTATGATCAAGGCGCTCACTTTCATCTAACGCAGAGAAATCCATCAGAGAATTCCAAATAAGGAAGTGATAGGAATTATGTTGTAAATGATCATTCTGGCTGTGGTGTTTGAAAATTGCTTATAGGGCACTGGAGAGGCAGCAGGGAGATTAGGAAAGGGCCATGTTTGACTTCCAGTTGAATGTGATAGGCAGGACACATGTGTGCCTTTGTTTGCATTTGCAATTCTACAAAAATGACAAGAAAAGGCTAAAGAGAGGATGAATTCAGAAACAATAAAGTAGCATGGACTGGGCGATGACAATAGCTGTGTTTTATGCATTGAGCAGGGGAATGGAATTTTACTGTCTAGGGAGCCTTGGGACATCTGATTGCTCAGATCCAGGGATGTCATCTGGAGTAACAATGAGGAAATCAAGTGTTCCTAGCTCTCTCCCCCTCCCTCCTCCCAGCTGAGCTTGCTTCTTGGCAGGCTTATGTTCCCTAAGCAGGAGACTAGAGCATCCATCTCTGAGGAATATAGCAATTTGAGATTTTGTTTTGTGAAAAGCACAATTTAGCATCTCTTATCCAATTTTATTCAATTGAAGGAATTTGCTGGATGATCTGAGAACATTTAAACCACTCAGAGGTTTTGATCATTGTAATGGTAGATATACTCTTACCTTGATCCTCGCTGAAGACTACATTTTAATGAGTTTCCCTTGTTTTAAGGCTTTCTATTTTTATCTTTTTCTGCTTGTGTTTAAAACTAGACTGCCTCTCCATCTAACATGCCCTTAAATTTCTAAGCTCATTTGCTTTCATCCTTTTCATTCCTACTTGAAGCCTAGACAGTTCTTTCCTGATCTCATTTATTTCCTGTAATATCTTATCAAGCACTACCCACAGAAACCCATCACGGAATTTAATTCCGTGTTTCCTACCTCTAACTTGGGAGCTACAAGTGATTACTATCACAGTCTGTCTCCGTGTTCACAGTTGCACCACGTACTTTGTCACAAGTATGTAGCATGAATTACCTCCTTTCCTTCCCCTGGTATTGGCTTCTTCATCACTGATCCTCAGCCTGTATGACAGTGTTACACCTGTCATGCTTGTTGCTAAAGAAGTGCCTCACTTTTGGAGCCAGTGATAAAAATGCCTCAAGATGACATAATTTATGCTGTGGTAACAGCTCTCAAGCCTGGGTGCCTAATTACAATTAAAGTATTTTATTGCTTGTGCAAAGTCTGCTTCATTTCCATTGTCTCTCCTGAGCTGCTATCCTCTGCATTAGCTCAGTATTCCAAACTGGTTTGACCTTGACATCAATACATACTTTTGCCACCACTAAGAGAAAGAAGAAAGGCTGGGGATTTGGGAACTGCATTTAAATACTTCCACCCAGAAATAGTGAACGTCATTTTCTGTCAAATTATTTGACCAAAGTAAGCCTTCAGCCATGCTAACTTCATGGAATGGGAAAGAGAAAACTGTCCTTGCCTCTGCAATAAGAGGGGGATCAAACAAACTCCACAGAAGATGTTGCATCTACTGAAGAAGAAAAAGAGGCTAAAAATGAAAGAAGCTTTGCAAAAAAAAGATTCTTAAAAAAATTGGTAACAGAAGTATTACCAACAAAATTTCTAAAACCTTCAGAAGGAGTCAGAAGTTCCCAGGAAATAGAATAAATATAGATTAAGATAGGACATTTCTTGGAATTCTATGTTAAGCCAAAGTATCCAGAAGGTGTAAAGATGGAATAAATATTTCTGGAGGTTAGGTATCTGAACTATTCTTTCTTAGAAATTAATTAAGAATTTTTCAACAAAACAAAGGAATAGTAAATAAGTAAGTTGACATAGGACCCATATCATAAAATCCAAATAAGGGTTTCAACATTGATAAGAGGACAAGAGAATTCTGAGGATGAACCTGATAGGAAATTAAAGGATCACAGACAAATTTGCTACTGGCCTAGAGAGCCACCAGTCCAAATAGACACTGAATAAAAAGCTTCAGGAGTTATTTCTCCCAGGAAGACAAGAGGAAATGTAGGGATTATCTGATGTGTCTGAATCTGTTGAATGAGAATTTACATTTTCTTGTTCAGTGGATGCAACATTTTCTGCGGGAGTTTGTTTGATCCTCCTCTTATTACAGTCACAAGGGCAGATTGCACTTTCCCATTCCATGAAGTCCTCTCCCTTCCCCTCCCCTCCCCTCCCCTTCCCTCCTCCCCTCCTCCCCTCCTCCCCTCCTGGGACCCTTCAGCTGGTTCTGGTTGGCTGTCAGTTGCAGGCTTGATGTTTCTGGCTGGTACCCAAAATGAGCTGTCCTGCATTCTCTGGAAAGACACAAGCATATCGTTGGCCCTTGGTTAGCAGAAGCCTTTTTACAGGTGTTAGAATCCAGTGCCTGAATTCTGTGTCCACTTTGAGATTAAAGGCAAATATGTGGGTGGGATGGGGTCTAGTGGCTGCCCTAAGAGCCTGGGGTGCCTGGGGACTCCCACAAATGTGGGGTCCTCACTGAGTGCAGATGGGATGACTGTGCATGGGTTATTGCCTCGAGGTCGTCTATGTTCATCCTACCGGCATTTGGGGTGTGGCTGACTAGGCATTGCTGCGTTGTCTGCTGTCATGTCATTTTCGCTGTCATGTCATTTTCACTCTCAGAGCTCTCTCTCCCTAAGTCATCAACTGTTACTTGTGAGGCAGTGGCCTGGAGTGACAGGCTCTTATCACTCACAGATTCATTATGTTGGGTAATCTGTGTGGGTTTCTGAGAGGGGGTATCTTCCCATGTTTGAGTGCTTAAGAGCGGCGTGCCACACCAACTCTAGCCAAAGGAAAGATACCCATAGCACTGCTGACATAACAAAACAAATTCCTAGCACCTCAGTGGCTGATGGCATTATGCAGGGGGTTCCCTACTTTAGACGAACAGACAGTGGTGTATCAGATCGTAAGTATTTCCTGTGCTTAGTGGGGAACTTGCTATTTGTCTTCTTGGGACTGGCTTATTTCATTAAATATAAGGGTTTTCAGTTGCATTCATTTTGTTGTAAACAACAGGATTTCATTCTTTTTTATGGGTGAGTAGTATTCCATAGTGTATATATACCATAATTTCTTTTTTTTCTTTTTCTTTTTATTTGATAGGTAGAGTTATAGACAGTGAGAGAGAGAGAGAGAGACAGAGAGAAAGGTCTTCCTTCTGTTGGTTTACTCCCCAAATGGCAGCAAGGCCAGAGCTGCACCAAAGCCGGGAGCCAGGTGCTTCTTCCTGGTCTCCCATGCGGGTGCAGGGCCCAAGCACCTGGGCCATCCTCCACTGCCTTCCCGAGCCACAACAGAGAGCTGGACTGGAAGAGGAGCAACTGGGACTAGAACCCGGTGCCCATATGGGATGCTGTCACCACAGGCAGAGGATTAACCAAGTGAGCCACAGGGCTGGCCCACCATAATTTCTTTCTTTCTTTCTTTCTTTCTTTCTTTCTTTCTTTCTTTCTTTCTTTCTTTCTTTCTTTCTTTCTTTCTTTCTTTCTTTGACAGGCAGAGTGGACAGTGAGAGAGAGAGACAGAGAGAAAGGTCTTCCTTTGCTGTTGGTTCACCCTCCAATGGCTGCCGTGGCCGGCGCGCTTCGGCTGGTGCACCGCGCTGATTTGAAGGCAGGAGCCAGGTACTTCTCCTGGTCTCCCATGGGGTGCAGGGCCCAAGGACTTGGGCCATCCTCCACTGCACTCCCGGGCCACAGCAGAGAGCTGGCCTGGAAGAGGGGCAACCGGGACAGAATCAGGCGCCCCGACCAGTACTAGAACCTGGGGTGCCGGCGCCGCCAGGTGGAGGATTAGCCTAGTGAGCCGTGGCGCTGGCCGTAATTTCTTTATCTAGTCTTCAGTTGATGGACATCTGGGTTGATTCCATATCTTAGCTATTGTGATTTGAGCTGCAGTAAACATGGGATACAAATCACTGATATGTGGATTTCTTTTCGTTTGGGTAAATTTTCAAGAGTGGAATTGTTGGGTCATATGGTATACCTATTTTCAACTTTCTAAGGTATCTCCATGCTGCCTTCCAAATGGCTGTACTAGTTTACATTTCCACCAACAGTAGATTAGGGTACCTTTTCCCCTATATACTTGCCAGCATTTATTGATTGTTGATATTTTTATGAAATCCATTTTAACTGGGGTGAGGTGAAACTTCATTGTATGTTTGATTTGAATTTCCCTGATCCTGAGCATTTTCTCATGTCTCTCTTGGCCATTTGAATTGCCCTTTTTGAACAATGCCTGTTCAAGTCCTTTGCCCATTTTTTAACTGGATTGTTTGATTTGTTATTGAATTTCTTGAGCTTTTTATAGATTCTGGATATTAATCCTATATAAGTTTATAGTTTGCAAATATTTTCTCCTATTCTGTTGGTTACTTCTTTACAGAGTATTTCTTCTGCAAATGCAGAAGCTTCTCAGCTTGATGTAATCCCATTTGTCAATTTTGGCTTTGAGTGCCTGTGCAATCTGGTGTCTTTCCAAGAACTCTCTGCCTATGCCAATGTCTTACACAGTTTCCCCAATGTTTACTTCTGGTTATTTGATGGTATCAGGTCATAGATTTAGATCCTTGATCCATTTTGAGTCAATTTTTGTATAAGGGGTAATGTAGGGGTCTTGTTTCATACTTCTGCACATGGAAATCCATTTTTCCCAGTACCATTTGTTGAAGGGACTGTCCTTTCTCCAGGGATTGATTTTGGCTCCTTTGTCAAAGATTAGTTGGTTGTAGATGTGTGGATTGATTTCTGGAGTTTCTATCCTATTCATTGGTCTATATACATATTTTTGTGGCAGTATCAGGCTGTTTTGATTATGAATGCCCTGAAGAATGTCAAAATCCAGTTGTGGTTCTTCTGGCTTTGCTTTTGTTGTTTAAGAGTGCTTTAGTTATTTGGGGTCTCTTGTGTTTCCATATGCATTTTAGCATCTTTTTTTCCTCCACCTGAGAAGAATGTCATTGGTATTTTAATTGGTTTGCCCTTGAACCTGTAAACTGCTTTCGGTAGTATGGAAATTTTAATGATTTAATTCTTCCAATCCAGGTATATGGAAGTTTTTAAATTTTTTTTTGTGTCATCTTCTATTTATTTCTTTAATGTTTTGTAATATTCATCATAGAGCTCTTTCACCTCCTTGGTTAAATGTATTCCAAAGTATTTGATTTTTTTTTTTTTTTTGTAGCTATTGTGAATGGGATTGATCTTAGAAGTTCTTTCTCTGCCATGGCATTATCTGTATACAAAGGCTATTGATTTTTGTGTGTTAATTTATATCTTGCCACTTTAGCAAGTTCTTTTATGGTTCCAATAATCTTAGTAGTCTTTTGGAACCCCTATATATAGAATCATATCCTCTGCAAACAGAGATAATTTGACATCTTCCTTTCCAATTTGTATCCCTTTGATTTTTTTCCCTCCCTAATGGTTTTTTTCTAAAACTTCCAGGAATATATTAAATAGAGATGTTGAAATCAGGCATCCTTGTCTTGTTCTGGATCTTAGTGTAAATGCTTCCAACTTTTCCCCACTCAATAAGATGCTAGTTGTGGGTTTGTCATAAATTGTCTTGATTGTGTTGAAAATGTTCCTTCTATACCAAATTTGTTGAATGTTTACATCATGAAAGGATGTTGTATTTTATCCAATGCTTTCTCTGCCTCTTTTGAGATAATTATATGGATTTTGTTCTTTAGTTTGTTAATGTGATGTATTACATTTGTTGATTTGCAAATGTTGAACCATCTCTGCATACAAGGGATAAACTCTACTATGTCTGGGTGATGATTTTTCTAATGTGTTATTGGATTCTATTGGCTAGTTTTTTTTCTTTTTGCGATTTTTGCATCTATGTTCATCAAGGATATTGGTCAATTTTGTATCTTTTTTTGGTTTATGCATTAAGGTGATGCTGGCTTCATAGAAGAAATTTGGGAGGTTCCCTCCTTTTCAATTGTTTTGAATAGCTGAGGAGAATTGGAGTTCTTTAAAAGTCTGGTAGAATTCAGCATTGAAGCCATCCTATTCTGGACTTTTCTTTGTTGGGGGGGGGTCTTTATTACTTTATTTAATTTTTTATTATTCAATCTCTGTCTTCATTATGGGTCTGTTAAGGTTTTCTATGTCTTCATGACTCAATTTTGATAGATTGTATGTGTCTAGGAATCTATCCATTTCTTCTAGATTACCCAATTTGTTAGAATATAGCTCTTTGTTGGCTGTCGCCGCGGCTCAATAGGCTAATCCTCCACCTAGTGACACCAGCACACCAGGTTCTAGTCCCAGTCGGGGCATCGGATTCTTTCCTGGTTGCCCCTCTTCCAGGCCAGCTCTCTGCTGTGGCCAGGGAGTGCAGTGGAGGATGGCCCAAGTGCTTGGGCCCTACGCCCGCATGGGAGACCAGGAGAAGCACCTGGCTCCTGGCTTCGGATCAGCGTGGTGCGCTGGCCACAGCGCGCCCACCACAGCGGCCATTGGAGGGTGAACCAACGGGAAAAGGAAGACCTTTCTCTCTGTCTCTCTCTCTCACTATCCACTCTGCCTATCAAAAAACAAACAAACAAACAAACAAAAGGAATATAGCTCTTTGTAGCTATTCTTGATGATTATTTTTACTTCTGGTCTTCTTATCTAGATCTTGAGATGCATTGAGAGCTCATTTTTTTGATGCATTTCCAAGTTCTTGATGAAGGCACCAACTGCTATAAACTTCCCTCTTACATTCTTATTAAATAATATATGCTCCTCATATTAAGCTGTATCATTTCTCCATGTCTCCATAATATATGTTCCATGTATAATTTTGCACTTAGAAGTATATAAGGCTGGCGCCATGGCTCAAGAGGCTACTTTATACTTTGTGTTTCTGTGTGGGTTCAAATTGTTGCAATCTTTACTTAGTATATACTAAATTGATCTTCTGTATATAAAGATAATGGAAAATGAATCTTGGCCGGTGCTGTGGCTCAATAGGCTAATCCTCCGCCTGAGGCGCCGGCACCCCAGGTTCTAGTTCCAGTTGGGGCGCCGGATTCTGTCCTGGTTGCCCCTCTTCCAGTCCAGCTCTCTGCTGTGGCCCGGAAGTGCAGCAGAGGATGGCCCAAGTCCTTGGGCCCTGCACCCACATGGGAGACGGGGAGAAGCATCTGGCTCCTAGCTTCGGATCAGCACAGCACACCGGTTGCAGTGGCCATTGTGGGGTGATCCAACAGAAAAAAAAGGAAGACCTTTCTCTCTGTCTCTCTCACTTTCCACTCTGCCTGTAAAAAAAAAAGTATATAAACATGTAAATGCAACTGAGGGGAAAAACAAAAATAAAAAATTTTTAGCACCAACAATGTATTTTATTCCACATCTTAGATTTATACATTTCATATATGCTTTTTTTTAAAAAAAGATTTATTTTTTTGAAAGGCAGAGTTACCGAGAGTGAGAAGGAGAGCCAGAGAGAGAGAGAGAGAGAGAGAGAGAGAGAGAGAGATCTCCCATCTGCTGGTTCACACTCCGAATAGTCACAATGACTGGGGCTGGGCTAGAAAGAAGCCAGGAGCCAGGAAATTCTTCCACATCTCCCAGGTGGGTGCAGGGGCCCAAGCATTTGGGCAGTCCTCTGCTGCTTTCCCAGGCGCATTAGCAGGGAGTTGGATTGGAAGTGGAGCAGCTAGGACATGAACTGGCGCACATATGGGGTGCTGGCACTGCAGGCCATGGCTTAACCTGCTACGCCACAAAGCTGGCCCCTTCATATATGCTTTTAAATCTTTGATTAACAATTCAGTGCAAAATAAAAAAAATTTATGCAGCAGTGGTTCTCAGGTACTGAGTGAGGAGGAGATTGGAGCTAGTGTTTTCTTTAGCACCTAGAGAACATGAGGAAGATGAGAGTGGAATGTTTCCTCTGAATTAGCTGCCTTTTTGATTGAATCTTAGTACAGTGAACATCTTTAATAGGTATGATATTGCTAACTGGAAGCAAAGATGTTTAAATTATGGGGCTGGCACTGTGGTATTGTGGGTAAAGCTGCCACCTGCAGTGCCAGCATACCATATGGTTGCTGGTTGGAGTCCTGGCTGCTCCACTTCCTATCCAGCTCTCTGCTGTGGCCCAGGAAAGCAGTAGAAGATGGATCAAGACCTTGAGCCCCTGCACCCACATGGGAGACTTGGAAGAGCTCCTGGCTCCTGGCTTCAGATTGGCCCAGCTCTGGCTATTGCAACCATCTGGGGTGTGAATCAGTGTATGGAAGACCTCTCTCTCTCTGACTCTGCCTCTCTGTAACTTTGCCTTTCGAATAAATGAAAAAATCTTTCAAAAAAAAGATACTTAAAGTAAGTATAACTTGTATTTTCTTTACGGCTTTAAGACCTCAGTGATTACTTTTCTTCTAATAGAGCTTTAAAGATCATCTGGTGAAAAGGTTTTTGTCTGAAATTATCTAGAGCATCTGCCTAAGAACCACTGCCGATGGTGAT
This sequence comes from Oryctolagus cuniculus, assembly GCF_051225735.1. Classification (NCBI taxonomy): domain Eukaryota; kingdom Metazoa; phylum Chordata; class Mammalia; order Lagomorpha; family Leporidae; genus Oryctolagus; species Oryctolagus cuniculus. Next base: position 60,889,960 of record NC_142869.1, on the reverse strand, counting down.
TCAGTGTCCTCAGGCCTCACAGGATGAGATAGTGCTGTGACTTATTTTTTTCAGTATCGTTGGAAAGTGCTTCACTCATATCATAGGCGTCCTCACCGGGTTTCCCAGTGGCTGGCCAAATGGTATTCTAGGATCCTCCTGTATACATGGTAGCCCAACTGCTAGAACATGTTGACTACAACTTGGTTAGATGATTTTATAAAGAGATCAGCAAAAACAAAACAAAACAAAACAAACAACAACAAAACACCTCACCTTTTCTTTCTGAAATCTCCTATAACAGCTCCATAAGATTAGCAGCCAAACTCAGGTACTGAAATTCTGGGGCAACAGAGCTGTGACATGCCCATGCCATTCTTACAGCTACTGAGCCTTCAGCTTTACCCATAATATAACTGATTAATTCTCTACCAGGTGCCTCTGCAACAATGAAGTACTCTAGCCAGTGGGCCAGGCACTGTAAGTGAAAAAGAATCCTGGGCCGGCGCCGCGGCTCACTAGGCTAATCCTCTGCCTGCTGCGCTGGCACACCGGGTTCTAGTCCCGGTTGGGGCACCGGATTCTGTCCTGGTTGCCCCTCTTCCAGGCCAGCTCTCTGCTGTGGCCCGGAAGTGCAGTGGAGGATGGCCCAGGTCTTTGGGCCCTGTACCCGCATGGGAGACGAGGAGAAGCACCTGGCTCCTGGCTTCGGACCAGCGCGGTGTGCTGGCCGCAGCGCGCTGGCCATGGCGCGCTGGCCACGGCAGCCATTGGAGGGTGAACCAACGGCAAAGGAGACCTTTCTCTCTGTCTCTCTCTCTCTCACTGAACACTCTGCCTATAAAAAAAAAAAAAAAAAAAAAAAAAAAAAGAATCCTGTAAGTTTCTGTAAGTGGATCCAAATTAATGTTGTTGAAGCAGAACAGGTCGTCACAGATCAAAACCAGGAGGGTGGTCACCTCTCCATCACTGTCCCAATTCCTGAAACTGGATCACCTGGATCTGCGCCCCCTCTGCCAGAAATCCATAAAGATATATTTATGACTAAGAAATGCTGTTAGTATAGAGGTAAGGAGGGATAGTAGCATGAAATCTGGCAGTGGTGATGGTGAGAAATGGGTAAAGACTGACAAGGAACGTAGGTAGACATGACTCTGATGATGGATTGCATGGCAGATTGGCATGGGGAAAAAGAGGGATTGAAGACAACTCGAAGGCAGGTTGTGTGAATCCTCACTGAATACTTCTCAAAAATCTCTCACTGTTGTTTTAAGAGCATTTTTTAATAAAAAGTTTAATTTTTTTTTTATTATTTTTTTTTTGACAGGCAGAGTGGACAGTGAGAGAGAGAGACAGAGAGAAAGGTCTTCCTTTTGCCGTTGGTTCACCCTCCAATGGCCGCCGCGGCCGGCGCGCTGCGGCCGGCACACCGCGCTGATCCGATGGCAGGAGCCAGGAGCCAGGTGCTTTTCCTGGTCTCCCATGGGGTGCAGGGCCCAAGCACCTGGGCCATCCTCCACTGCACTCCCTGGCCACAGCAGAGGGCTGGCCTGGAAGAGGGGCAACCGGGACAGAATCCGGCGCCCCGACCGGGACTAGAACCCGGTGTGCCGGCGCCGCTAGGCGGAGGATTAGCCTAGTGAGCCGCGGCGCCGGCCAAAAAGTTTAATTTTTTTTAATTAAGGACAGAGGGAGAAAGAGATACAGAGAGAGACAATTCCCATCTCTTTTCAGTCCCCAAATGCCTACAACAGCTGGAACGGGGCTAGACTAAACTGGGAGCCTGGAACTCTATCTGGGTCTATCCAGTGGGTCCAAGGATGTAACTTTTTGGGCCATTACTTGTGCCCCATTCCCCAACAGTGTACACATTAGCAGGAAGCTTTGAACCCAGGACCTATGACATGGGTTAGGTGTGTCCATTACATTCAAAGTAATTCTTAAGTTGTATCTTTGATTAAAATACCAAAGTCTTAGATGAGAGAAAAGGGTACATTTAGCATACCTTATTAGTTCGATGATTCTATTTTAAGTAATACTACATGGGTTCTACTGGTGTTCTAGAATCTTACAGAAAGCCATAATGAATCAGGTGTTAGGAGGTGAAAACAAAAACTCTTTGATGATCATATGTCATTTGTTTAATAAAAGTTAGTGCAAGAAGTGAGACTCATGTTCTCATTCTCATTTAAGCTATGATAGTAACCAGCTCTGTTTTTTTTTTTTTTTTACAGAAAAATACATAAACTATCTGAGCCTTGATTTCTTCAGTAGTATGAGTGTTGTCATCGCTACCTTATATATAGGCCATGTACTTCCTAATCCACTAACAAGTCTATAATCTACTAACAAGTCTATAGCAATAATACACTGGGTATTAGTCAAACCTATTTCTTTGGTCTATTCATTTTAGGATTGGTTAGTGTTAAGAATAGAGGGAATCAAATTCAGTTTTGCAGGCTTCAGTGTGAAATCCTAAATCCTTGCCATGAGTAAGAAATCTCCCTTTTCCTCATCTGTTCCGCTACAACTGGTACAGCTGACTTTTATTCCTCCTTAGTATTCAGGCTGCAGGAGGAAGAATGATCGTAAGGCCAATTGATTTCTAAGTATGACCGTGCTGTGGTTATGTTTCCTTTAAGTAGAAAATCAATATATTTTGGTTGAATGTCTCTCACAAGAAAGATACTGAGGGTGATGACACATATAAGACATAGTGCCGCTTTTGAGCTATTTATAATCTCTGTACAGGTAGAGATAAGCCAAAAGTGCATGAAAAATGATCGACAACATGAAATGCAATGAAGACAACAATGTCTGTAAGAATTCACATCCCAGGAATAATCACAATGAGCTAGTATGATTAGGAAAATATGCCTGGGGTGAGACTGAGTATATTTTCATGGATTTATCTAAGTGATAGGGAATGTCAGGGATTGAGGATAGGGAAGAGATAGCACAAAGAAGACAAAAACTGATAATGGGAAAATAAAAATAGTTATAAAGCTGCTATAATAGTAATTATAATTAAAAATTTAATTGTTGGGGCCTGTGATGTGGTGCAGTGGGTTAAAGCCCTAGTCTGCAGTGCCAGCATTCCATATGGGTGCCGGTTCGAGTCCCGGCTGCTCCACTTTCAATCCAGCTCTCTGCTATGGTCTAGGAAAGCAGTAGAAGACGGCCCAAGTCTTTGGGCCCCTGCACCCACGTGGGAGACCTGGAAGAAGCTCCTGGCTCCTGGCTTCGGATCAGCTCAGCTCTGGCTGTTGTGGCCATTGAGTGAATCAGCAGATGGAAGATCTCTCTCTCTCTTGCTCTACCTCTCTCTGTAACTCTTCTAAATAAATAACTAAAAAAAAATCTTAAAAAAACTTAACTTTTTGGTTATCAGGATTCATTTTCTACTCCTACCCTCATTGCCCTGACTATGGGTCCTACAGCACAGGATGTTAGCTAGAACACTAACTAGAGAATTTAGATGCTTATTAACATTTCCCCAAGTCATGAGAATCAGGCATTGCCATAAATGGGTTTCTCTCAGGGAGTAAAGCTTTCACAGAGTTTTGACATCTCAAATTTCAATTCCTTCTGTGGAACAAAGATTGTTTCTCCTTTCAGTAAAAGTCATAGAAGTCACCCATATTCCTACAATAAGGAGTTGCAATCTTCAACCTTGGTCTGAGAGGTCTCTGATCTCAACGTTTTAAATTGTTGGGATCTTTGATATTCAAAAATGAAGAATCCTGGAAACACCACGTACAGTTGTAAAACTTTGGCTATTGTATCAAACTGAGTTCAAATCCTGATTCCACTCATCAGCCATGTGACTTTGGGCAAGTTACTAACTGCTCTGAGCATCATTTCCTTCACATAAAAAAATGATGCTTATGTTTTTGGGGATTGTATGAGATAGTCCATATAAAGCCCTTAACACAATGTTAAGCACTTAGAAATGGGTTACAAATGTTGATTATTATTCTTTAAAATTGTTTACTTAACATTAGGCAAAATTTTGGTGCCTCAAGGTACCAGATTCCTAAATCCTAAATGTGGATTATTTTTGGTTACTTTTTTTTTTTTAACCTGAAAGACCTTTGAAATAGTCTTAAGATTTGGAAATTCATAAAAAAATATATTCTATGATGGTGTTTCAAAAAGTATCTGGAGGGGTGGGTATTTGGTGTAGTAGCTAAGATGCTTCTTGGGAAGGCCACATCCCATATGAGTATGAGTCCCAGCTCCACTTCCACCTTTTGTTTTCTGTTAACATGCACCCTGGAAGGCAACAGGTGATGGATAGCTCAAGTGCCTGGTTCCTACCATTCATGTGGGAGACCCTGAATAAATTCCAGGCTCCAAGCTTCAGCTTGGCCCATTTGGAGAGTAAACAAATGGATGATAGATAGGGTAGATCGATCTCTCCCCCCTCCCTTTCTCTCAAATAAATGACAATAAATTGCAAGAAAATATTTTTTTTAAGCTTGTGGAAAATGGAATTAGAAGATAATTTGTAGAAAAATATTTTGACACCCATACATATAAGGGATCTTCCAAAAGCACACTGTAAATGCATATAATGAAGAAACTATGCATAGATTTCAAAATTTGTTTGCAGCTAAATAAAATTTTCTTTTAATTCCTATTCCCATGCATGTTTTGAAGTACCCTCTCATCTTATATAAAAGAAACACTACATAGTTACTCCAAGACATCCTTTTTAAGGGTCAGAAAATAACAACCAAGTGTCCCTCACTTCTCAGACCTCTTTGTAACTGATGTTACCCTAAACTGGTAATAGTGGGTGACATGTACTGACCACTTACAATGTGCCAGACATTGGACTGGTACTTTATAGGCAATATCTCACTTATGAGGTATTGTTATATTATCTTCATTATTGTATTAGCCACTTTTTTTTTTTTTTGGCAGATTAGGAAACTACTTAAAAAGGTTGTGCAAACAGCTTAGCCATAACCATGCTGGTAGCAAGTGCCAAGAATGAAGATAAGCCCAAGCAGTGTCAGTTCAAAGTCATCACAGCCCTTTGCTGTGCACAGCTATGTTATGACCGTAGCAGCTTGACATTCTTGCTGGAGGAGCAGGCTCATATGGGAGCATAGTATAAGGTTATCTAGGCCATTTGGGTCCAAATTATGGGTTCACATACAAAGGAACTCTAGAAAGTCTACCTTGATCACTCCTCAAAAAAATTAGTTAATCTGCTTGTGTGTTGCAGACTGTATCACTAGCAACAGTGTTTGCTGGTGTATTCAAATCAGACAGATGGTCAGGAAAGCACTTGGCATAGTTCTGAGGTCCACCGCAAACACTGCACAGACAATAGCTGTTTCCCTTATTATCTGTGGAAGTATTGTTAGCTGATCTCCACTTAAGAGACTCATCAGATTAACAAATGCTCTCCTATTGAGTTTGCAAAAACATTTGGACTGATACTCATGAGTGGCGATGGCTGTGACAGTGCAGGTCAACTCTCACTAGGCAACCTGATGTGTTGTTTGCTTACCAAAAGTTAATTATGCTTATTCTCAAACCCTTTGGTCAGCTATTTGCATCATATAATGTAAATGAATTGTTTATGTGAACCCATCAAACATGAATGTGGAAAGAATGAGATATTTCTACATAAAATTAGTTGAAAGTTTTGGATATGCTTGATAAAGGCAAGTTGTGAGAAAATCATGTCAAATTCATTATGGGCAAGAAAATGTAAAAGATAAAATTTTTTAAAAATTAATTTATTTGAAAGAGTTACAGAGAGAGGGACACAGAGAGAGAGAGAGAGAGAGAGAGAGAGAAAGAAAGAGAGAGAGTTCTTCTATCCACTGGTTCACACCTCAGATGGCCACAAAGGCCACAGGTGGGCCACATTGAAGCCAGGAGCCAGGAGCTTCATTCAGATTTGCCACATTGGTGCCAGGGGCCCAAACACATGGGCCGTCATCTTCCCAGGCAATTAGTAGGGAGCTGGATTGGAAGTGGCACAGCCAGGACAAGAACGGGTGCCCATATAGGTGGCTTTCCCTCCTATGCTAAAACACTGACCCCAAAAAGTAAAGTCCTTATAAAAATCTAGAAATATTCTGCACTCAGATTTCTTCCCAAGAGGTTTGTAATTTTTGCTTCACAATGAAGTTCCACTGTATTGTGGATGTTTGTAGTGATATGGAATTTCAATAAATATGGAATTAATCTCATCCTCCCAGAAAAAAAGGGAAAGAATAATTTAGCATGTAGCTGACCTAATAAATACAAGGTAAGCTCGAAAAGTTTGTGGAAAATGTAACTAGAAGGGAAGCTTATTTTGGAGCAGAAATTTTGAAATCCGTCCATAATTTATCATAGTATGCATTTTCCTTTAACTTTTTTAAAGTAGCCCCGTAAGAGCATATTTATAGCACTTTTTGTTGCTCTTGCATAGCTAAAAATGTTAAACTGTACCTCTTAAATATCTCTTTATTTGCAAAAACAGGAAATGAGGGATGAAATAGTGTGCTTTTATTCATGGTGGTGACCTTTTTGTAAAGTGTCTCAGTCAGCTCCTGAAGGGAGATGAGGGCCCTGTGGTTGACAGAGACTTCTATTTAATGCAAGGTTTCAAATTTAGAACTTTTCTGGTTTAGAAACTATAAATTATTTATGCAGTATCAAGCTTTAAAAACCCTGTTTATGACAGGTTGGGATTTTGCCAATCTCCGTTGAAACAGTCTAAATAATTTATCTTGTGTTCCTTCAATGTACAATACATTCTGAAGCCCAAGAAATGTTAAGCAAAAAAAATTTTTCCGTTCTCTGCTATGTTGAGGTCAGGAAGGTTAAGCTCTCAGACATTCTCTGAACACTTCCTCGTCCTTGTCTTCTCCCAGTGTGCTGGGTTTCTTTTCTCACTTTCATATTGTGCCTTTTCTTTCACGACATTTTCACTTTATTGAACTCCTTTTTAGAATCCTTTATATCCTATTAATTATCTCTACTAGATTTCCATACATTGCAACTTCAGTTTTAAATAAAACAGTATCTTTGCAAATAAAAATTTCAATTATTTCTAGATCCCAATGCCTTCAAGGAGCATGAACACCAAATAACTCATTTGACTTTACTGCAGTGTGAGTCTTTAACAATGAAGGTCAAAACTGTTCACAATTTAGTTAAACAGCTAAAATTTTGACATTTGTTTGAAATTTGGTTTCAATATATTAACTTCAGGGTTTTGCAAACAGGGATGGTTTTATTCACTTGGAACTACCAGAATCTAGTAAGTGTAGAATTTCTATTAATTTTGAAAATAGAGAGGTTTTAAAAAAGGAAGGGCATATAAACAATATTTAAGTTCTATGAATTTTAAAAGCCTCATTTCATTAAGAAATCGCAGAATGAAAAGAAGGAACAGTAAACACATTAATACAGACATAACCCACTTAACAGAGTGTATATATGAAACCACAAATAAGATTTACTCTTTTTTGTCATCCATTCAGCTAGTTGAGATACTACTCCCATTTTAAAATATTTATTTATTTATTTGAAAGGGAGAGAGAGAAGTATTTGCCTTCTGCTGGTTCACTCCTCAAATACCTGAGAGGGCCAGGGCTGGGCCAGGCCAAAGCTGGGAGCTGAGAACGCCGTCTGGGCTTCCCATATGGGTGACGGGGATTCCGTTACTTGAGCCATCATCTGCTGCCTCCAAGGGAACACGTTAACAGGTAGCTGGTATCTGGAACAGAGCTGGAACTGGAAGCCAGGCACTCTGATATGAGATGCGGGTGTACCAGTCAACATCCATACTTAGTCAATACTCCTATTTTAAAACTTTGGAATTCACTCAGTTCTCTCTTGGTAAATGTGACTGGGTGGTGGGCTGGTGGTGACATGTGAATCAGCTGTCACCAGTCAGAGCCCCACGTTTTCCTGTCCTAGTGACTGGTTCAGGGAGTCTCAGGTGATGCCATTAGAGCCAATGAGACATCCCAGTACTTTCTGGAGACTTTCGGGAGAGGAAGGGTTGTAAAGGGAGCTTTGGGGAAGTGGAGATTATATCCATTGAAGAAGTGGATGGAATTCTCTTGCTTCAAAGGAGGTGTCTGTCTATAGAGGGACCAGGGTTGAGCGCAGTTATCAACAAGAGATGTTGACTGAAGAGGCCTGTGGACTTTTTGGAGTTCACACATGGACTCCTGATTATTGGCCTTTGTGCCATGGTGAGAAAATAGGTCAATTTTTTTCATTTCTTGGATTTTCTTGAAGTTTTCTATCATGACAAATTTTAGAGATTTTTTTTTTTATGAGGATGCTTGGAAATAGTGCCTATTTATTCTCTTTCTATCGGACACAGAATCCTTAATAAATTATTAAGATGCAAATTTAATAATTTATAAATATCTGTAAATTCTGTCATTTTCCTTGAACTTATAAAAATAGTTGCCTATTATGATCATCAGTAATAATGATTCACAACTGTTAAGAACTTATTGATTTATCCTTTATAAAAATAAATAGAACATTAACATCTGTGAAGCTTTGACTCATATTAATAAAATAACTGGCTCTCTTTTCTTTTTATTTCTACTCTATCTTGCCATTTTAGAAATGTTGCTAGCGGCCGGTGCCACGGCTCAATAGGCTAATCCTCTGCCTGCAGCGCCAGCACCCCGGGTTCTAGTACTGGTTGGGGCGCCGGATTCTGTCCCGGTTGCTCCTCTTCCAGTCCAGCTCTCTGCTGTGGCCCAGGAAGGCAGTGGAGGATGGCCCAAGTTCTTGGGCCCTGCACCGCGTGGGAGACCAGGAGAAGCACCTGGCTCCTGGCTTCGGATCAGCACGGTGCACCGGCTGCAGTGGCCATTGGGTGGTGAACCAATGGAAAAGGGAAGACCTTTTTCTCTGTCTCTCTCACTGTCCACTCTGCCTGTCAAAAAAAAAAAAAAAAGTTGTTAGCCACATACAGCTGACATATGTTTGGAATTGAATGGAATTTGTTTGAATGACTTTTACCTGAGGGATTTAACCCATTTTTCTCCTGAAATAACCAGCATGTTTGATTTCCCTTTTCTTATTTTTATGTTTCTGTTGGCTCCATTTTCTTTTTAAAATGTTTTACTCTCTTTAAGAAGACAGGGGTTGTATTTTGTTTTATTTTCTCACTTTACTGTAGTCATTAAGTGTTAAAAAAAAGACTTTACCTTCTAGGTCTTCCTAGGTCATAGGCTGCCTCAGAATTAAGTGGATTAAAACAACAAATGTCCTTTCAATTCCGAATCAGAGGGCCAGCCATTGCAGGGTGAGTTTCTGTGGCTCAGTTGGGATTTCTTATACCCTGAGTAGGGCAGTTCTGTGTTTAGGACCTGGCTAGCTGTCAGCTGTGGTGGCAGAGGGACGACTGGCCCTCTGTCCCTGAGCAGGTTTACACTCAGAATTAAGAAAGAAAAGATAGCAAGGGGTTGGAGCCCCGGGTCACGGAGAACGATTTATAGAGAAGCCACATCCAGGGATCACGGCTGAGCCTTAGTGAGGACCACTTCCTACCTCTGAGCAGGGCATGGCTCTCTGGCATGGCTGGGTTTGAGTATCTGTGGGTCATGAAGGTTAGGTGCCTTCTTTACTTTCTGCATGGGACTGTCGTGGGCATCTTGCTGTCTCACTATTGTGAGGCTTGTTATATGGGAAACTGATAACTTGTCCTTTGGGTCAAAGGTCTCCATCTCAAAAGGAGTTGCACCCAGATCAGATGTAAACCACAAGATTCAGAACGATGAGAATAAAGCTGTGATTAGATTAGGCTTCCAGTTGTCTCAAGAGGAGGGAAATACATCTTGCCTGAGAGAGGATGTGACTAATTATGGCCAGATGTCAGTCTGAGCTATTTTGTTTGCAATACAGGTCTCAGTTATTCCCCTCCCTTCTTCATGCCCCCTGCAATGTAATTTTGCAGGATTTCCCATCAAGGGTTAGAATTAGTTTTTCCCCCAAGTCAAAAATCTGGGCTGGCTTTGTGATTTGCTTTGACCAGCCAAGTGGAATGAGAGTAAAACCATATGCTAGGGACCTAACTCAAGAGGCCTTGCAGGCTTATTGCTCTCTTAGGAACCTCCCTCACTGCCTTGTGAAAAAGCCTAGGCTATTGTGTTGGAACATGGGAGGCACATGGAGCATGTGTCCCAGCAGAGGCCACCCCAAGCTAGTTAGCTCCCCAGCCTGCATTGGCAGCACTTCTCAGGTGCATCGTTGAGTCCAGCTGAGAATAGAACAAGTGGCCAGCTGGGCACAATTGACATTTCTTACCCACAGAACCCTGAGCTAGCACAGTGGTCGCTAATTTACTCCAGTAGCCTTTGGGGGTGGTGTGTTACATAGTGAAAGTGAACTCATGAACTTTCTTGTTAGGCTCCCTCACTATCTCCAAAAACTTTCCAGAATGTAGTGTCTTCATCGAATTCAACACAATTAAATCACTTTTAAATGTTTTTGAGGAAAAATGTATACAAAGTTACTTTTAATGTCAGATTAATGTCATTTTTAAGATTTCATTCCAAATATTTAGCTGCTTTCTGGGTTTCCCCTATAGTCTCTTTGTATCCCTTTTTTAAATAAATATGTTTATTTCTCATTCAATTAGATACTGTATCTTTGAAAATCTTTTAAAGAGAAGAGTTAGTGGGTTAATGATTTTTATAGCCCTTTTGTGTCTGAGGATGTCTTTCAGGGCTTTTTCAGACAGCATCTTTGGAATATAACCACTTTTCTTCAAAACTCTGTGGCTGTTGGTTCATTCTTCTAGAGGCTCATGAGTTGGACAAGAATACATTTTATTTATTTACTTTAAGATTTAGTTATTTATTTGAAAGAGTTACAGAGAGAAGGGGAGAGACAGAGAGAGAGAGAGAGGTCTTCCAACCACTAGGTCGCACTCCAGATGGCTGCAGTGGCCAGGCTGAAGCCAGGAGCTTCATCTGGGTTGCCTGTGTGAGTGCAGGCACCCAAGCACTTGGGTCATCTTCTGCTTTTCCCAGGTTGTTAGCAGGGAGCTGGATCTGAACTGGAGGAGTCGGCATTGAACTGGTGCCTGATTGGGATGCCAGCATCACAGGTATCAGCTTAACCTGCTACGTCACAATGCTGGCAAACATTTTATTTTTGAAGAACATCAATTTCATATGTTGTGGGGAGCAACTCGGACTAGACTGTTACTGGAATTAAGACTTATTCTATGCATCTGCTCTCCCACAATATGGCGCTGAGAAGGGAGTAACAACTTCTACGCAGCTGCCTCTTGCCAACTTGAGTGATGACCTGCAGGAGCTGATCCTGCTCCTGATTGGAGAGCAGCATACTCGGCGTGTGGGTAGCAGAGTTGGGATTGGTGGAAGAGGACTATAAAGGAGGAGAGAGACAACATGCACCAGGAACATCTATCTGAAGGAACACCTGAGCAGCCCCCGAGAGAGCCGGCCGGCGGTGTGCCGCTCCCCTGCAGAAGTGGGGAAAGTGGCAGGGGGAACCGCCCTTCCACGGAGGTGGAAGGGACGGTAGCCAACCTGGGAAGGACCAGTAGCCAACCCGGGAAGGGCCGAGCAGACAAAAGAACAGCGCAGGGTCCTGTGTCGTTCCTCCACGAAGACGGGGAGCGACAATATGTTACTCCTGAATGTGTATAGGTTGTCCTTCCTTCTCCTGAAATAATGTTAGATGATTTATAAATACAGATCTCTTAGTCATCAATATTGCTTGCAACATACTGAGCCCTTTTGTCTAAAATCTTAGATCATTTTTTTAATACAGGAAATTTTTCTTCTCTTTATTGTGGTTTTGTATATTCTCACTACTTATACATAATTATTTTCCTCCTTTTCTTCCTTCTTTCCTTCTCCATCCCTGCCTGCCTTATTCTTTCCTTCCCTTCCTCCTTCCTAAATCAAAAAATTTATTACACACCCACCCACCCACACACACACACACATACACACACATAGCTTGCATCAACTGGTTCACTTCCTGAATATACAGAATGCATTAGGCTGGGCTAAGCCAGAGCCAGGAACTGGTCACCCTATCCAGGTCTCCCTTGTTGGTAGCAAGGGCCCAAATACTTGAGCCACCATGGGTGCCTCCCAGGGTCTGCATTAACAAGAAGCTAGAATTGGGAGAAAAGGCAGGAGTTGAACCCAGGCATTATAAACGGGTTGCAGGCATCCCAAGCAGCATTTTAACCATTAGGCCAAATGCCTACCTCTACCTGTCTTTATGTCTCTCATTCTCTTCTCTCTCTCTCACTCCCTTTCTTTCCTTCTTGTCTAAAAAAATTTTGTTCTATATATCTGATATACATCATATGTATTTATGGTGTACAACATGATATTTTGCAATGCATATACACTGTGGAAAGGCTAGGTCAAGCTCTTTGGCTTGTATGATACCTTACATGCTTATCTCTTCTTTTGTGGTGAGAATACTTAAATGTATACTCTTTCCATAAGTAAGGATATTACACATTGTTACTAACTAGTCACCATGATGTATGGCAGACCTCTTGAACTCATTCCTCCTATATAACCAAAGTTTTGGTATGATCAGCATCTCCACAACCTCTTCCTGACCCTCATTTCCTCTGTTACTATGAGTTTCACTTTTTTAGGATCCCTGTATAAGTGAGAGCAGACAGTAGCACATATCTTTGTAAGTTGCATTGTTTTGTCTCTCAACTCGACATTCATGATTTCCCAACTTTCGCACACATTCCTCTCATTCTCAGCATCTATGGTTTTTCCCCTAAATCTGTAACCCAACTTCTTGTTTGTTGTCTGACAGTCTGTGGGTTAGGAATGCAGGCATAGTGTAGCTAAGTCCTCCATTCCGGGGTTTCTCAGGAGGTTGTAATCCAGGTGTCGACCAGAGCTGCCCCTCTTATATGAACTCTCAGCTGGAGGAAGATCTGCTTCCAAGGTCACTCCCCTGATTGTTGGCAGGAGTCAGTTTCTTAAACTCACAACATGATAGCTGTCTTTCCTCAGAGCAAATCAAAGTGCAATTGAGTGGGTGCCTCAGATGAAACCAAAGTCTCTTAGTGACCCAATCGAGAACTTAGCTCCACACATTTGTTGTGTTCTGTTTTTTAGAAGCCAGTCACTAAGTCCAGCCCGTGGTCAAGGGGAAGAGATTACACAAATATTATAGTAGTAGAAGGCAGGGATCACTGGGGCTGTTTTAGAGGCTGTCTACCACAGAAATTTTGCTCTGTCACACAGTGTTTTCTCTGCTTGCCATAGTTAGTCAGATGAAATTGAATTTCTAGGTTTTTCTTTGACTATCATTAGGACTTAAGTAACAGTCACCAAGCTTGATTTTGTAGTCCATCACCCTAAAACAGCTTCTCTTTCCTCTATGATAACTGTTGCGGATAAAATGGGGCTCTCATACTTTTATCAAATCTCTTTCCTTGTCCCCGTCTCCCAGACTGTCAGTGATAAATCACGTGGTAATTCTAAAACTTAAATTATTCCTTCTGTGTCTTGTGGATGGGTTGATTCTGTGAAATAAAAAATCAGCAGGGATTACTATACAATGAATATATGAATATTATTCACTGAATAAACTACTCTGGGAAATGTTACCATTTCTTTGGTAATTTCCACTCCTCGCTAATCTCTTTTCTTTCTCTCTTCTTCCATTCTCTCTTATTTGGGGATTGGAGCTCCTGAGATTCTTTTATAACTCCCAACGTCTCTGATTTTCCATTTTTTTTTTTTTGGTTTCTTATTTTGGGAGATTTTTTCCCAACTTCATCATCCAACCCTTGAGCAATACATTTTCATTTCTACCAATTTATAATATTGGATAGATTAGAAAATGCAAACCTATTCAGTTCTCAGGGTTTTTCAGTTTAATAAAATGATGAAAGTGCAGAAAAAAGTACATACTTTCTGTCATGCTTTTTTATGTGTTTGAATAATTCCATCAATACTTAAGGTTCCAAGCTCACTTTTGTGTCCCACAGGAGTAATACAGAGGCTTAGAGATTTTCTCTGTGTGCTTTTGTTTGCACAACCACCTTTGCACAGATTATCACCTTCACACTAATAACACTGAATCAATCCATAACTTTTGCCGTTACCTTCTATTCTGGTTCTATTCTGATTCTGTCAACCTACAGTATATTTCCCGTACTTAATGGTCATTATCTGTTCACAGCAAAAGTGCAGCACTGGTGGAGATGGATGTCCTTTCCATTCATATTCTCTCTCTCTCTCTCTCTTTTAATAAGTAAAAAGCAAAAAAGACCCTAGTTTAGTGGGAATATAGACAATGACTATAAACTATAATTGAATGGAAAAGTGACCATTTCACCCATATATGATTATTTTTTTTGTCAATTAGTTATTCATAATTTCTTTTAATGAATGGAACCAATGACAATGTAACATCTAAATATTTCCTGTGTGGTTACAAGATAAGTTCGTTTAGACTTTAAGCCATTTCTTCTCAACAGCTTATACACAGGAATAATTTTATGCAGATTGTAGTGCATATAATTATACATTTTTTTTATTCCATTAGTTACCACAAATCAGTATTTGTGTTTTGGGGACTGGTTTATTTCCCTAAGTATAATGGTTTCCAGTTGCATCCATTTTGTTTTGAAAGACAGGATATCCTATTTTATGAATGAATAATATTCCATCATGTATATACATACATGTTCTTTATCCAGTCATTGGTTGATGGGTATCTAGGTTGATTCCATATCTTAGCTATTGTTCCTTTTCAGTCTTGGTCCATCCCATCCTACCATTGGCTGAGGTATTTAATTCTGCTGCTATCCTTGATTCTCAGCGTCAATTCTTAGTTTGTTGTGATGTCTTTGGTCCCACTACAGTGTGGGAAGTGAGGATCAATGTCACCTTCTATTGCCATAATTATCATTACCATATCTGATACCTCCTTGAGCTACCAACTCTCTTAAATAACTTCTGTTGCTCAAGGACCCTCTGCAGAGTTGTCGAAACTGTGTCCCTGAGCTATCATGAGCCTGATAGAAAAAGGAATGCACTCTACCCTTAGATATCTACAGGCAATGGAGGGCTGTACATCTTCCTGGCTCTTTTTGATTGACAAAGTTTAGGAATGTGAGAGAAACAGAGGAATGGGGCCGGACAGTGTCTGAATTCCTTATTAGGGTGTCTAAGCTTTCTTCTTTCTTACTTCCTATCTTCTTCTCCAGGTAGGGTTTGCATGGAAGGAGGGCAGGAAAAAGCTCTTAAAATTTTTCCGTATGATCCTTTGTTTTATGTACAATGTTGCTTTATAATTTCTTTTACTATTAATAACATTTTAAAGCAAAGGGTTTGGTGCCCTATCCCTTTTAGACATCTGAAATGGAGCGAATCTTGACTCATGTCACCCAGCCCAAAAGAAGGTAGGTCAGGGAGTTAATGTTCTCACACATGGGGAGATACACATCAGTTAATCCTTTCTATCACCTACTAAGTTTGGACTTAGCTTTAATTCCATCCTTGTTTTAGATTCCGTGTCCAAGATCCAAGGCCTCTCTTTTCTTTGAAAACCTCTTCTGATTTATAGTTTCCTTTCAACTGTAACAGCTACTGCCCTAGTAAAGACCGTATCAAATACTAGGATTACTGAAATGGCCTCTTGGCAGAACTTCTTGATTCTAGTCTCTTGTCATTTTGAATCTGTCTCATATTGTTGCCAGCATACTTTTCTTTAAACACCTCTTTTATCATTTTACTTTTCTATTTTAAAAAAAATCTACAGCATTTGCCCACTGGGTCAAGTTAAAGAGTTTTGCTTGACATCTTGGCTGACTGTAATAGGAATTCACATTATCTATAAACCCTTATTTTTCACATGTCTCAGTGAGACATTTTCAAATTGGTTTATTTATTTTTCTTATTCGTCATACTAACTTTTTGCCTTCAAATCGATGCCACATTTCTTGCCAGTAACGTCAGCCCCTTTTATTTCTTATTATCCTGTTCTAGCCATCTCTCAGGACCCAGGTCAAGCCTTACCCCCTTCCCAGTGCCTCTTGCTAGTGAAGGTAATTCACATAGATCCCTCTTGCCTTGGATCAGTGGCTTCCAAACTTCCATGAAGATTAGAATCACCTGAAGGCGAGGGAGGCTTTAAACCATTCTAACGCCCATGTTGCATCCTGTGCCAAGTAAGTTGAAAAGCCTAGGGGTGGGGGCCAGGCTTCAGTATACGTTGAATCCTGCAGGTGATTCCAATGTGCAGCACAGTGTGGGAACCACTGCTTTTGCATATTTGAATGCTTATCAGCTGTGCCGTTACTTTGCACTTCACTGTATTTGGTCTAGTATTGGTGTCTGTTTCTTCTCAGCTATTATCTAGAGGGTAATATGCCAATGCAAAGTAAACAAGATTCCTGCTGATTGAAGTAGCAACAGTTGATTTCTACTGATTCCCTTTCCCAGCTGCTGGTGCGATCTGGTTTTTACTCACAGTGCTTCTGAGACTAAAGGTGTCACATGTCCTTCCCCCAAGTGCTTTTTCCAAATCTCTGCACCCAAACTGGGTGTCTTACAACTTAGTTCTATTCTGACATTAACTACCCAGAGTTATCACAGACACACAGATGAAGGGCTCAATCCTGCAATAGCCCCTTTAGTTGTCAACAGCAAATCCAAGCCTCGTATACTTCTGTCCAACCAGCTAGAAATCAGGAATTTCCATGATTTTTTCACATTCATTTTCACATTCAATAATTTTCTTTTTCTAAGATTTATTTTTATTTACTTGAAAGGCAGAGTTACAGATAGAGCGAGAGAGAGCGAGAGAGAGAATAAGCTTCCATCCACTGGTTCACTCTCCAAATGGCTACAATGACTGGGGCTGGACCAGACCGAAGCCAGAAACCAGGAGCCTCTTCTGAGTCTCCCACATGGGTGCAGGGGCCCAAGCACTTGGGGCATCCAATACTTCTTTCCCAGGTGCATTAATAGGGAGCTGGATGGGGAAATGGAGCAGCCAGACTCAAACGAGCGCCCATATGGGATGCTGGCACTGCAGGTGAAGGCTTTAACCTGCTACACCCCAGCACCAGCCCCATCAATAATTTTCTAGAATGGTCCACAGAACTCAGGACACAGATGAATAGCAAAATGGAAAAGATGCATAGGGCCAGCTGGGGTGGGGGTAGGGGATAGACAGAGCTCCTATGCCCTCTCTGGGCACGTGGCTGCCCCTACACTTGCATGTATTCAATGATCTACAAGCTCTCTGAGCCAAATTTTTTTATGGAGGTGCCATTATGTAGGCATCCCTCAGTCTCTAGCCCTTCTCCCCTCTGCTGAGGTCAAGAGTGAACTACCCATATCTATTTTCATGATATGTTCCTGTGACAACCAGCTCCCATTCAGAGTCATCTCATTAGCATAAACTCAGACATGCTTGAAAGGGGCTTATGATGAATAATAAAAGATGTTCTCACTTCTATCACTCCGGAAATTCCAAGGATTTTAGAAACTGTCAGGAACTGGGGATGAAAACCAAATGTGCATTTCTTTTTCTGTAGTTTTTAATTTAGGGAGAAAGGATTAGGAAATTATTTAGTTGAAAGGAAGAAGGAAGGAATTAAGCAAGTTAGTTATTTTTAAAAGACACATTTATTTATTTGAAAGCCAAAGTTACAGAGAGAAGGAGAAATAGAGGGAGAAAGGGTGAGAGATCTTTCATAGAGAGATCTTCCATCCTTTGATTCACTCCTCAAGCAGCCACAATGGCCACGGCTGGGCCAGGACAAAGCTAGGGCCAGGAACTTTATCTGGGTCTCCCTTATGGGTTCAGGGGACCAAGCACTTAGGTTAATCTGTTGCCTTCCCTGGTGCATTAGCAAGGAGCTGGATTGGAAGTGGAGCAGTTGGGACTTGAACCAGCAACCATGCTGGATGCTGACATCACAGGTGGTGCCTTAACTTGCTGTGCCACAACGCCAGCCCCAAATGGCCCCAAATATGTATTTCTTATTACATCACCACATCACAACCCCTTTTTCCTGTCTGTTCACCTCCTGCAGCCTTGGCATGGTTTTGAGTCCAATGCCAGCACCTGCAAATACTCTTTGGCTCATCTCAGACTCCTTGTCTAATGACAGTGTGTGTGTGGGAGCATGAAAGCCCTGCTCCTTTACTTCTGGTGTTGAAGTGGGTAGGCATACAGGTTAAAATCGATCAGGTTTGTGAGCTGGAAGATCACTTCTTCGCCACACCCCTGTGTGTCCTCATCCCCCTACCTGGCCAGACCTGGGTGCCCACCAGCCAATCAGGTTAATTGACCACTCCCCTTTGGAAGTGGGTTAAAAGCCTGGGGCACAGTGTGTCCAGCCCTGCTCTTCTTCCCTGGCCTCTTGCCAGGAGGGGGCTTGCTGTAGCCCCGCGCCTCCAGGGCGCATGGCCTCTGGGCCACGTGCTCTAGGCTTCCTGGCCCAGATACGGGCCTAGATGCTCATCCACGTGGCTGGTTCCTGGTGCTTGTTATGAACCCCTATTCACCTCTCTCTTAAATAAAGCTCTCATTCTCCTATGCCTCTTTCTCACTAAATAAAAACTTAAAATGTATCATGCTGCCTCGTTTATCTGTGCTGGTATTTAGAATTCTTCTCTAAATATTAGGCAAGAACCCTCTTGGGCTTATTAATATTGGGGATTTAGTAATAAGCCCGTGGTGAAATCGTAAGGTACCCCAAATTCCGGTAGCACTTGTGGCACCCCGGATAGCATTTCTAGGGAACTTTAAGGGGCCACATTTCAGTGTAAATTTTAGGGGGTCTTTTCCGATTTCAGTGTTGACAGATTTATTGCAGGAAATTGATGGTCCCTGCAGACCCCCTGTGGGGCTTAGTCTGGAATACACCCTTGCTTTCTGTTTGGCATTTCCCACTTTCTTATTAATCTCTGCTGAGAGTAATTTTATACAACAGTTCTTTATGCTCAGATTCAGTTTACCTGGCTTAAGTTGTCTAGTCTGCTGTGGTCTGCAAATAACAGTCCAGCCACAGAGAAAGAGAGGTAGAGAGGAAGAGGGGACAGACAGGTATCGCATTATAGCTTATTATTACAGTTGATCTATTTTATTGGTTATTGTTGTTAATCTCTTACTATTCTCAATTTGAAAATTAA
This sequence comes from Oryctolagus cuniculus, assembly GCF_051225735.1. Lineage (NCBI taxonomy): Eukaryota > Metazoa > Chordata > Mammalia > Lagomorpha > Leporidae > Oryctolagus > Oryctolagus cuniculus. Next base: position 60,870,815 of record NC_142869.1, on the reverse strand, counting down.
ATTTTATTGCTCTATGTGTATAGGAAAAAACAGCATACTTAGGGCTGGAGACTATCTGGTTTTAGGTAGCCACAGGTAAGTGGTGACAGCTGCAAATTACTTGCTCATGAATTCTCATCTCAGAGTCTGCCTCTCGGGAATCCAACCTACGATCTTATCTCTCCTTCAAAGCATAGTCCTGAACACATATAAAATTCAATGAAGATTTATTAGTACAGGGTTTCTTGATATAAGGAGAAACAGAATTTAATAAAACTTTAGTTGAAGGTACTGAAATATAATATATGCAGGAGTTCTCTCTAGAATTACATGTAGTTTCTTAAATGTAATTTAAAAATCCTGAACATATTGAAGTCTCACCTGAAGCAGAAAAAAACAGGCTAGATAAAATTTTATCAGCAATATTTATAAAAATATCTGAGACTTGGTCTGGTACCAGGCAGAGGAGCATCAAGGCAGTTGTTGTACCACAGTTGGGCAACAGTATGGGAAACCCTGCATTTAATCTCACGTGACAGGATGTTGAGAGAGACTTTTCCTCTTGACTTGAAAATGCTGCCTATATCACAAAGACAGACCACAGAAACAGGTGCCAAGTGATGGTAGGGTTCTATCATTCCATGTCAAGGTTTAATCTGGTGATCTAGGTCACGAAAGAATGAATCGGCCAAGCCAGCTCTTCTGTCCAAGACTGGAGAGCTGCCCAAGGCCTGCTCACTCTCACCTCTTCCTCAAGCATTGGCTCTTCCAGGTGCACGGGTAAGTGTGCTAGGTTCTCTAACTCAATCGGCTGCCTGCTGCTTTGGGCCAAGAGGAGACATTACGAGGAGCCTGGAGAGCACCCAAGGAAGGGTGTTTCTAATGAGACACTATGCCTTAGATGATGGTAACTCCGTCTTTTCTGCAGCTGCAGTTCCCATGCCTCCTAACAAGGCCTGCCTGTGGTCCAGTCATGGATCCTGGATCTGCGAGTCTCTCCGGGTTAAGGTGGCAGTGGGTGCCTCTTGTCATCAACCTGAGGCTTCTCTTTTCCACTTGGACCCTGAATAATATAATTAAGTAGATTTGGGCTAGAGGAGGACAGACTCTGGAGGGATGCTTGAGAAGAGAACGGAGCCCCAAATGCTCTGTGTGTCTTGTTCAGGGAGTGAAACTGCTAATGTCCCGCACCCATGAGACTGGAGAAGGAGCTGAAGGAAGGAGTCAGGATCTCACTTCCCTGCTGGAATTGTGTTAGTCAGCTCTTGTCTGAGTCAGGGAGAAGGCAAGCAAGTGTGGAACAGAAACTTCCCCACACTTGGCATGACAAGGGTATGTAAGTTGCCCCGTAGGCTTAGTGATGTGGGAAGGTTAGTGGAATTTGGGTCGTCTCAGCAATACTTGTACCCAGGAATCCTGTGGGCTGGCTGTGAGGGCCCCACTGGAGAGACACTGGTGGAGGAGGTGGAGGAGGGGTGGAAGACACTGCCAGAGTTGGTCTTCATGCCAGAGGGACGTTTCAGGGCCCTAAGAATTTACACAGGACCCCCCTTCTCTTGCCTGCCATCCCTTGACATAATCAGCATTTAGTCACTGATTGATGTTACAGAGATAAGCAGCATCAACCAATAGAGAATTCCACAACAAAGAGAAATAGGGTAGAGAGAACTTGTTTATTCCTTCTGCCCTAATCCCAGCTCAACTCAACTCAAACTAGGTCTTGATAAGAGTGGGGAGAGAGATATTGTGCAACGAGGCGGGCTTCCTGATGCTGGAGTCTGTGAAGGGGCAGGCTGGGCCCCCTGGGTCATGTGTTTCACAAGCCTGGGGTAGATAAACTTAGATGATTTGTGTGAACCATGAGAATGATCTATGGGATCTGCCTGAGAGATCCTTCAGAGGCAGAAGTCAACCAACCACATCATTGGAAAAATAAAATTGCTTTTTGTTAATATTTCCTTGAGTTTAAACTATTCTACAAAACACTTATCCTTAAACTATCAGTGCTCATGGAACCATTTCTTGCACACATCTTGTGGGCCAGTGAAGCAATTTTTAACATCTTGATCTTTAAATTTTTCCCTTGCTGATCCCTTCTCAGACCAGCAATTGAACAGCTCTTTCCCTCCTCACTCTCTGTCTTCCTGGACTGTAGAGAATTAAAATTCAGTTGACCCCACTATTTTTTTTTTTTTGACAGGCAGAGTTAGACAGTGAGAGAGACAGAGAAAGGTCTTCCTTCTGGTGGTTCACCCCTCAAATGGCTGCCACGGCTGGTGCGCTGCGCTGATCCGAAGCCAGGAGCCAGGTGCTTCCTCCTGGTCTCCCATGCAGGTGCAGGGGCCCAAGTACTTGGACCATCCTCCACTGCCTTCCCGGGGCCACAGCAGAGAGTTGGACTGGAAGAGGAGCAACCAGGACAGAATCCGGTGCTCCAACCGGGACTAGAACCTGGCGTGCCAGTGCTGCAGGTGGAGGATTAACCCAGTGAGCCCTGGCACCGGCCCACTCTTTAGAAGCTATGTGGTTACCTGAATCCTCTTACATTCATGCAGAAAATGAGCTGTGTTTGTATGTAAGTTATTTATTAGTTGTTTATGAGGAGCTTTGAGGCTTTAGCATATACATGTAACATGTAAACATAATTTATCTTGATGTAATATATTTTTCCTGCCTTTATTACCCATTGTATCACTACTCTGGAAAAACTATGTGCACATTCTTTTGTGCACATAAGTTCCTCAGCTAACGGCTTTGCTGTTTCCATAGAGCATATTACATCTGATTGAAAAAATGTCTTTCACATAGCCACAGCTTGCTGTCTTTGTTTAGTTTTCCTTCCCCATTGTGCCTCAATGAACAAACGATGTGGCTCTCTTTTTCCTGCTATTGAAGGACAGAACACCTCCATTTTAGGCTGTTTGCTGGAAAACAACAATTTCAAACAGTCCACTAGATGGTGCTATTAGAATGCAAACCGTTTATCTTTGGTCCCAGTCAGTAAAATCCTCCGTTTGAAATCCATCGCAGCTCATCATTATGGTTGGTGAAGCTGCTCTACTCCCTGATAAACTAGTGGATTGGAACGAGTTAGTATTTAGTTGAGGGACCATGCAATGCTTCCCAGAAGTCCCCAGAGGACTGTAGTTAAAACACGGAAGAGGCATTTTCTGTCTAATTGTCATCTAAACCACTGCCTGGTTTTCTTTTACCCTCATGCTGCTCCATAGATATGGAAGAACAACTCCACAATGACATCTTTAAACCCTGATGGCTACCCCAGGCTATGGGTTCTTCACCTCCTCTTGCCTCCCCAGCAGACTGAGTGGGATGATGGGTCTAACAGATCACTAACAGTTAACAACAAACTCCTCCTTGGCTCATTGTCCAGTGTTCACAAAGTACAACTCCTGGACAAGTAGCATCACCTGGGACATTGTTAGAATTCCTAGTGTCATCTAAGAACTTGATAGAATCTGGAACCACTGAATTGGAAATTCTAGGAGGAGGGCCCAGCAACCTGCATTTTTCACAAGCCTTCCTTGTGTTTCTTACATGCGTCAAACTCAAGAACTACTATTAGATTTTTATCTTATTTAGTATTTTAAAGAGTTAGGGAGGAGAGGGAGAGAGAGAGAATGAGGGAGAGGTCTTCCATCCGCTGATTCATTCTCCAGATGGCTGCAGTGCTGGCTCTGGGCCAGGCTAAAGGAGCCAGGAGCTTCTTCTAGGTCTCCCACATGGGTGGCAGGGGCCCAAGTACTTGGACCATCCTCGACTACTTTTCCCAGGCCATTAGCAGGGAACTGGATTGGAAGTGGAGCAGCCAGGACATGTCATAGGCAGCAACTTTACCAGCTAGGCCAAAACGCCAACCCTTATCGGATCTTTCTTGATAGCAAAACTGCTGTATCTCAGTTGCACATACCTCCCTCTGGAAACCCTTAGAGACAGCTTTGAAGGCAGACAGGTGGGCGAGAAGAATTTTTGAGGGTGAGAGTGTGTGGTACTTGGCCTGCGTTGACAGTTGGCTCTGTTCTGCTTTTGGGTTCCGTCTGGGCCTCCATTGCAGAGGAATAACTAAGCCTATCAAGTAGGAGGGGGTGATTAGTCATTTGCATTTCTTTCCGGAGAAAGAGTGAGATGCCTAGAAAGGCAGCCAGATGGCAGCCTTATTCCTAAGCTGTTTCTGCCTTGCTGGAAGGCGGTTTCTGACCCTTCACATAGTCAAAGGCGAGCCAGCTGCAGCGGTCCCTTGCTGGCTAGGCTGTTTGCAGTTTGTGTGTTCTACTGCAGAGCAAGTCCTAAGTTACTCTGCATTCACAGAGTAACTGGGGGAGTTGGGGGGTGGGGGCTGTGAAGGTTTGACACTAGGTGAAACTAGGGCTCAATCAACCTGTTCAAACAGGTGCCTGGAATGGCTCCGTCTGCTGTCCTTTGATTAACACTGACTGCACAGATGCTGGTATTCTGCCTTAGTGGTAAAGCCACTGTCTGCAATGCCAGCATCCCATATATGTGCCAGGCCGTGCCCCGGCTGCTCCACTTCTGATCCAGCTCCCTGCTAATGAACTGGCAAAAGCAGCAGAAGATGGCCCAAGTGTTTGGTCCCCTGCCACCCCCGTGGGAGACCCAGATGAAGCTCCTGGCTTCTGGCTTTGGCCTGGCCATTCCCTGGCCTATGTGGTCATCTGAGGAGTAAAGCAGTGGATGGAAGATCTCTCTGTCTCTCCCTTTCTCTCTGCAACTGACTTTTAAAATAAATTAATAATTATTTTTTTAAAAACATTGACTACACAGATAAATCACCTGGGGTGCTCTTAACTCACCTGATGCTCAGGCTGCTCCCTTAACCCATTATATCAGAATCTAGGGGCTAGAGGTGAGCATTGGCACAGTGGTTAAGATTCTGTTGAGGATACCTCACCCTTGTTGGAGTGTCTGGGCTCTGCCTCTGATTCCAGCGCCTTGCTAATGGTCACCCTGGAAGACAGCAGTACTTGGATCCCTGTCACTTACCTGGGAGACCCAGGTTGAGTTCCCAGTTCCTAACATCAGTTTGGCCTGGTTATGGCTGCTGTGGGCATTTTGGGGCATGAACATCTCTCTCTCTTGGTCCCTTTCTCACGAATAAAATTAACAAAAATCAAGACTCTTGGGGCTAGCTCCAGTGCATCAAGATAGCTTTAACTCTTCCTGTGTTGATTCTAATGTGCGTGTAGGGCTGAGACTCCGAATATTAAAGAGTTAGAGATTAACTTTGCAGTAAAGTTGTTTTAGTTGGGAAAGCTGAGTTGTTTTCCTCATAAACTAGGGGTACGTGATAATAAAGGAATTTGTTGTCTTGGCCAGTTTTGAGACTCAAAATGGAGAAATTTTGTATGAATGAAAGACATCATCCCCTTCTTCATTTGGATCCTCTTCAGCCTCCTCCTTCTCATTCTTTTTATGAAGACAGATATTCCAAAATTGTGGCTACAAATTGGGTATATTATTGCTACTTAAAGGAAAATTTCTACCAAAGATATATAGTTAGTGTTGTAAGTGCAAATATCCTAAATCACAAAATCTTTCCTTTTTGCCTTTGGCCACATGTTTCTGGAGCCCTCAGGCTACACTTCCTATTTAAAAGGATGTGATAATAAAAACCTACAAATACCTATCAATTACAATGAAAGGGTACCTTTTCCATCTAATTCACTGATGGTGATGAGGCAGAATGAAGAAATTCTATTTTAAGAAAACTTTATGAAATTACTTACCAGAATTAGAAATTGTTATATAATACAAAAATATCCTCTTGCACTGAACAAGGTGAGTTTCATGAAACTCAATGTGTGAATATTTTTTTGTCCCAGAAAATCCTATATGTTTCCATGTAAAATTCTTTTATTTATTTACTTATTTTATTTAAGGTCTACAAATTTCATGTATTTCATATATAGAGATTTAGGTCCATGTAAGATTCTTTTTCTTTTTTGTTTTTTTTAAAGAATTATTTTATTTATTTGAAAGACAGAGTTACAGAGAAAGGTAGAGCCAGAGAGAGAAGTCTTCCATTCTGCTGGTTCATTCCCCAAATGACTGCAACGGCCAGAGCTGAGCTGATTTGAAGCCAGGAGCCAAGGTCTCCCACATGGGTGCAGAGGCCCAAGGACTTAAGCTATCTTCTACTGCTTTCCATGCCATAGCAGAGAGCTGGCTCAGAAATGGAACAGCAGGGACTCCAACCGGCACCCATATGGGATGCCAGTGCTGTCCTCTAGGCATCACCTTTTTAAATGTAAATGTTACTGGAAGAAACAATTTGTTAGATTCTCCCTAAAAGTTTATCAAGTGTATCTGTGAATGGGGGTTGAGAAAATTGGGAGGCTTAGGAGAAGGGTACTCAATAAAGGAGCAGAACACACTGGGCTTTATAAAAAGGAAAGCTAACTATAGGAAGAGGGTTCAAGGGAGTTTTATTCTTATTTTGATTTAAGGGTAGATGTAGGCCAAAACTGGACATTTTATAGTGGTTCATTTATAGTGTTAGTGCTGTTTTTTGCAAACAACTTTTTTTTCCCCTAAATGATACTGCATTGATTTATGGGTGCCTTAAAGAACAAAAAAAGCTACTTGTAATATGTGTTGCATTCCAGAGGGAGATTTTCTGAATTCTAGAAACTTCTTTCATTTTAGACAGGTCCAAGGTTTAAGGAAAGAGGGGTAGAACCGGGAGGACGTACGATAGGAACTCACAGCCAAAACGAATTTATTGAAGGGAAAATAAGTTCGCAGAGATGGCTGACTGCTGCCTTGTACACAGAGTGAACATGTGACAGAGAGCAAGACTTATTTACAGGCTGAGTTTATATAGCCAGGTAAGGACCATGAGGGGTGGTAGAGATGAGCTAGTTTTTTTTGGCTTTTCAAACTTGGCCGGTGTGTGTGTGTGTGTGTGTGTGTGTGTATGTGTGTGTGTGTGTATGCTTCCTCTCTCAGGTTTAGTTAATTGGCAAAGAATGCAAAGGGTGGAGTAGCAAAGAATGCAGGCCATGGGACCAAACCAGGGGAAGAATGCTGGGGCTATGTCCTTGCTCCTCACAAGGCTTGTCTACATTAATCATTTAGACAACCTGCATTTGGACCAACATTAATTAGAAAGGAGTAAACTTTGGAAATTACGGTTTGATTTAGTTTAGATTTCAAATAGAACACACAAGCTTTCTGACAGATGATGAGCACTTTGGATTGTAAGGGACTGGTGAAGAGTTTGAGATCTGTTTTGTATTAGACTTAATTTTTCACTTAATTGGTAAGCCTCTGTTCCTATTGAACTATAAAAATTTTAGACATCAGCACCTTTCTGTCTAAAAACATAAGCTTATTCAATTAGTGGGAAGCCAGATCATTTGTTTCAAGAACTGCTTTTATTTTCTGTTGTTGATATGTTAAAATAGTTAAACACTTGCATTCATCTTGTCCTATTAAAGGCACTCCATCAGGGAACAGTGAGGTAACAGGTTTGGTGACAGCAGGCTTAGTCACCCTGCTGTGAGAAAGAGATGAATAATGTTTTTTAATCTTACATCTATTGACTCTTTCTTTTTAAAATGTGTATACCATTATTGTAAGAAGCTACTGCAGACAGTATTTTGTTAACAGTTTATCTTTATCGTATCCTCATTATTAAATCAAATAGTACATTTACTTACATGGCTCTTCATAAAAATGAAGTTGCTTTGGACATTTCGTATTGCTTATAATTCCCATTTTTGAAATTTTATAAGCACTTGCAGTATTTGTTCTAGTAGTTTTCATTTTTTTCTTGGCTATTTGCCTCCAAATCCTTCTCTGTTGTATCTTGCTTATGTTGTGTGATTTATCTGCTACATATCAGCACACTTTTTAGAATGACATTTTCTAGTTTCCTTTTAGAGTACAGCATGAAGAAGAATTAGATGTAAAGGATCATATTGTTGAATATTTTCATTAGACAGTCATTTTGTGAAAATTGAGAATTCCAATAAAAACAATTTGAGGAAAATCAATTACTTTATGAATTTAAGAAAGACCAATATCCTAAGATAATAACACTTTTTTTTGAAGCTCAGTATTTCCTCCAAAAAGAGTTAAAATGAAATTGATTTATATCCAACTCATTTCTTCTAGATCACAGACTTGGGAGTCATTAATTATAATGCTCATGCTAGCCAAAATCTTTCCTTTCTAGGATATTCTACAATTTTTCTTGAATCCAGTGCAGTATTTTGTAATCTACACAGTTGCAAAAATATTCTTAGTCAAATAATAGTTTACTTTAAAAATATTAATTTGAAAGTCAGAGTTAGTTAGAGAACCATAGAAGCAAAAAGAGAGAGAGAGGGAGATAGCATCCATACGCTGGTTCACTCCCTGAATGATTGCAATGGCCAGGGCTGGGTCAGGCAGAAGCCAGGAGTCTGGAACTCCATCCTGGTTTCCCATATGGATGACACGGGCCCAGGCATGTGGGCCATCCTCTGCTGCTTTCCCAGGCACATTAGCAGAGAGCTGGGTTGGAAGTGGAACAGCTGGGAGTCAAATGCTACTCATATGGGATGTCATCATTGCAGGCATTGGTTTACCTGCTGCACCATAATACTGGACCCACAGGTTTATTTTAATAATTACTTTATCCTTATTATTTCCATGGTAGAAAAAGAATATTTGACCCCCACTTGAAATCTCTGAAATTTGGATGTGTCTTACAGTCAAAAATACTTTACAATTATAATTGACAGTGTTTTATTCTTTTTTAGTGATTGATGCATTACAGAAGCAAGGGTAGCACAGATTTCAGTGAAACAGAACAAAACTCAATTTGGATTTAACAATGATTCAGCCACTTTATGTTTCCAAGAGAACTAGAAAGCACTTTTTAAAAAAACTTTTATTTGGCTGGCACCGCGGCTCACTGAGCTAATCCTCCGCCTTGAGGCACCGGCACACTGGGTTCTAGTCCCGGTTGGGGTGCCGGATTCTGTCCCGGTTGCCCCTCTTCCAGGCCAGCTCTCTGCTGTGGCCCGGGAAAGCAGTGGAGGATGGCCCAAGTGCTTGGGCCCTGCACCCCATGGGAGACCAGGATAAATACCTGGTTCCTGCCTTCGGATCAGCGCGGTGCGCCGGCTGCAGTGCACTGGCTGCAGCGGCCATTGGAGGGTGAACCAACAGCAAAGGAAGACCTTTCTCTCTCTCTCTCTCACTGTCCACTCTGCCTGTCAAAAAAAAAATATATATATATATAAACCTTTTATTTAATAAATATAAATTTCCAAAGTACAGCTTTTGGATTATAGAGGCTTTTCCCCCCCATAGCCTCCCTCCCACCTGTAACCCTCCCATCTCCTGCTCCCTCTCCCATTCCATTCACATCAAGATTCATTTTCAATCCTCTTTATATACAGAAGGTCAATTTAATATATACTAAGTAAATATTTCAACAGTTTGCACCCACACAGAAACACAAAGTATAAAGTACTGTTTGAGTACTAGTATACCGTTAATTCACATAGTACAACATATTAAGGACAGAGATCCTACATGGGGAATAAGTGCACAGTGACTCCTGTTGTTGACTTAACAATTGACACTCTTATTTATGGCGTCACTAATCACCCGAGGTTCTTGTCATGAGTTGCCAAGGCTATGGAAGCCTCTTGGGTTTGCCAACTCCGATCTTATTTAGACAAGGTCATAGTCAAAGTGTAAGTTCTCTCCTCCCTTCAGAGAAAGGTACCTCCTTTGATGGCCTGTTCTTTCCACTGGGATCTCACTCACAGAGATCTGTCATTTAGGTGGTTTTTTTTTTTTTTTTTGCCAGTGTCTTGGCTTTCCATGCCTGAAATACTCTCATGGGCCTTTTAGCTGGGTCTGAATGTCTTTATGATTCGTTATACAGTCAAGAAAGGTTGTGTACAGAGGAAAACTGTTTGAACCTATTAGGCCACTGAGTCCTGATAAACCCGTTAGGTCAGGAGGCTTAAAACTCCCAAATTTGATAACATTGGTTGCAGATAATCTGAAGGTTAGGTGAATATCTATTGCTTGGGAAAGCCGCTTACCTGGACATTACAAATTACTGAGACAAGGCTTTGTAAAAAAAAAAAGGGACTTTACCAACAGACCCTTCAGCAACAGAACTGCCTCCCCACCCTGTCCTCCAACCCCCCCCCCCAAAAAAAAAAAAGCAAAAACAAAAACCCATTGCTTGATGGAGCTGAACACTCACTTTCAGTCTCCCTGCCTGCTCTCTGGCAGCCAACAGTCCACCGGAAGTCCCCTCTGTGCTGTCCCTTCTATAATAAAAGTCTTTTCTGCTTTAATCCATTGTCTCTGTGCCTCTTTGAACTCCAAGATCTTAAAGCCTAACAGAAACCTTTTCCTTTATCACTTTAGGTTTACTGTGTGGGGACTGCAAGTTAAATTGACGAAAGATTATCAGGAAAGAAAAAAAAGTATTTGTATGTGAGCAACACACATATCTTTGGGAGAACCCAGTGCTGAATAATTCAAATGAGCGGTTAGAATTGAGGGCTTACATACCACTCTAACAGGAGTGATAGATTGTTGAGCAGTGGTTAGATAAAGGAAAAGGGAAGTTTGGGTTCCCAACACCTCCTGCTGTGGTTTAGATGTGGTTTATCCCATATAGGGTCATGTATTTAATATTTGGTCCCGGCCGGCGCCACGGCTCAATAGGCTAATCCTCCGCCTTGTGGTGCCGGCACACCGGGTTCTAGTCCCAGTCGGGGCACCGGATTCTGTCCTGGTTGCCCCTCTTCCAGGCCAGCTCTCTGCTGTGGCCCGGGAGTGCAGTGGAGGATGGCCCAAGTGCTTGGGCCCTGCACCCACATGGGGGACCAGGAGAAGCACCTGGCTCCTGCCTTCTGACAGACGCGGTGCGCCGGCCGCAGCGCACTGGCCGCGGCGGCCATTGGAGGGTGAACCAACGGGAAAAGGAAGACCTTTCTCTCTGTCTCTCTCTCACTGTCCACTCTGCCTGTCAAAAAAAAAAAAAACAAAAAAACAAAAAAACAAAAAAACACCACACACAAACAAACAAAAAACTTGGTCCCCAGTGTGGCAGTATTAGAGGTGCTAGGACCTTTGGGTGGCTGGGCCCTGTGAGAATTCTTTAGGTCACTGGGTGTGTGCCCTTGGAAAAGATTAAGGTTCTCATGGATCACTGAGTGAGATCTTCCCAGTGAGAGTTATTTTAAGAGTAAGCCTCATAGTTGAGTTGCTCTTTGGCTTCCTATCTTGGAATGTGATCTCTTTCTTCCTCCTGTACCTTCACCAGTGTGGTGTCAGCCACCCTGAAGTCCTCACCAGAGCTGAGTAAAAGCCAGCATCATGCCCTTGAACCTCCAGAACTGGGAGCTACTTGAAGCTCTTTTCTTAAAGTTAGCCTCAGGGATTTCATTATAGTTAAAAAAAACTGATTCAGGTAGTAAATTTTGATGTTACATACATGGGGGAAGTTAATGGAAGATAAAGATTATTTTAAAATTTTTAAAATATTTATTTTATTTATTTGAAAGAGTTACAGAGAGAATTGAGGAGAGTGAGAGAGATCTTCCATGAGCTGGTTCACTCCCCAAATGGATGCAATGTCTAGGGCTGGACCAAATTGAAGCCAGGAGTGAGGAGCTTCTTTGAGTTCTCCCATGTGGGTACAGAGGCCCAAGCACTTGGGTCATCTTCCACTGCTTTCTCAGGCACATTAGCAGGGAGCTAGATCAGAAGCAGTGTCCTTATGCGATGCCCTTATGAGATCAAACTAGTGCCCTTATGAGATACAAGCCACCAAGGTGGTGACTTTGCCTGCTGTGGCACATTGCCAGCACCAAAGGTAAAGGTTATTTAGTAAGATTTGTTGTGCAGATTCTGTGTGGTCTCCAGTATGAAGCATCTTCTCCTCCTTCCACTTTTACAAAGCAAAACTCATGCCCTACTTTTAGGCAGAAAGAAAGGTGAAGATTCCTTTCTATGTGACTATTTCTTGTTTGTCTTTAGTTCAAAATGACCCTTATGACAAAGTGGTATATTTTGGAGAGGTTTATTCTGATTACCTTCAATTTCAACAGTAAACAAAGCAAATTTAAATTTATATTTAATTTCAGGGCAAATTCTGAATTCGAATTTAATGTTTGGGGAAAGACTTGACTCTAGGAAGAGAGTGAGAGGAGGGATGTGCTCCAAGGAGACAGTGACTGAGGTGCAAGAAGTGAGGCAGGGAAGAGTCCTACTGGTGCTCCACACTGGGGAGGGGAGGTCAGACAGTGGGATCTTGGATTTTGTAAGGCTTTTACCTTGAGGGAAATGAAGACGTCATTGTAGGGATCTTGTCAAAGGACTTCATTGATCTTTTAAAATCATCACTGCCTCATCATATGAGACTTAGGATTTTGGCAGTCTTTTATGATGACAAACATGCATAGGTGGAGGGGTCATAAGTTAGACCAGTATTTTGGAGTGAAATGGGAGCAATGACTCTTGAGATAAAATGTTCTAGTTCCTGGCACACAAATGATTCAAACCCATCCACAGCCTTCTTGCCTTCAAGACTGTATTAAGGTCCTTAGGGAAAGTGCTGTAAGTTCTGTTTTTATTGTCTCACACATTGTGCCTGTGTGTTCTCAGTGAGTAGCAGTCTCTGCCTCTGTGCAGACTGACTCTGGACTTGAGCAGCTGGGTCCCTGTAGACACAATGTCGTATGTGCCTAAGTGAGTCCCCACAGTACAGATTTGATTAGAAAATGACTCAGCAGGATTGCTCACGCCTCTGTTGGACCCTATGCTAGGTGTTGGGTATGTAAGAATAATTAATGAATGGCTGGCTTCTTTCTTAATGAACTCTGATGAAGATAGGAAGGAGTCCTAAGATGGGATTTTTGCTCTTCTACTAGACAGGAAATAGAGATGTCTCTATTAAGTTTGCTTCTTTCATACTCTTTTCTCTCAACTTTTTTCCCTTCCCTCCCTCCCTTCTTTCCTCCTCCTTCCTTCCTTCCTTCCCTGCCTGCCTTCCTTCCCTGCCTGCCTGCCTTCTCTCTCTCTCTCCCCTTCCCTCCCTCTTTCCCTCTCTCTTTCTTCTTTTTGTTGAGAATTTCATTTAAGATAATAGAGTAGTAGGATTTTCCTGAAGATCAGGAAATATCTTCTCATAAATGTACTTAGGCTATTTAAGTTGTCAAATATACAAGTGGTAAAGTTAAATTGCTTAGCACTTATAAGGTCCCCTCCATCTAGTCTGAAGCTGATACCCCTCACTATGCTTCAGTGACATCAGATCTATGTTTATCTTCAAATAATTTCTTTGATTTTTGGTAGAGTCCACTGAGAAGGCAGTTTATTTCTTAAAAACAGAAGAGGGGAAATGAGAATTTCTGCTAAAGGGTATTTGGAAAAATATGGGAAAACTGTGCTTTCGTGTAATTAATAGGAGGTGATTGTGTGGCAATATTACTCTCTTTATTTCTACCTAGGGTAACACAATATTTTTGCCACCTGGTAACCATTTAGTGGCTTGCTGTCTGTCAAATTGGAATCATTAATCTAAGATTCACAAAACACACTGACCTCATCAAGAACTATCAGCCACATTAATCACATGGTGAGCAGTAATTAATACCCTTGTTGCACATCTCAGCAGATGCCAAATGGTGATTGTGCCCAGAGACAGAGCCATTTGGTGGGTGTTCTTAGGTTGATATCCTTTTAGGATGAAGTGAGACATATGGGAAGAAAACTTGCTGCCCAAATGAATAAGGACATCAACGACTCCCTTCTTTACTTCTTTAGTAGCAGTGCTTTGAGCATGCCCAGTGGGTTAATTTCCTTGATGCACTTGGATAAAGCAAATTACCTTTAACACCACATTGCCTTTGACTGATTCCCCCTCATGTACTTTTCCCTGAGACTTATCATTAGGTACTTTCCCTCCCTCCTACCAGTCTGTGAGCACTGGAGATACTGAGTGTATGTTGTATTTCTGTTTCTATTTCTGTCCTAACTCTGATTCTGGCACATGTAGGTCTATCATTAGGTGTCTATTAAGTGAGTGACTGAGTATGTGTCTGAGTATACAATACATACAAACTGTTATGAGAACCGCACAAGCTTCTCTGGTGTAGGCTGGTTGGTGTTGTCCTAATATCCTCATTGCTCAGCAGTGTGCTGGCCAGGAGAAAGTGCTCAGTAACTGCTCATTGAATTACTTCTGGAATTACTTCTTGACACGGTTTCAATAGGATGACTTTCCCCTTGGAATGCTGCTGCTGATGGACATAATGAGAATGGGGTCAATGAATTCTAAAACACACATTCGTGTGAAAGTAGAAGTGTAAAAGGCTAGAAATGGCTTTTAAAAACCTGGAGATTGACTTACCATACATGAAAACTTTTATGTTGTTTCCCCAAAGGGAAGAGTCAGCAAATATCTCAGATGTGTTTTCAGAGCTCTAATTGAAAAGAAGTAGAAAGAATCTAAAATATGTTCTTTCTCTAACAAAAAAATTATACCCACGGAAAACCAGCTCTAGAAAGGATATTACATGTGGCAATCTCATTTTTGTTGTGGTCAATAATGATTCCAAAACCAAAAATACATGACATCCCCCTGCTTTCAACCAAAGCAATGGCAGATAAATATAAAATTTTCTGTTAAAATATAGCTTATGCTATATAGACAGTTTTTGATGATGAAAGTAAATGAATTATATATTAAATACTTGTTACTGAATAAAAGTATTAAATAACCTAATGGAGTTTCCCTTTTTGTTCCCAGAAGTGTTATATGTAAGGAAACTTTGAAACTCCTTTGTGGTTTTATTGAACTTTTTAAAATTAAAAATTTTTTTTTAAAGATTTCTTTTTTATTTATTTGAAAGACAGAATTACAAAGCAAGGGAGAGACAGAGAGAAAGGTCTTCCATCTCCTGGTTCACTCCCCAAAGGTACACAATGGCCAAAGCTGGGCCGATCTGAAGCCAGGAGCCAGGTGCTTCTTCCGGGTCTCCCATGTGGGTGCAGGGGCCCAAGCACTTGGGCCATCTTCTACTGCTCTCCCAGGCCATAGGAGAGAGCTGGATCAGAAGAGGAGCAGCCAGGACTAGAACCAGCACCCATATGGGACTCCGGTGCCTCAGGCCAGAGCTTTAACACATTGTGCCACAGCGCCAGCCCTTTGAACTTTTTTTTTTTTTTTTAATTTAACAACTGTTGAGGGGCCAGCATTATGGCACAATGGATTAAACCACTTCCTGAGATTGCTGCATCGCATATGTGTGCCGGTTTGAGACCTGGCTGCTCCACTTCTCATCCAACTCCTTGCTGGTGCACCTGGGAGGGCAGCAGAGGATGACACAAGTGCTTGGTCCCCTGCACCCATGTGGGAGATCTGGATGGAGTTCTGGACTCCTGGCTTAGGCCTTGCCCAGGCCTAGCCATTGCAGCCACCTTTCTCTCTCTGCCTCTTCCTCTTTCTCTGTAACTCTGTCTTTCAAAGGAGTAAATTTAATAAGAAGGAGAAAGAAAACAATGTTGAGTTGTACATTTGTACATCAACATCTCAGATGAGGAGGAAGGAATGATGACCAACAATGAAAACACCTGTAATTTGTCCTACCAACCCAAAGCATTTAAAAAATTCTAAACATGGTAACTAAACATGGTGAAAAGCAAATGAGGCAGACTGAGGCATCCAGGACTTGTCTTTCTAGTTCAGTGCCTGTGCCTTTCTGGTCTGCTGCTTTACTTACTTGATATATTTATCAATTATTCATTTGTTCAGTTTCAGCTGCCACCAAAACTGATCATGACATTCTGTAGTCAGCTGGTTTTGTAGAGTTCCCAGTGGCTGCTTCCTTTGCGCATGTGTGAGGGGTCTGCTACTTAAGGAGCAGGCAAGCACCTTTAGAAAGACAAACACCTCCCTGTCCTACTGGTCTTATCCTTCCTTCTTGGATTTCATTTCCATTTGAGAATAAACATACATGTGAAGTAATTAAGTTTCATTTCAAAACTAGAATACCTGTGTTTAAGATTGAGGCAGATATTTCATTGACTTTGAAAAGTCATTCATGGCTCTGTGTCACCTCTTTCTTCATTTCTAAGCACTGAAGCATCTGTTTCTTTCTTTCTTTCTTCTTCTTCTTTTTTTTTCTTGACAGGCAGAGTTAGACAGTGAGAGAGAGACAGAGAGAAAGGTCTTCCTTCTGGTGGTTCACCCCTCAAATGGCTGCCACGGCTGGTGCGCTGTGCTGATCCGAAGCCAGGAGCCAGGTGCTTCCTCCTGGTTTCCCTTGCGGGTGCAGGGCCCGAACACTTGGACCATCCTCCACTGCCCTCCTGGGCCACAGCAGAGAGCTGGACTGGAAGAGGAGCAGAATCTGGTGCCCCAACCAGGACTAGAACCTGGGGTGCCGGTGCCGCAGGCGGAGGATTAGCCTAGTGAGCCGAGGCTCCGGCTGCATCTGTTCCTCTTGATTTAAGATCTCCCCCTCTGGTTTGTATAACAAAGCACCTGCAGTACAGGTCTATTTTGTTGATTCTCCAGCTTTAAAGAGGTTTTTTCTTTTTACAGGTTGAAAGTAAGGGCACTTTCACTCATGCAGTCAAAATATGGAAAGTGGTTTTCATGCCTATAGGTGTGTTGTGTACCTAAACATTTTTATGTCAGAAAGCATGTCATGTATATTTGCCTTAAAAAAACATGGTAGAAATACTTAACATACCTTTTATTAAAGAGGAGTGATTTAATAACTCCCACTCTAAGCATATGCTTTTTCATAGCACATCTAAGATATTTACCTTGAGTTCATTGTAAAGACATTAAAAATGGTCAAACCCACAGTTTATTTGTCAAGTATTCTGATGAATGTTCTTGGCAAACATAATTTCTCAAATTGTGTTTCAACCTCCTGCCATTTATTTTCTTGGACTGAAGCTTATCACTTTGAAATGAATTGTCTCTAGTGCCTGAAATGAGGTTTGGAGGCTATGTCAGGAATGAAACCTAAATTCAGTAGGGAAACTTGAGATTATACTGTGGAAAGCCTGGTAAACAGTGGTATTTGGGGCCGGCGCTGTGGCTCACTGGTTAATCCTCCACCTGTGGCGCAGGCATCCCATATGGGCACCGGGTTCTAGTCCTGGTTGCTCCTCTTCCAGTCCAGCTCTCTGCTGTGGCCTGGGAGGGCAGTGGAGGATGGCCCAAGTGCTTGGACCCTGCACCCGCATGGGAGACCAGGAGGAAGCACCTGGCTCCTGGCTTCGGATCGGTGCAGTGCTGGCCAAATCTGCCATTTTGGGGGGTGAACCAATGGAAGGAAGACTTTTCTCTCTGTCTCTCTCACTGTCTATAACTCTACCTGTCAGATTAAAAAAAAAAAAAAAGCGGTATTTGAACTGAACTAATCGACAATGGGAAAGAAAGTCATACATTTGACAAATTACTGTATGAAAGGCAGGAGGAAAATCTGAGGTATCAGAATTTGGCTTTGGTAATATCTGAGTTAATTGAGGGGAAAAATAAATGCATGCATTTCCTAGAGTTTCTGTGTGAGGTACATAGAATTTTTCATAGTTGATCAAATGTAATTTAAGTATATGATTAAAATAAACTTCTGATATGAAAATGAAAAATAATTCTTCAAATGAAAAGATAAGATAAGCCCTGCCTGGCTACAGAAAACTGTGCATTTGTATATAGAAGAATCTATATCTGCAAACAGAAAGTAAAACTATTTTTTCAGATTCCCCCTTCAATCAATTTTGCCAAGGCTTCGGTTTCACATTTCAAGACACAAATGAGTGAAATAAGTTAAAATAAATGGTACAACATTACAACATGTTAAATATGGATTGACATACAACTATACCATAGCTATGGGAAAAAAAAACCTTACCACATGGATATTGGACTTTTTCATATATATTGTTAGGATAAAACCCCTGAAGGACACGGTCATGTATTCTAGGCTTTTGCTTAATAATTAGGCTAAACCACATCATGTTGATTGTGAAAGAGTCAAAGAAGAGCAAATATTGAAAATGGCATTTCTGCGAGGACAGCAGCCCTTCGAATGCCAGCTGCAGCGTTTGCAAACTGAGGATGATTCGTTGTCCCATGTGCCATAGTAGTTGGAGAAGGGAAGATTTTTGAAAAAGAAAAGAAAAGGTCATGGGGAGAGAGGTGTGTTTTGTGTGTGTGCGCGTGTGTGTTGGGTGAAGAATGGAAACTAGGAAGGGACTTACAGTGGAAGGACTATTCCTAGAGATACTTCCCCTGTTATATGTGAATTCTAAGAAGTGAATAACAAGGTCTAACTCGCTAAAAAGAGAGACAGCAGAGGGATCAGCAGCAACTGAAGGTCAAGGCAAGCCCCAAAGGGAAGAGCAGATTTGAAAGCTGAGCTGAGCAGCGAACTGTGCTGTGAGACCAGAGAGTGTGCAGTGTAGCTACTGGTGGTGGGATCATGGGGCCAGTCAGGCCTGGAGGCAGGGGCCACCCGGAGGGTCTGCAGGAGACTGGAGAGCCATTTCCTGGAGCATTTAAAGGGCAGCCTTGCGAAGTATTTGCAGAGAGTAGCAGAAGAAGGGAACGGACGGCACAGCCCTGGAGTGAGTAAGGAACGGGTGAAGCAGCTTCCTCATCCAGGTGAAGACTCACGCCAAAACCCGAATCGGCCCGGAGAGATGAAGAGTTTGCCTTTCCCGACTCGTCAGGATGTTTCCCCAACACTGCTCCACAGCAGTGTAGAAGCAGGCATGAGCGGGGAGTGTGATAGCTGGTTCAGTTTAAACCTTTGACGTCTATCAGTGGGAAACCACTCTGATGAAAGCAGGCAGAACAAAATAAAGCAGGCAAGCCAGCACTGGCACTAGGACTTGGTGTGAGGAGACATTGTTGACTATGAGAGAATCCCACATGAGAAATAATCCCAAGTGTTAGCATTAACCATGCATGCATTCGTTAATCATTTTAGAAAATTGCCATTTGTGAGTGTATTACCCTTTATAGCATTTTTCTTCTAAAGATTGTTCTTTCTATTCTAATTCAAATATCATTGGCCAAATCCCCAGTTGGAAAATTCTATTGAAAGGTACATGGCAGATACATCTGATTCTGGGTGAATACAAACTGGTTACATGATCTATGTCATTCACTTATTCATCCAACCAGCGTATTTTTATTTCATACTTACAGGGTACCTGCTACTGGAGTACAGGTATTATCAAGATATCCTGCCTTTGTCTGAGTTATAATAAGTAAGAAAACCTGACATGTGCGGGATACAGAGATTGGCCTCCCAAAAGGAGCCTGCACAGGGTGCTATGGGGACACAGTGGGGGGGGTTCTAAGTTTATATATTGAAGCCCAATACTCTTTGTCATAGCTCAACCTGCAGGACCAGCATGGTGCTCCCACAGTATGAAGGCTTTAGGCTCCTTCCATCCGGTTGCTCTGTCACCAATCAGTATGCCACTTCATCTGCAGTGGTTCCCCCCGACATGCCCCCTCCAGCTAGGAGAAAGGGGAAGTGTGGAAGTTGCAGGCCATGAGAATTCCCTATGAGCAGCATGTAGAAAATGAAAACATATTTTTAGCCCACGTACCATTGGTCAGAAAGCAGGTTTTTTTTTTTTTTAATTTTTATTTATTTGAGAGGTAGAATCACAGAGAGAAGGAGAGACAGGGAGAGGGAGGTCTTCCATCTGATGGCTCGCTCCTCAAATGGCTGCAATGTCCGGAGCTGGGTCCATCCAAAGCCAGGAGTCAGGAGCTTCTTCTGGATCTCCCACGCGGGTGCAGGGGCCCAGGGACTTGGGCCATTTTTCACTGCTTTCCCAGGCCATAGCAGAGAGCTGGGTCGGAAGTGGAGCAGCCGGGTCTCAAACCGTCACCCATACAGGATGCCAGCACTGCAGGTAGTGGCTTTACCCAATATGCCACAGTGTTGGCCCCTAAGGGGAATTCTTTATTATCATTGCCAGGTTCTTGGGTTTCTGACCTATGGACCAGGATGCTAGGTATGGAAACACAGTATAAAGAATTATGCTTATATAAGAGAACGTTTCTCCTGGAGGTCAGTAGTGGAAACAGAAGAACAAGGTGCTTATGGAAAAAGAAAGGTAGAAAATTTGGGAGACTGATTACTTCATTTCATGAAGCTTAAGAGAAAAATCTTTTTTAAAAAGTTATAGAACAAGTTTCTTAAAAATATTTCTTAAAAAATTTATTTGAAAGGTAGAGTAACAGAGTGGGAGAGACAGAGAGGGAGAGAGGTCTTCCATCTGCTGTTTTATTCCCCAAATGGCAGCAATAACCAGGACTGGGGCAGAAGCCTGGAATTGTAACTGGGTCTTCTACATGGGCAGCGGGGGCCTAAGCACTGGGCCAAATTACGCTGCTTTTCCGAGGCACATTAGCAGGGAGCTGTGTGGGAGGTGGAGCAGTCACTCTTGAACCAGGGCTCTGAAATGGGATGCCAGTTTCACAAGCAGAGGCTGAACCTGCTGTGGCACAATGCTGGCCACTACAGAAAAAAAATTCTCTGATTATGTATTGTATTTCTGGCTGTTACTTTAGCTACGTTTTCAAGACATTGCAATATGTGTGTATTATTCTTTGTTTTGGATCTTCTGATTTTTATTTCTTTTGGATGTTAACACTGTGTGAAGAAACTGGGATTAGAAGACACTGCAATAATTGAATGATTTAAGGTATTAGTCTTGCTTAAGGTTTTTTTTTTTTTAACTTTTAAAAACAAATAAATGAAGTGGAATAGATGGCTAAGCAAATAATGGAATGTTGGGTTCTAGGAAAAAAATTCACTTACCAAACTCTCTTACATACTTATTTCCTAATTTGCTATTCTGCTTTTTGGATTAAGCAATGACTGACTAATAATTCTTCAAAAGTGTGCCTCAATGGAGTGACTCATTCAGTTGGTAATATTTTAGTGTAAATTGATATAAATTTTAGTTATCTGATGACTGCAGAACTCAGTGCCACAGCACAAATGTGAGAAAACTTCTGGCTGAATGTAGATATTTGAAGTAGGAGTGGAATAAAAATATAGAAGTGGGGAGGTGAAAATATCAAAGACAAACTCCATATCTTTACCTTTTGTGTATAAGGTTGACTCAGCCAAAAAAATTTTAAAAGTGCAAATAAAAACTTACATGTTTTTCAAGGGATGCCTGCTTTATAGAAGTTAAAGACATTATTTTTGACCAGAAAGACTATGTATTTTTCTATATAATATTACTTCCCAAGACAAATTTTTTTCTGCAATGAAAGACATTTGCTGTATTTTTTATCTGTATAATTAGCTATCCATTTTAAGCCATTCAAAAAATATGAGAAAGACTAGGAGGAGTCATTCTTCTATTAAAACCTGTTTTTGTAGGATGCATTTAAAAATTTATCGTGTTTGTCAAAACATGACAATTATTTATCAAACTTGATATACTTTAGGAATGTTTGTAGGTTTCATTTTATTTATTTTCTGTAAGCAATCCCTCTTCTTCTTTTGACAAATGTATGCAAACAACATTTACAGACTGACATATTTTTCCCAAAGCAATCAACATTGAATTTAATGATCTCTGGTAATGATTCTTTCTCTTTTTGGCCCATATTCCAGAATATAATGGAACACTTGAAAGCAGGCTTTTGTGGCAAGCTCTATCTGAGGGCTATGTATAGATCAAAGCCCCCGGGGAGGTGTCTTGTTTGTAGAGCTCTTCCTTCCATTAGCACTACCTGACCTGCAGTGTGTTCTCACTTAGCCCTCGCTTGCCACAGATAACATGCCCCAGGATGACTGAGACTATATAAGTCACAGATCTTTGATTTGATAGCAGAAAACTCAAATTATCTTGTCAGCATCTCACGCAAATGAAATAGAAGCCCACCATGACAACAATGACCGCATTCCACAAGATGGCAGTGGTCTTTGTGCAATGAATAGAAGCACAGCATTCGCTGGGTCTGATGTCAACTGTGTCAAAATTTTGCCCTTGTGAATTTAACGCTCGTCAAAGCCAAGTCATGGTTGTTTTCTCTGCCATTGGCTGAGTTCTTGAGAGCAATTAGGAGAGACATTTTCATAGGAGAGAAAAAAGTGCTGCATATACAATATAATGTCTTATATAATGTCTTTCTCTAAGGAGCCCAAAGTATTTTGCAGCTGTTATTTAATTAACCTCACACTATGCCTCTGAGGCAGGAGAAGGGAATTACTGTATATCCTATTTATCACAGTGAATTTAAATAATTTATTGATAACATTCATAAGGGAAAATGGTGGCGTAGGGAATAAGACATTTGTTGAGTTCTAGTCAGTGGGCCTGATCGTTAAGCCAAGCTGATTTTCTATAGATAGTGTGTTTATAAATTTAAACGGGGGACCCTTTCCACTTAATACTAAAAAAAATGACTTTGCATAAGTGTAGCTTCCAAACCAGTGGTTTTTACATTTCGATTTGAGCACTAAACTACTTTAGCCTTTTAGTTCAAAGCTTAAGAATATCAGAGTTTTTAAAATGCAAAATCTCAGGGTCCTATTCCCAGAGATTCCTCTGCTTAGGTGTGGGAGGAGGCTGGGGGATCTTCATATTTTAAATCTAGCTGAGACAATGCTGAGGCATTTGCTTTTGCCCACTCTTTCAGATAGTGCCTTGCAAGCCACAAGTTATGACCTTATGATAGAGAAATTGACCTCATTTTTGAAATTAAGAGTCTCATTTTTTGAGAAAGATACTCCATATTGCATAAAAGCTTGAAATAAAACTTTTCAATTTCTGAAGGGTAAGTTCATAAGTGTAAATTATTCTTTATTTATTAGATTTATTTAAAAATCAGCTAATGAAGTTTAAGGACAATTAATTCAAAGTTAGACTTTCAGAAATACAGCAGTAATGATTTTTTTAAATTGCCACATGCTTATCTTTCTTTCAAAGTTCTGTAGTCATTTTTGTACACACTTTAGGTAACTGGATTCCAGACTGCCTAGCACCTTTTACTTTTAGAAGTAGAAGAGACCCTGATGACATTCTGGGGCCAGAAGTGGTCTTCTGGGATATAAATCAATGCAAATCGTTTTACTTGGATTTAACTTTCTATTCTGTTGGACCTTTATGAGCACCTGCAGTAGTTCAAGAAAATGGAAAATGTGCCACAGAACTGCATCAAGATGCAACATTCTGAGGGGAGATAAGAATAGGATGCAGGATTTTGAAGGGAAGTAGTGGGAGGTGTAGAAAGAGACCGCATGACTTCACTGCCTGTAAGACTTGAAAAGGGTCAAGGGCTGGATTTTGAAGTCAAATTTTCATAGAGGGTGGTGGATGTGCTGTCACTTCCACAGCTGTCTGTAGGGGCATGAGGTCCCTCTGCCTGCCTTCATGTCAGCAGACAGGTGAGCTAATGAGAAAGCAAATACCTATTATGAACTTCTGGTGGTTTGATGAACATAACGGACGGGTATAATATTTTTCCCTGGCAAATCATATGGACAAGAGAAGGCTGGTAGGCTGCTTTGAAAACCAGATTGCTGTTAGACTGGCTGTACTCTTACGTTACCATATCCCTGCCAGTACTTGGCAGAGTACAGCTCCCTAATGTTCACCAGTTTGTTAAATGTAAATGATATTTTATTTTTGTTTTAATTTGCATTTCTCTGATGACCAATGAAGTTAGGCATTAAATGCTTATTAGTGTTTTCATAGCCTTTCTTTAAATTGCTTTTTCATATTCTTTGTTCATTTTCCCACTGGGGTCACTTTTTATTGATATGCATAAATTCTAGGTAGATTCTAGTGTATATGTGTGTCTGTAGCATATCTTTGTGTAATTCTTTGATGCTTTCTGAATTGCAAATATTTTTCTCATTTTGTTATCTATTAACTTGTTTGCGATATCCTTCACTGAATATAAATCCTTAATATAGATAGAATGAGATTTATCCTTTTTTTGTCTTTATAATTTTAAGTCCTCTCTTGCCTAGGATACAAAGATGAATACCTATGTTTTTCCCAGTGATTTCGAATTAGTTGCTAGCCATATACATTTATATTATGCAAAGACACACAAATTATTTTTATCCTGCTTAGTTCTAGAAAATAATTGATATATAATAATTACATACTAAAGCCACTGCTATAAAAAGATACTTTTGAAGTGTCAAGAATAGGGGGAAAACATTTAAAATTATCTAAGATAGTATTTCCTAATATAAGGTCCATGGACCACTGTATGAAGGTTTCTTTAGATATTCATTGAGGGTCCGGTGCTGAGGCAAAGCCTCTGCCTGTGGTGCTGGCATCCATATGGGCACCAGTTCACATCCTGGCTGCTCCTCTTCTGATCCAGCTCTCTGCTAATGGCCTGGGAAGGCTGTGGAAATGACCCAAGTCCTTGGGCTCCTGCACCCATGTGGAAGACCCGAAAGAAGCTCCTGGCTCCTGGCTTCAGATTGGCCCAGATTCAGCCATTGTGGCCATTTGGGAAGTGAACCAGTGAAAGGAAGACCTCCCTCTCTATCTGTTTGTCTCTCTCTCTCCAACTATGCCTCAAATAAATAAATACATCTTTCTTTAAAAAAGATATTCATTCGAACAGGTAGATTTAAGGTTGTTATCCCAGATCTGCTTAATTAAAATCTCTTGTTGTGGTTCCAGAAATCTTGCTTCTTAATCCTCGTTCATTTTAATTCTGAATGTATGTACTAAGATCTATTTAGTATTATTAACCTAAGAGCACTTAGTTTAAGTTTGTGCTGAGATTTTGAGCTACAAAGACTTTGAGGAAAATACTAGAGGATGTAAATTATAATAAAATGACAAAAACAAATGCATGCATGGTTTAGGAGAAGTAAGTCTTTGCCTGAATCTAAATTTTCAAAGGATGTTTATCCCTGTTCACATTCAATATTTGTTAATCCTTTTGCAGAGGACTTGAACAATATAAAGCCAATCTCTTTTGCTCTCTCTAAAGATCTTGTATTAATTTATTTGAAAGTCAGAGTTAGAGAGAAGGAGAGACAGAGAGAGACAGGCTGAAGACAGGAACCAGAGCTTCTTCCAGGTCTCCCACATGGGTAGCAGGTGCCCAAGCACTTGGGCCATCTTCCATTGCTTTTCCCAGGCCATTGTCAGGAAGCTGGTTTGGAAGTAGAGCAGCCAGGACATGAACTGGCACCTGAATGGGATGCCAGCATTGCAAACAGTGGCTATGCCACAATGCCATCCCTGAAGACTATCTTTCTAAAAAAGTTTTTAAAAGAATATTCAATAAGGATTTTCATATAGTTTTTGGTTCGTTTTAAGTTTGATAGAAGCTGAGAGCAAAATATTAAGGCTACTGGATGAACCTCATTTTCACAAATGAGTTTGAATTAATTTTTATACTTTATCAAGGCAAATAAACACTTGTGCAAACAGTTTCCTTGCTGAGGAATATTCTTAGTGTGGTGAAGACAGTCACCAAAGGGGTCCTTCTTGGGAAAACCTTAGTTTTAATTTTTAAAATACCAAGATAGGGTGTTATCATTTAAAAAAGGTTAACCTTGAGTTAAAGGTGACCCAGGTCATGTGTAATATGTTATGGGTGGAATATGGATAAAGCAACTTTTAGTGGACTACTGACGACTGAATTGTTCAAGGATTTCTGAAGTTCTCTCTCTCTGCTTAAAGGCTTCCTGGTGCTATCAACAGATGAATGCCCAAGAAGTCCATGCTATTGAGCTTGCTAGATACTCTACGTAAGGATGCACTTTTGACAACTTGTCACAGTTACCATGATCTGCTTCATAAGTACTTAGCAATGGCTCAGTATACCTAGAGTCATAGAATTAACAAAAATTTTATTTACTTGAGAGGCAGAGATAGATATCGTTTTGCTGGTTCATTCCCCAAATGCCCACAACAGCCAGAGGTAGGGGAGAAGGGAGAGCTGAGACCAGGAGCCCAGAATTTTATCTAGTCCTTACACATGGGTATCAGGAATCCAGCTAGTTGAGCCAACACAGGAAGCTGGAATCAGCAACAGAAGCTGGGAGTTGATCCTAGTGTCTTCAGTATTAGCTGTGGACATCCAAACTGGTGCCTTTCTCTCTAGGTCAAGTGCCTGCTCACAGAATTTTTTAGTTAGAAAGAATCTTAAGAGTTATCTAGCCCAATTCTTCATTTTATGTGGGAAAACTGAGGTTCAAAAAAAAGTAAAAGGATATGGCTTAGATGATTCATTTATTGGCAAAGCTGGGACTAGAATTCAGGGCTGTAGCCAAAATGCAAGAGAAAATTGAGAATAGAGCTTTGTCATATGTGAAATTGGACGTGGGACAATTTTTAGGTAGATTTCTATCCATGTCTGCCAACTTCCAGAGAAAGGGAAGGCAGGAATTAAGTGAGCACTTTAGATGCATAATGTTTAAAGTTAAAAATTTTTTAGAGGTAATCATTGCTTCATGTAGAGTTATAATACAAAGAAATAGAATTTCTATGATTCCTTCATCTAGTTTCTGTGATAGTAACTTCTTAGGAAACTCTGGTGCAATTTCTTTGTTTATTTGTTTCTTTTTTTAAGATTTGTTTATTTGAAAGGCACAGTTAGAGGGAGATGTGTGTGGATGTGCGCACGTACACACACACACACACACACACACAGGGAGGGAGGGAGGGAGAGATCTTCAATCCGCTGGTTCATTCCCCAAATGGCCACAACAGCTGGGACTGGGTCAGGCTGACGCCAGGAGCCAGGAACTGCGTCCTGGTCTCCCACATGGGTGCCAGGGTCCCAGACACTTGGGTCATCTTTTTCCACTGTTTTTCTCAGGCCATTAACAGGCGATGAATCAGAAATGGAGCAGTGGAGTAGCCAGGAAACTAACTGGTGCCCAAGTGGCTTCACCTACTGTGCCACAATGCTGGCCCCTACACACACAGTGATATTGGTGCCGATGCAGTCAAAATGCAGAACACTTCCATCACCATACAATCTCATGCTGCTGTAGATGCATGTGGTAATAAATATGTTTTACTGAATGTCTGTGATCAGTTTATATCCAATGTCAAGTTCCCATTTCTATTTTATTTATTTTTTATTTATTTTTTTATTTTTTGACAGGCAGAGTGGACAGTGAGAGAGAGAGACAGAGAGAAAGGTCTTCCTTTGCTGTTGGTTCACCCTCCAATGGCCGCCGAGGCCAGCGTGCTGCAGCCGGCGCACCGCGCTGATCCGATGGCAGGAGCCAGGTACTTATCCTGGTCTCCCATGGGGTGCAGGGCCCAAGGACTTGGGCCATCCTCCACTGCACTCCTGGGCCACAGCAGAGAGCTGGCCTGGAAGAGGGGCAACCGGGACAGAATCTGGCGCCATGACCGAGACTAGAACCCGGTGTGCCGGTGCCTAGTGAGCCACGGCGCCGGCCTCAAGTTCCCATTTCTAAGATTTCCATAATTAGCCCAGGAATGCATCCCAGCTCCCAATCACATAAACTGAGCCTCAAAGGAAAAGAAGCTGCTTTTCTGAGTGTGAACCCAGTCCTGCTCCTCACCTGCAGGGGGAACCTAGACGGCAAGGGGGTCCTATTTAGAGAAAGCAGTTAATGATTCTCATGGTAGTTTCAACTTTGTCTCAATTTCTTTGCAAAGTTTGCTAAAATAGGACTAGAAAGAAGAAAAATAAATAATATAAATAAAGAAGAAAAGAGTGACTATTAATAAATTGAAACATTAATAGTTTCCTTGAATTAATAAAGAGCTCATAGAAAAGCTATTCTGAGGATAAAAGGATTTCTAGGGTTCAGTAATCTAAATTTAATATACATCTTGGTAAGTGACCTAATAAGTAGATTGAATTTTTTTAATTAAAGCTACTGTTTTAATCCTGTGAATTTAATGACCTTCCAGCATTAATTACTAAATTGCCATTTATGGTATGAAAATAAGTATCTGTATATTAAAGCCAATTATGAAGAACTAATAATGGAAAAAATAAATTAGTTATGCTCTTTGCAAGAACCCCATTTATATTTTACAATGATAATTAAACAATGTTAACTTCTGTGTTAACAGAAAAATATAAACAAAATGAAACTAAATTTATGCATGAGCACAAATACTTCATTGATGATTAATACAAACTGTGAATTAAGCAATATTCATAGCAACTGAGTAAATTAACAACAAAGAGGGAGTTGTTGAGTATGGCCACTTTATAAGGAAACCTGTCAGCAAATGCTATGCATCAGTTTTTTTGCCTCAATAAAACAACTAATTAGAGTAGGATATAGAGGGAGCCACATTTTAAAAACTGTTAGTTTTTGAAATGTAAAACACTTGTTTTAGTATTTTTATTGTTGTAATGCTTGAAGGGACATCTGTATTAATTCATGGTCCACCAGTGGGAAGACTGCTCACCAGTCCTAATGAATTCACACCCATCCTCCAGGACTCAACTCATGATCACCTATTTCATACTACATCTGGCCCTCTGTAGTTGAGGGTTCTACATCTGCAGATCCAGCTGACCATGGACTAAAAATATTTGAAAAAATAAAAATCAAATCTGTGCTTGTACAGAATGTGGACAGACTTTTATGCCTGGCATTATTCCCCAGACAATATAGTATTACAACTACTTACACTGTGTTAGGTATTATAAGCAATGTGGAGATGGCAAAGCATGCTAGAGGATGTGTGTGGGCTATCCAAATACACGGTCATTTTATATAAAACACTGGAGCATTCATGGATTTTATATCTGTGGGGGATGCTGGAACCAATCCCCCATGGATTCCAAGACATGATTGCACTTTTCACAATAAAGTTAGCTCTCAAATCTCAACTCACTCTCTTTTTTTTTATTTGACAGCTAGAGTTAGACAGTGAGAGAGAGAGACAGAGAGAAAGGTCTTCCTTCGGTTGGTTCACCATACAAATGGCCACCACGGCCGTAACTACACTGATACGAAGCCAGGAGCCAGGTGCTTCTTCCTGGTCTCCTACGTGGGTGCAGGTGCCCAAACACCTGGGCCATCCTCCACTGCCTTCCTGGGCTGCAGCAGGGACTGGACTAGAAGAGGAGCAACTGGGACTAGAACCTGGCACCCATATGGGTTGCCGGCGCCACAGGTGGAGGATTAACCAAGTGAGCCATGGCACTGGCCCCAATCTCAACCCTCTTTCACTATTTTAATTGTTTTAAGCATTACTTAACTATGTGTAATAAAGAAAATAACCTATTCTGAAGTGATATACATGTAAAATTCTGAAAATTTGGTTAAAATTTGGAAGTAAATAAATCTTTAAGGAAAATACATTTATAATGAATAATTTTAAAAATTTGATAAGAACTAGGTTGGATTTGATAAACAATTTTAGTTAAAATTCTTACAGATGCTTGACATCAATAATTGTGTAATTCTGAGACAATTTATGAAAGGTAAGTGAAATTCTGAACAAGAGCAGGATTCCAAAGCAATTGTTGCTGATAAATATCTATGTGAAATGAAACAATCTTCAATAGAAAAATGTAGAAAATAACATTTTTAGATGATTAAATATAAATCTAGATTTATTAGAGGAAATCAGCAATGATGATACTTAGAATTATAAATTTCTGAGTGCCACAAGTCAAGCAAGTTATAAGCAACAGGTTATATAAGATGCAAATTTATATAAAATATATAGCTTAGATAATATGTGAACCTCCAGATAGATATAAGACAATTATTTCTAGAATTCCTATTTAATGAAAATAGTAGGAATATCAACAGGGGCAGTTACTTTTCTTGAATAGCTTCTAGCAATAGTAATAGTTCAGGGTAGCTCTTCTGTTATTTAGTTAAGAATAGCAATAAACCTACATTATATAATTTACAAATTAGATATAGAGTGAAAGGGACCAATTCTTATTTTTATGCAAACAAGTCAATATACAAAATGTTATTGTAGCGGATTTTTCTGGAGAGGATTGGGACTTGTCTAAGATAAGGCTGTCCTCTCCCATTTCATCCTTTTATTGCTTGCTTCACTTCCTGACGTCAAGGTTACTGGCAGCTTAATCCTAATTTCTAAAGCACTGTCAACAACTACTTCTTTTCCTTCAAAATGAAATTGAAGCTCTGTGAAATGATTTGATGTAATAAAAAAAGTTATCCATCATAAAACCAAGCAACAAGTAAGAAATAAAATCTTCCAATCTCTCCTTAGCAATCTTAGGTTGGCAAAAGTTTAATATTCCTCAGTTTGCTATAAGCATTCTGGAACTATCCAGAAAGTTATTAGAATTGAAATTTCACATCATGCAATGGTTTGTCAACTAACAAAAGATCTTAAAAAATGCATTATGTTATATGATTTAGTTTTTTCTATTTTTTCTCACAACAATAAGCAGCCCTTTTATAAAATTTCTTGTTGAAAGTGAACACACACACACACACACACACACCCCTTTTATCTGTTTCATATGTTCACTACCCTTGTTTTGCTATTGATCAGGAAAGGAGGCTGGCCAATCAAAACTTTAAAAAGCTAGCCTTGGCCATTGAACCACTAATAGAAAATAAAAGTAACAGCTTGTTATACTTAGAACAACTTTCTGTGGGGCCAGGATGTGGAGCTACTTTTTAAGTTTCAACAAAGCCTGTATGTGTGACCAGGATATTGTGTGTGGCCGGGGAATGGAGAGCAGCAGGCACAGGCAGGCTTAGGAACTTGACCAAGTAGATGTGTGACTGTTATACTCTGATACGTGACAGCCCAAACCTCAGAAAACAATAGGATTTCCATTCTGAGGCCCTTGATCTCTATATACCACAGCAAGGTAGTCAGCAAGAAGCCCTGAGAAATTACGTTTTTTTTCTTAGTTGAAGATGATTGAAAGTAGTATGTCCAGGCTGACCCAAATTTTACAGTTTTTTTATTGATAATTCAGGACTTAACTTTTTAAAGTCAAAATCAAGATTTTCTCATCTTCCTTAGGGCAATGATCTTCTGTATGAAGACAGTGCAGCCTGATTTACTGAAGCGAATCATCTTGTTCTGCTTCATGAAAGCCTGGATACTGGTCTTTGAGAGAGAGGGATCCACCGAATGTTAGCAATGGCAGGTGATTCTGTCTATTGTTTAGGCTTCTTCCTCTAGGGGAATAATAGTAATAGCTGAATACAGCTGACCCTCCTATACATGCAGGTTCCGCATCTGTGGATTGAATCCTTAGAAAAGTAAATTGCATCTGTACTGAACGTGTATGGATTTTTTATTATTCCTTAAATAGCACAGTATAAAACTATACAGCATTTATGTTATACTAAGTATTATTAGCAACCAAGAGATGATTTAAAGTACGTGGGATGACGTGTGTAGGTTACATGCAAATAATTGAGCATCAGTAGATTTTGATACCCCAAAGAGGTTCTTAGAGCCAATCCCTCACTGATACAGAGGGACGACTGTACCTGTTTTATGTCTTGTGAGGAAAGATGACATCATGTTTAAGCTTACTTTTCCTTCATTAAATTATAATAATTTCAGTTTCTGAATATATATTCACATGATTACATACTCCTGTAAAACTGGAATTCTGTGATTATTTTGATGCAAAAATTCTTGGAAATCCCTGCATAGTTTTTTTTAATAATGTGCATTTTCCATGAACTTTTTAAAAAGATTTATTTATTTCAAAGTCAGAGTTATAGACAGAGAGGGAGAGACCTTTTATATGCTGGTTCATCCCCCAGATAGTGGCAACAGCCACTGCTGGGCTGTGCCAAAGCCAGGAGCCTCTTCCAGGTCTTCCATGTGGGTGGCAGAGCCCAAACACTTGGGCTGAGTTCCACTGCTTTTCCCAGGCCATTAGCAGGGGTGTGGATCAGAAGTGGAGAAGGCAGGTCGCGAATTGGAGCCAGACAGGATATTGGCATCACAGGTGGCAGCTTTACATGCTACTCCATACTGCTGGCACCTCCATGATCTTTTTGAAGATCTCGTGTAATGATCTCACCTTACACTGTGGGTTAGCCATCACCCTGAGAGAATTTCACTGATGAAAATGAATTAGTGGCCAGTGTTGTGATGCAGTGGGGTAAGCCACCACCTGTGAAACTAGCATCCCATTTAAATGCCAGTTTGAGCCCTGGCTGTTCCACTTCCAATCCAGAACCCTGCTAATGCACCTGTGAAATCAGTGGAAGATGGCCTGAGTGCTTGGGCCCCCTGTACCCATGTGGGAGACCTCGATGGAGTTTTTGGCTCTTGGCTTGGGCTGGCGGTTGTGGCCATTTGGGGAGTGAACCAGGTGATGGAAGGTCTTGTTCTGTTTCTTCTCTCTCTGCAACTCTGTATTTCAAATACATAAATAAATCTTTAAAAAAGGAAATGAACTAACACTAATTTTGTAATCATAAAGTAAAAACAGTTGTAACTGAGAAACTTAAATATCTCAAGATATACGAAACATGGACAAATTAAATATACTATCTGAAAACAGTGACAATCAGTCATATATTAATATGCACATATATGAGTAAGCTGAAAGTTTGGCTATTGTGTGACAGCCAGGCTTTATAGCAAAATACTACATTTCAATTTTTAGTAAACTCTAAATACTGCACTAATTTTGCTTTACTGCTACATTTAAAAATCTTAAAGCTTTCTTAGTAATAAGTAGCCTTTTATTATGATTAATACATTCCTTTAAATACCCCAACTGACTCAGTTTTCGTTGTTCACTTTCTGTGGGAATTGTCCTAAGTCCTTTTATAAGATCTTTATGAATTTGCAGGAGCTTCCACATGTGGTGAAGGTGGGAGGCAGGGTATCTATTTTGCTCCCAGGCACCTCTCCTTGGGATTTCGTTCTGAATGCCTGATTACTGCTCATTGTACAAGCTCTTGGAACTACTGATTGAGGAGCTGGTGTTGTGGCACAATGGTCCAGCCATAGCCTGCAATGCAAGTATCCCATATGAGCACCAGTTTTTTTTTTTTTTTTTTGAAAGGCAGAGTTAGACAGTGAGAGAGAGACAGAGAGAAAGGCCTTCCTTCCATTGGTTCACCCTCCCAAATGGCTGCTACGGCCGGCGCGCTGTGCCGATCTGAAGCCAGGAGCCAGGTGCTTCCTCCTGGTCTCCCATGTGGATGCAGGGCCTAAGGACTTGGGCCATCCTCCACTGCCTTCCCTGGCCACAGCAGAGAGTTGGACTGGAAGAGGAGCAACTGGGACAGAATCTGGCAACCCAACCAGGACTAGAACCTGGGGTGCCAGCACCACAAGCAGAGGATTAGCCAAGTAAGCCACAGCACTTGCCATGAGCACCACTTTGAGTCATTATTGCTCCACTTCCAATCTAGCTCCCTGCTAATGCTCCTGGGCTAAACAGCAGAAGATGGCCCAGATTTCTGGGCCTCTGCCACACATATGGGAATTCCAGTCTCCTGGCTTTGGCCTGGCCCAGCCCTGTCCATTGTGGCCACTTGGGGAGTGAACCAGTGGATGGAAGATTTATCTCTGTAACTCTGCCTTTCAAATAAATATTCTTTTTTCTTAAAAGAAACTACTTCTTGACTTCTGCCAACTTTTCTCATCAATGGCCTGTGCTTCAAATATTCATCAGAATACCTATTATATAAATCATATTTTAATTGAACACTTGAATTCATGGTGGCAGTTTCAGTATAACAAACAACAGAAGACAACATAATGCCACCACTCTTAACAAGTCCTGAACACCTCTGTCTTGGGAATTCTTTTTCATTTTTTAAAGATTTATTTTTTATTTGAAAGTCAGAGTTACATAGAGGAGAGGCAGAGAGAGAGAGAGAGAGAGAGAGAGAGAGAGAGAGATCTTCCATCCGCTGGTTCACTCCCCAACCGACCAGGAGCCAGGAGCCTCTTCCAGGTCTCCCACGCAGGTGCAGGGGCCCAAGGACCTGGGCCATCCTCCACTGCTTTCCAAGGCCATAGCAGAGAGCCAGATTGGAAGTGGAGCAGCCGGGTCTTGAACAGGTACCCACGCTTCAGGCCAGGGCATTAACCCACTGAGCCACAGCGCCGGGACTTCTTTATAATTCTTTTCTCTTGTACTTTGTCTGGTATCATGCTAAAAGGATTCCCCTCACTCTTCACAATATTCCTCTCAATCAAACTCAAAATTTTGCAAAGTGATAGAAATGTGTTTCAAAATTGTTAACACATCCTCGGTAAAATTCTTAGATGGCTCTTATTCTCTCATAGCACAGAAAATGATCTAACCACTTCCTTTTATACTCTGTCTCTCTCTCTTTGTACATATAGACAAATGAAAGTTATGCAATTGCTTGACATTCACTTTTGACATCAGAAGAAAGGATTTGTATTTTTGGTGCATTCCTGGAAGCTCATGAAAAGGAATTTTGCATACATACACCCTGACTTTTTTGTTAATAATTATGCTTGTATCTCTTATTCATACATTATGCAAGAGTAGTCGTATGACCTGTGCAAGTTCAAACTATTTTTATCCATATATGTCACTTGGACCAACATGTTAAAATTTGTTATAAATTTGATTTTAATGTACAATTTCATAGTCAAAATGATTTTTAAATGAATTTTAGATTTTTAGGCTCTAGAAATTCCAGATTTTCAATATTTCTGATGGAGAAGCAGTGAAAAATCGTGTATTTTTTGTTCTAGTGGTATTGTGGACCTGTTTAGTTATTTTTATAGATTCAGACTTTTTGCTATAGTCTGAATTCTTTTTCTAGGGATAACAAGCTGTGCAATGTTGCTTAGCTTTTTTCCAAACATGAATTCTTTGAAATTCTATAGGGCTTAACAAAGTAGGAGAGAATTGTAGTTTAAGCTCATGAGTACTGAAACGGTGACTAAACTCATTTACTAGAACATTTTTTCATTCCATTAAAGAGTGACCAGGAAAGTTTTTATAAAGAAGATTTTCATAGCTTTGAGGGCTGGGAGTAACCTCAGTGGTCATCTTCACTATCCACTCACAGTCTAGAACATTTATTATTCAATTGTATCTTCTCTGTGTATCTTACTTTTCATTTGCCTTACAATATGTATCAAAGTTCTTCATAACCTAAAACTTTGTCTCTTCATAATGTTGCTTTTCCTGTGAATACAAAGTCTTCGTATCTCATGCATTATTTCCTTCTGATTCTCACTCTAAATTTTACTCCTGTCCTTCCAGCTTGGACTTTTTCCCTGGAAAAGTGTATTAATCTAAGTATACGTTCAAAGAGGCTTAATCAATTTTTGATATTTATGTAATCCCCAAATTGACTTACTTTGCATTATTTCCATTCTCAAATTATTATGAAGGCATTTTTTTTTTCATCCTGAACTAAGATTCCTAAGATCCTAAAATTTGGCTTGTTTATTTTTTTGTATATTTTTTGATGAATAAACTTCATTATATCACAAACATTTAAGGAGAGTAGGTTATAGTTTACCTGTGCAAAGTCAGGATGTTATCTTCAACAAGGCTTTGTACCTCACCTCAACCCTGAAACACCCTGTTGCCTCTATCAGTCAATTTTTAGTAACGTCTTATGATTTAAGGAGTATGAGTCCATCTAAAATTTCACTAAGAAGTCACCATGTGTTTTTTCCTTATCTAATGCTATGCCAAATATCAATAATATTAATAACAGCCAATACTGGTTAACTTGAAGACAACTTTCAAATAAATATTTGGTGATTTGTCCCCCTCTCTCCCGCTTTCAGTTTAGATTTAATAGAAAATAGACACAAGTCATATACAGAATCATAATGAAATGTTTTTCTGGCAAAAATGGACTGTAGAATTACTACCTCACTAAGAGTTCCTGCCCTCACAGTAAATATCTCAGATGACCATCTAAGAAGGAATGTAAAGCTGTCATTTAGCAAGATGCATGGTATCAATGTGCTTTATACTTAAAGGAAGAGGTAGATTATAATATGACTTCCAGAAGGCAAGTGATGGACTATTATGTCTTTGTTGTTCCTGCATGGTAGCAGGCGCAAGAAAAGATTTCCCCTTTTTAGGAACAGGCTATTGTAAAAGGGGGCAGTTCTAGGAGAGGAGAGTCTCTCTTGCCGGATATGTTTCTAAATTTATGAGTCAGAGAAGTCATTGTTTCCTAGGGTGGGTTTAGGGAGTGGAGAGGGAAAGAGAAAGAGAGGAAACTGTCTTAGTAATTCTGAAAGAACAGTCAATCATAGTTCACAAGCAAAAGCGGAACATCTGGAAAGGGCGAGACGGTCTGCATTAGCAACATTTATGAGCACTTGTCATGTTCCATGAATTGTGCAAGATATTTTGCATTTCTATCATAACTATGGAGCCTCATAGTAATCTGATAGGATACATAAAAAGAGTTATCTGGCACTACTTTTCCATATATACTGCTGATAAGCCTCTCCTTTCTTAGGAGAACTAGTCTTACATAGTTTATGCAGTTCTTGTTTCTTTTTTTTTATTTTTTATTTTTTATTTTTTATTTTTTGACAGGCGGAGTGGTCAGTGAGAGAGAGAGAGAGAAAGGTCTTCCTTTTGCCGTTGGTTCACCCTCCAATGGCCGGCGCGGGCTGGCGCGCTGCGGCCAGCACATCGCGCTGATCCGATGGCAGGAGCCAGGTGCTTCTCCTGGTCTCCCATGGGGTGCAGGGCCCAAACACTTGGACCATCCTCCACTGCACTCCCTGGCCACAGCAGAGAGCTGGCCTGGAAGAGGGGCAACTGGGACAGAATCCGGCGCCCCGACCGGGACTAGAACCCGGTGTGCCGGCACCGCTAGGTGGAGGATTAGCCTAGTGAGCTGCGGTGCCGGCCAAGTTTATGCAGTTCTAATAGAGTTTGCCAACATGTACCTACTCGGGTGTATCTGTAGCCCAAGCTGGACCTGAGAATTCTTTATTCCCTTTCTAGGTATAGTGACTGGTTCGAAGTCTGCATAAGTGCTCTAAGCAGTTGGAATTTCCAATCATGTTATCTGAAAATATATACTTCTTTCTTCAATTCTAATACTTCTGTCTCATTTTAGAAATTAAGTTAAAGAGCTTATAGTAGATCTCAAAATATATGTTGGTTTTGGAGAATTCCTTGATAGCATTTTTCCTTAGAAATGTACAAGTGATGAATTATATTTAGAGGTGTCCTAATGTTACTAATCAGATCTTAATTCAGAGCCACACACACAGTAGGTGCTGTTAGCCAAAAATACATAGATAAGTTCAAGAAGGGCTGATAGATGACTTGTTAGATGTTTTACATATTATATATAGAAGTTATCAATGACTATAACATTGGTCTGTATACCTGTTCACTAGCTTAGAAACTTTTCAAAGTCTTGTTCATAGATTTTGTAATTGCAAAAATGTTATACTCTTTACTTAGAGACTGAAAGTAGCATTATATTTAATTTTGAGTGCTTTGATTTCATTTTAATCATCAGTGTCACTATTATCATAACTTTGCATGTTATATTCCTGGAAACCTTATTTTCTCTTTCTGATAATCTACTCATGTTCAGTTCTTTTACATAATTCTTATCAGTTTACTCTTCACACGCAAGCCATTAAAATTGTGTCAATATACTAGCCCCGGAGGTTTATTTGCCTTTTGCTGTTCCTTCTGCATTCTTAAAATCACTTTCCCTCTGTAGTCTCAGTAAGTTTATGGATTTGCTAAAGACTTCATTTTCACCAATTTATTCAAGACCACTTTTCTGTACAGAGTAACTATGAATAAATATAAAGTTGATATTGGAAAAGAAATCAACTTAATATAATTTACATGAAGTATTTTGTTTGAGGCTCTCTGGGTGCAGAATAACAAGGTAATGTTTTAATACTCTTGCATTTCTGTGATCCTTGGAAAGTATTATCCTTTTTATTTTAAGGAGATGGAATGAGAAGTAGATACCAATTAATTTAACTTAAATTACATGGACTTTACCTTCAGCAGAATGAGACAGACACAAATGTCTGTCCCCTCTGTTCCCTGGATTATCTTTCTTTATGATTTATGTCTACCTGAGATATAATATTATATCCAGTGCCTTCAGAGGTTCTTCTTAGGAAAAAGCCTGATGAGAAGTTATTTGATACATTTATATTATTCTTATAGAACCTTATCATATTTTATTAATTATAATTTACAGGCATATGATCTTAAATGCAGAAATATAATGTCATGTGTACAAAGCATATTTTGCACAAAATAATTGTGAAGAGTTATGTTGGCTAATTTGGTTTCTATTTTAATGTAGCCATCAATGTGTTTGAATGATCTTGTGGTATAAAAAGAGTAGATCCTGTAGTAATTAAATGGTGAGCTTCATATCACATTAAGAGGTTCTGTTGAAATGACAAGAAAACACAGAACAGTACTTTCTAGTTCTCATATAGCTAATTACATTGCTAGACTGTTGAAACACTTTCAGAAAAGAAAAAACACTTTTGTGAAAAAAAATTGGTTTTCTGATTCTTATCAGTCAGTTTTTTTTAAAGGAACAAATACTTTCTGTAATCATTATGTGACCTTTTCTTTTATTAGCTGTCATTCTTCTTTTAAATAAGAAAACTCTTGACTTATTGACTTACCTCTATACTAAATGGTATAATGTGTCTGAAACCACCTCATTGATTTTGTTGAGTGAGGTTGTTTGTCTAAAATCTTAGAATATAGGCTTATTGTTTAAATTTTAATGTTGAAATAGTCATCATAAGGAACATTGAAGACAATTAGACGAAATTCTACTGAAATTCAGGATGAATTGATATTTATACAAGATAGTAATTCAGAAATAAATATAGCAAATCATTTCTGTCCCAGTTTTTTCTCAGCTATATTGAAAACAAGTGTTTGCAATAAGACACCATTGATTTTTGTCCCAAGACTAAGAGCTCTTTCCTGGATTATAGCTTCTCCAAGTTAAAGGCAAAAACAAAAGTCTGGAATACCTTCCATAAAGGGATCAAGTCTTGATCTTATTACTCAGCTCCAACAGTATGAGATTGTGTGTAAAGATGTCAAAAAATTTCCAGTTGTAAAATATTTTAGATAACTATAAAGCAATACAGTAGCAAATGAAAAATGAGATGAAAATGAATATATAAGATGGTTTATCATCAGTTATGCTTGCTGATATCTTGAAAATAGTGCTTGAGGTAATATATGATTTAGCTGCAAGTGTGTATAGTAATAAATTCAAGTCTAGAGTTCTCCTTCAGTCATATAAAATATTGAACACAGCATATCATTTTAGAATGATGTGTAGTACACCACGTAGAGAGCAAAATGACAATCTACGATAATACTTTCTGACCCAAGCTCCCTGACAAAGCCACAGTTTAACTGGTTTATTGACAGGGTAGATTATTATAGATTAGAGTGGTTCACAAAACATGGCAGCTCCAATTCTTTTGTAGCAGTTCAGTTGAGCTGTTCTTGAAAACCTTTCATCCCAGCAGCTTAAAACATTACTAATAGATATTCTTACATCCAAACATTCATCTGATAACTTCTGATTTGTTTTTTTTTTTTTTTTTTTTTTTTTTTGACAGGCAGAGTGGACAGAGAGAGAGACAGAGAGAGAAAGGTCTTCCTTTGCCGTTGGTTCACCCTCCAATGGCCGCCGCTGCAGCCGGCGCACCGCGCTGATCCTGGCAGGAGCCAGGAGCCAGGTGCTTTTCCTGGTCTCCCATGGGGTGCAGGGCCCAAGCACCTGGGCCATCCTCCACTGCACTCCCTGGCCATAGCAGAGAGCTGGCCTGGAAGAGGGGCAACCGGGACAGAATCCGGCGCCCCAACCGGGACTAGAACCCGGTGTGCCGGCGCCGCAAGGTGGAGGATTAGCCTATTGAGCCACGGCGCCGGCTTGATTTGTAAGGACTTCGGAATCTTCACTAGTACTCATTGGTTATTACATTGATAGGTTGAGCATATTTAAGTCATTTAAAAGTGAGACACTAAGGCCTGGGATGTCTGATTAACCCTTCCAAAGAAACATCAGTGTGGACTCGACCTGCAGGGGTGCACACTGCCAGGATGGTGGGGTGACAGCGTTCTTTGGCAAGAAGCATTGGAGACAAGTTTAGGTGAACATGTCCGTTTATTAATGATAAAGCATAAGCTTTTAAAGGGCAGGCAGAGGGGGCATAGCTGATTCAGGGCAACACTAATTCTACAGGATAGAGCTAATATTGGCGCTGCTGCACTTCTCCAATCATCTTGAAAATCACATAGGCTACACCCGGGAGCAGTTTACCTGATTGGCACAAGGCTCTTCAACAGTAGGCAGAGTTGGTGGAAATGTGCCCAGGGCTCCTGCTGCCTGCCAGCAATTAGGCTAACCTCCTGCCTGGGCTAGGCGGGCAGTCTCACAGGATCACCCACACACCAGTAGACCACTTGCCCTCCAAGGCTCAACTCTGTTCTTGAACAACTGACTCATATTTGTAACTCAAATAAGGGGAACAAATCAATTAGCCTTTTCAGAAGCATTAAATATGGGGCAAACTGCCCAGCCTCCATTTGTTTCTGTCCTTACTAGTCTGTGAATAAAAATACCACACTTTTATCATTTCACTTGCTTTGTGGAAAGATTTATCTATTCATCTGTTATTTTGCTTTTCCAGAAAAGATCTATGTATATCAAACATAATTAAACATTTCTTTGTTATTGCAAACACTTTGAAGGAAAGGTTTCACTTCATACTGGGGGGATATTATATTTTCTTAGAAATCCAAACCCTTTGAATTCTGTTCATATGTTTCAGTGGAATATTTAGCAATGAAAATCTCCTTCATTTAAAGTGTCATGAACAACAGATGGTGCCCCTAAAAGACTAGTTTCATATTCAAGTTATTTTGCAATAAAGCAATGTCCTTGAATTGTATTCAAAGTAAACTCAATGCTTCTGAGTACAGATCAGAAAGCCAAGTGATAATTCTTAGATTTAAATACTATTTGTTATAAGTAATATCAAGCTTGGTCAGAATTATGGATGCAGAACTTTGGTATCTTTAAGTTCATTCCTTAGCCACAGACTTTGAGACATTTTAAAAAATACTAATTAATTGATTTGAAAGGCAGAGTTATAGAGAGAAAGGGAGAGACAGAGAAATCTTCGAACTGCTGGTTTATTCCCCAAATCATCAAAACGGGCAAGGCTGGGACAGGCTGAAGTCAGGAGCCTGGAACTCTGTTCAGTATCCCATGTGAGTGACAGGGGCCCTTATATCCAAGCAACTTTCTGCTGATTTCTCAGGTATATTAGCAAGGAGCTGGATAAGAAGTGGGGCAGCAGAGACTCGAACTGATGCTTATATGTTATGTTGGTGTCACAGATGGTGAGTTAGCCTATGTATCCTGGTACGCTACAATATGGTACTCAACGCTTTGAATAAAAGCTTCCTGTGTGACTTCTTGAGGTAAATATGTCTTGGAATTTTTGTTATGAGTTTCTCTTAAGTGTTGAATGCAGTTTCCTCAGCCGCAATTCTTTTAACTTTCTGTGTCCTTCATTGCATTTGACATAGAGCTTGTATTTTGCTTGTCTGTGTCGATGACTACTGTTGACCTGAAAATAGCTAGTTACATCTTGCCACTTGATCATCTTATTTCTAACAAACCTAACCATCCCATTGTTTCTGAACCTTGGACATTTGCAGCTTTAAATATAATTGTTTTGTATTGAGCGATATGAGAATTCACATAATTGGCATACATTTCCTATAGACAACCAATTGGGAAATGAACAAATCTATATTTTGAGCATACTTATTCTGTTCAACGTTATGGTGCTACATTTTTCTTTCAGTTCCACATCCATTTTGTGCTGTTCCTCCCTGGACATCTGTCTCTCAGGAGGCTCAGCAGTGCTTCCTTCTAGGATCTAATATAGCTACAATAATGGAAGAAAAGAGGAGTGAAAGTAAGTTTTGCTAGCAGTTTGAATCTCCCCACTTAGCATGGATCAATGGCAAAATATTATGAGGAAGATGGTTGTTGCAATAATTGTTTATTAGCTAATTTTATGTGCCAACTTGGAGGGTATTTTGGATGATGTTAACATTTTAATCAATAAATTTTAATTAAAACAGACTACCTTTTGTAGTTTGGGTAGGCTTTACATAATCAGTGGAATGCCCAAATAGAGAAAACAGAGCAAATTCTCTGAAGAATAGGAAATTCTACATAAAAAAAACATCTGGACTGAAGCTACATCATGGGTTTCCAGGGGCTCGATGAGCTCACACTGCAGATTTTGGACTTGTAAGCCTCCATAATTATGTGAGCCAATTTCTCATAATAAATCTAATTCTACTTTTACACACAACTTATAAGTTCCATTTTGCTGGAGAACCTTGACTAACACAAATTGATTTCCAGTTCAGCATAGGATGTAATGGATCAAGAAATGTAGAAAGAGTGGATGGTAGCAAAACAATGTGGTAAGAATACTGTGGTTTCACTCTAGACCTGTGCTATTATCATCACTCTACCTGTGTTATTCTTTTTTTTTTTAGATTTATTTGGAAGGCAGAGTTACAGAGAGACAGAAACAGAGAGAGAGAGGTCTTCTATCTGCTGGTTCTCTTCCCCAAAAGGCCATAATGGCTAGAACTGGGCTGATCCGAAGCCAGGAGCCAGGAGCTTGTTCCAGGTTTCCTACTTGGGTGCAGGGGCCTGAGGACTTGGGCCATTTTCTACTGCTTTCCCAGGCCATAGCAGAGAGCTGGATTGGAAATGGAGCAGCAGGGTCTCGAACAGGTGCCCATATAGGATGAGGGCACTGCAGATGGAGGCTTTACCCGCCATGCCACAGTGGCGGCCCCTGTGTTGAGTGTGTCATGATGCACATGAAGCTTTTGCTGTATCAGATAAAATTCAGTATCTTTTCCAACTTTAGCATAGATAATATCTTGAATTCCTTGGATGCTCTTGGCCTGAGAGTGGATTGTCATTTCTCTGGTATGCCTTCTTTGGGTGTCATAGTACTAAGAATTATGGAAAAAATATACAAAACGAGGACATTTGTCAAATATAAAGAAATGAATAATTAATTAATTAATATAAAATGGCAAGGCCCATTCATCTCCCAGCATAATCACAAAAATCAAAATACTCAAATAATCTGTTCACAAAACAATCAAATTCTTACTAAGAGTAATTTCTTGTCTATGTTAGACAGTTTCTTTTAATACCATTGATAGTTAAATAATTCTAAAGATATAAAGGAGAGGACAATAAATAAATCAACCTTCAAGAATATGTTTCCCAGGAATCTGAGTCAAGGATCCCTGAGGCAACAAATAGAAAGTTAATAGGATATATGGGTATAATTGCTGCTGTATCAGAGCCTTAAGCATTTTCTGTTTCCTATTACACGTTTCACTGAATGGTTTTGTTAAGTGATTTCTTTCTTTGCTTCCCCTTCC
Organism: Oryctolagus cuniculus; assembly: GCF_051225735.1. Classification (NCBI taxonomy): domain Eukaryota; kingdom Metazoa; phylum Chordata; class Mammalia; order Lagomorpha; family Leporidae; genus Oryctolagus; species Oryctolagus cuniculus. Next base: position 60,827,365 of record NC_142869.1, on the reverse strand, counting down.
ACCTTCCTTCCGCATCTTCCTTTTAAAAAATTCCTACAGGTAACTTCTGTTGATTCATTTTTCTACTTCTTTTCTCCTTGTGCTTTTATATTCTTTTATAATGAATATCTATGCATACTTTTTATCTACATGTCAATAATTGTCATCAACATTATCATTATAGATTTTTGTGTATTTTCTATGTGGTACTTTTCTAAATACTATGTAGTTTATGGAGAAGATACAGTTTATAAGAATTGCAAGAATACAAGATCACAAATATATGAATGATTCTATAAAAATAAAACAAATGTTCAGCTTAGTAAAATAGCTTGTTATTTGTATAGTCATAAAATTGTTCATCACAATCAAGTTCCAAACACTAAAAATGCAGATGTAGAAGATGCTGTTACATGTTAAGAACAATAATTGCATTGTTCTCATGTTATTTGTTGTGTTCCAATAAACTGTGTTCCATGTTCTTAAAGAATGTAACTTGGTGATCTGAACTGATACAGTATATTCTGTTCCAGTCCTTCTATAGTGTTTTTTTTGTACACAGGTATACAGAAGTGTGTATTTCCTTCAGGGCCTGGTAATAGCCTGCCTGGGCTACAATAATGTTGTGATGTAGTCTTCTTGCCAGCAATGTGTGGGGCTTCGGTTGCAGGGATTCTGTACTTTCATCTGTCATTGACCGATAGCAAGCTCTACATCTTGCATTATTTCATATTTTATTGTTAGTCTTGTGAGTAATCACTTGGGAATTGAGTCTATCATTTCTAAATTCCACTGGTAACTGGTTGCAATGCACCTGCTATCTCATCCCCAGGGGGATTTGAGAGCTACCCAGACATCATTCCTTCCTTTTTCCAAATAATGATTTCACCATGCTTCAGTGAATCAGACTCTTTCTAGAGAATCCCACTTCTGATGCCAACTGTATTGTCTTAACTTATAGAAAAATAATCTGACAAAATTCATCCTTCATTTGTAATAAGATAAACTCAGCAAACTAAAAAGAGCATGTCTCCAATTTGAGGGCATCATAAAAAACATGCCCCTTCTCTACAATTAACCCTCTACTTGGTGTTCAGATGTTGAGCTTTTTTCCCCAAAGATCAGGAATAAGGTGGGAATGTCAGCTCTGATATTTCCCTTCAGCATTTCTGGTATTATATTTTCCATTTTGAGAATTCCTTTGGTTCTATTTTCTAATGTACATCTTCCAGTTCTTTGCTGAAATTCTTTCTCTGTCTTTATGCATGTTGGCCTCATTCCTCCTGGATCTGTTAGCATTTTTTAAAAGATTTATTTATTTATTTGAAAGAGTTACAGAGAGAGAGGAGAGGCAGAGAGAGAGAGAGAGAGAGAGAGAGAGAGAGAGAGAGAAATCTTCCAACCGCTGGTTCATTCCCCAATTGGCCGCAATGGCTGGAGCTTCGCCAATCCAAAGCCAGGAGCCAGGAGCTTCTTCTGGGTCTCCCATGTGGGGGCAGGGGCCCAAGGACTTGGGCCATCCTCTACTGCTTTCCCAGTCCATAGCAGAGAGCTGGATCAGAAGTGGAGCAGCCAGGACTTGAACTGGCACTCATATGAGATGCCAGCACTATAGGTGGAGGTATTACCTGCTACGCCACAGCATTGGCCACTCTGTTAGCATTTTTTTTTTTGACAGGCAGAGTGGACAGTGAGAGAGATAGACAGAGAGAAAGGTCTTCCTTTGCCGTTGGTTCACCCTCCAATGGCCACCACGGCTGGTGCGCTGCAGCCGGCGGGAGCCACGTACTTATCCTGGTCTCCCACGGGGTGCAGGGCCCAAGTGCTTGGGCCATCCTTCACTGCACTCCCGGGCCACAGCAGAGAGCTGGCCTGGAAGAGGGGCAACCGGGACAGAATCCGGTGCCCCGACCGGGACTAGAACCCGGTGTGCTGGCGCTGCAAGGCGGAGGATTAGCCTAGTGAGCCGCAGCGCCGGCCTCTGTTAGCATTTTTATCACAGATATTTTGAAGTCCACATTGAATAATTCAACCTCTGAGCCATCTCTGGATCTTCTTTAAATTTTATCTTTCTATCTATCTATCATCATTTCATTTGCAAGGGAGAAAGGGAGAGGGAGAGGCAGAAGCAGAGGCAGAGGGAAAGGTGTCAGAAAGAGAGATCTATTCACTGGTTCACTCTCCAGATACCTGCAACAGCCATGGCTGGGCCAGGCCAAACCCCAGAGCTGGGAATGAGGGTCTTGAATGGACTGCTGCCTTCTGGGGTGCATGTCAGCAGGAAGCCCGATAGAGAGAGGAACAGCTGAGATCCTAACCAAATACTCCAATATGAGATTCAGTGGTCCTAAGTGGTGATTTTAACTCCTGTGGCAAATGCCCACCCCTGGTTTTTCATTCATCTTTCTTTTGATTGATTCTTTCATAAGTACAACTTTAGGAATACAGTGATTCTTCCCACCATACCAACCCCCCCACATCTACTCCCACCCCATCTCCTCCTCCCTCTCCTATTCCCAGTCCAATTCTCCCATTAAGGAAAAAAAAAAAAAAAGAAACTGTTCCTTGACAGTCAAGACCCGTGCTGTTCAAGTCATTGTTTCTCAAAGTGTCAATTTCATGTCTATAGGTTTCCTCTTAGGTGCTCTGTTAGTTATCACAGATCAGGGAGAACATATGGTATTTGTCCCTTGGGACTGGCTTATTTCACTTAGTATGATATTTTTCAGATTCATCCATTTTGTTGCAAATGACCAGATTTCATTTTTTAAATGCTATGTAGTATACCATAGAGTACATATCCCATAGTTTCTTTATCCAGTCTCCAGTTGATGAGCATTTATGTTGAATCCATGTCTTAGCTATTGTGAATTGAGCTGAATTAAACATAGGGGTGCAGATAACTCTTTTATTTGCTGATTTCATTTCCTTTGGGTAAATTCCAAGGAGTGCATTGGCTGGGTCATATGGTAGGTATATATTCAGATTTCTGAGGTATCTCCAAACTGATTTCCATGTGGTTTTATCAGTTTACATTCCCACCAACAGTGGATTAGGCTACCTTTCTCCCCACATGCTTGCCAGCATTTGTTGTTTGTTGATTTCCGTATGAAAGCCATTCTAACTGGGATGAGGTGAAACCTCATTGTGGGTTTGATTTGCATTTCTGTGATGGCTTAGTGATCCTGAGCATTTTTTCATGTGTCCGTTGGCCATTTGGATTTCCTCTTTTGAAAATTGTCTGTTTAAATCCTTTGCTCATTTCTTAACTGAGTTTTTTGTTTTGTTGTTGTGGAGTTTCTTGATCTCTTTATGTATTCTGGTTATTAATCCTTTAACAGTTGCATAGTTTGCAAATAATTTCTCCCATTCTGTTGGTTTCCTGTTACTTTCCTGAGTGTTTCTTTTGCAGTACAGAAGCTTATCAATTTGATGCAATCTCATTTATTAATTTTGGTTTGATTACCTGTTCCTCTGGGTTCTTTCCCAAGAACTCTTTGCCTGTGCCAATGTCTTGCAGGGTTTTCCCAATGTTCACTAATAATTTGATGATACCAGGTGGTAGATTTAGGTCTTTAATCCCTGTTGAATGGATTAAAGATATAAGGTAGGGGTCTTGCTTCATACTTTGCATGTGGAAATCCAGTTTTCCCAGCACCATTTGTTGAAGAGACTGTTATTGCTCCAGGGATTGGTTTTAGCTCTTTGGTCAAATATAAGATGGTTGTAAATGTTTGGATTGATTTCTTGTGTTTCTTTCTTTCTTTTTTTTATTAGAAAGGTAGAGTTATAGACAATGAGAGAGAGAGACAAAGGTCTTCCTTCCATTGGTTCACTCCCCTAGTGGCTGCCACGGCCGGCACCGAGCTGATCTGAAGCCAGGAGCCGGGCCATCCTCTGCTGCCCTCCCGGGCCACAGAAGAGAGCTGGACTGGAAGAGGAGCAACTGGGACAGAATCTGGCACCTGACCGTGACTAGAACCCAGTGTGCCAGCGCTGCAGGTGGAGGATTAGCCACAGTGCTGGCCAATTTCTTGTGTTTCTATTCTGTTCCATTGGTCTATCAATCTGTTTTTCTAGCAGTACCAGGCTGTTTTGATTATAACTGCCCTGTAGTATGTCTTGAAATCTGGTATTGTGATACCTCCAGCTTTGTTTTTGTTGTATAAAATTGTGTTAGCTATTCTAGGTCTCCTGTGTTTCCATATGAATTTCTTTTTTTTTTTTTTTTTGACAGGCAGAGTGGACAGTGAGAGAGAGACAGAGAGAAAGGTCTTCCTTTTGCCGTTAGTTCACCCTCCAATGGCCGCCGCGGCCAGCGTGCTGCGGCCGGCGCACCGCGCTGATCCGATGGCAGGAGCCAGGAGCCAGGTGCTTTTTCCTGGTCTCCCATGGGGTGCAGGGCCCAAGCACCTGGGCCATCCTCCACTGCACTCCCTGGCCACAGCAGAGGGCTGGCCTGGAAGAGGGGCAACCGGGACAGAATCCGGCGCCCCGACCGGGACTAGAACCCGGTGTGCCGGCGCCGCTAGGCGGAGGATTAGCCTAGTGAGCCGCAGCGCCGGCTATCCATATGAATTTCAGCATCATTTTTTCCAGATCTGAGAAGAATCTCTTTGATATTTTGATTGGCACTGCATTGAATCCATAAATTGCTTTTGGAAGAATGGACATTTTGATGATATTGATTTTTTTTTTTTTTTACTTTTTTCTTTCTTTCTTTTTTTTTTTTTTTTAACTTTTATTTAATGAATATACGTTTCCAAAGTACGAATAATGGATTACTATGGCTTCCCCCCCCATACCGTCCCTCCCACCCACAACCCTCCCCTTTCCCACTCCCTCTCCCCTTCCATTCACATCAAGATTCATTTTTGATTATCTTAATATACAGAAGATCAGCTTAGTATACATTAAGTAAGGATTTCAACAGTTTGCTCCCACACAGAAACATAAAGTGAAAAATAATAGATGATTTTTTTTAATGATGATGAAATCAGATCAGACCTATTGTCATGTTTAATCCCAGTGAGAGTCAAGTTGGGAGTTGATAGTTTCGTTTCTTTTCTTTTCTTTTTTTTCTTTTTTTTTTTTTTTTTTTTTTTTTTTTTTACAGAGGATCAGTTTAGTATGCATTAAGTAAAGATTTCAACAGTTTGCACCCCCATAGAAACACAAAGTGAAATATATTATTTGAGTACTCGTTATAGCATTAAATCTCAATGCACAGCACATTAAGGACAGAGATCCTACATGAGGAGTAAGTGCACAGTGACTCCTGTTGTTGACTTTACCAATTGACACTCCTGTCTATGGCATCAGTAATCTCCCTATGCTCCAGTCATGAGTTTCCAAGGCTATGGAAGCCCTCTGAGTTCTCCGACTCTTATCTTGTTTAGACAAGGTCATAGTCAAAGTGGAGGTTCTCTCCTCCCTTCAGAGAAAGGTACCTCCTTCTTTGAAGACCTGTTCTTTCCACTGAGATCTCACTCACAGAGATCTTTTGCCAGAGTGTCTTGGCTTTCCATGCCTGAAATACTCTCATGGGCTTTTCAGCCAGATCTGAATGCCTTTAGGGCTGATTCTGAGGCCAGAGTGCTATTTAGGGCATCTGCCATTCTATGAGTCTGCTGAGTATCTCACTTCCCATGTTGGATCACTCTCCCCTTTATTTATTCTATCGGTTAGTGTTAGCAGGTACTAGACTTGCTTATGTGCTCCCTTTGACTCTTAGTCCTTTCATTATGATCAATTGCGAACTGAAATTGATCACTTGGACTAGTGAGATGGCACTGGTACCTGCCACCTTGATGGGATTGTATTGGAATCCCCTGGCACGTTTCTAACTCCACCAATTGGGGCAAGTCCGATTGAGCATGTCCGAAATTTTACATCTCCTCCCTCTCTTATTCCCACTCTTATATTTAACAGTGATCACTTTTCAGTTAAAATTTAAACACCTAAGAATAATTGTGTGTTAATCATAGAGTTCAACCAATAGTACTAGTTCACCAACTCTGATCATATTTAGACAAGGTCGTAGTCAAAGTGGAAGTTCTCTCCTCCCTTCAGATAAAGGTACCTCCTTCTTTGATGACCTGTTCTTTCCACTGGGATCTCACTCATGGAGATCTTTCATGTAGGGTTTGTTGTTGTTGTTTTTATTTTTTTTCCAGAGTGTTTTGGCTTTCCATGCCTGTAATACTCTCATGGGCTTTTCAGCCAGATCTGCGTGCCTTAAGGGCTGATTCTGAGGCCAGAGTGCTGTTTAGGACATCTGCCATTCTATGGGTCTGCTGTGTATCTCACTTCCCATGTTGGATCATTATCTCCCTTTTTGATTCTATCAGCTAGTATTTGCAGACACTAGCCTTGTTTATGTGCTCCTTTTGGCTCCTAGTCCTATCATTATAATCAATTGTGAACAGAAATTGATCACTTGGACTAGTGAGATGGCATTGGTACATGCCACCTTGATGGGATTGAATTGTAATCCCCTGGTATGTTTCTAACTCTACCGTTTGAGGTAAGTCAGCTTGAGCATGTTCCGAATTGCACATCTCTTCCCTCTCTTATTCCCACTCTTATATTTAACAGCGATCACTTTTCTGTTAAATTTCAACACTTGAGAATAACTGTGTATTGACTGCAGTATTCAACAAAAAGTATTAAGTAGAACAAACAAACAAAAAATACTAAGAGCGATAACGTATTAAGTTGTTCATCAACAGTCAGGGTGAGGGCTGATCAAGTCACCGTTTCTCATAGTGTTCATTTCACTTTAACAGGTTTCCTTTTTGGTGCTCGGTTAGTTGTCACCGATCAGGGAGAACATATGGTATTTGTCCCTTTGGGACTGGCTTATTTCACTCAGCATAATGCTTTCCAAATTCCCAACAGGGATCACTTTTCAGTTAAAATTTAAACACCTAAGAGTAATTGTGTGTTAATTATAGAGTTCAACCAATAGTACTAGAACAAAAAAAATACTAAAATGGATAAAGTGTTACATTGTACATCAACCGTCAGGACAAGAGCTGATCAAGTCACTGTTTCTCATAGTGTCCATTTCACTTCGACAAGTTTCCTCTTTGGTGCTCAGTTAGTTGTCTCCAATCAGGGAGAACATATGATATTTGTCCCTTTGGGACTGGCTTACTTCACTCAGCATGATGTTTTACAGATTCCTCCATCTTGTTGCAAATGACCGGGTTTCGTTGTTTTTGACTGCTGTATAGTATTTGATAGAGTACACGTCCCATAATTTCTTTATCCAGTCTACTGTTGATGGGCATTTGGGTTGGTTCCAGGTCTTAGCTATTGTGAATTGAGCTGCAATAAACATTAATGTGCAGACCGCTTTTTTGTTTGCCAATTTAATTTCCTTTGGGTAAATTCCAAGGAGTGGGATGGCTGGGTCGAACGGTAGGGTTATCTTCAGGTTTCTGAGGAATCTCCAGACTGACTTCCATAGTGGCTTAACCAATTTGCATTCCCACCAACAGTGGGTTAGTGTCCCTTTTTCCCCACATCCTCGCCAGCATCTATTGTTGGTAGATTTCTGCATGTGAGCCATTCTAAGCGGGGTGAGGTGAAACCTCATTGTGGTTTTGATTTGCATTTCCCTAATTGCTAGTGATCCTGAACATTTTTTCATGTGTCTGTTGGCCATTTGGATTTCCTCTTTTGAAAAATGTCTGTTGAGGTCCTTGGCCCATCTCTTAAGTGGGTTGTTTGTTTTGTTGTTGTGGAGTTTCTTGATTTCTTTGTAGTTTCTGGTTGTCAACCCTTTATCTGTTGCATAGTTTGCAAATATTTTTTCCCATTCTGTCGGTTGCCTCTTCACTTTCCTGTTTCTTTTGCAGTACAGAAACTTCTCAATTTGATGCAATCCCAATAGTTAATTTTGGCTTTGACTGCCTGCGCCTCCGGGGTCTTTTCTAGGAAGTCTTTGCCAGTACCTATACCTTGCAGGGTTTCTCCAATGTTCTCTAATAACCTGATGGTATCAGGTTGTAGATTTAAGTCTTTAATCCATGTTGAGTGAATGTTTGTGTAAGGTGAAAGGTAGGGGTCTTGCTTCATGATTCCGTATGTGGAAATCTAATTTTCCCAGCACCATTTATTGAATAGACTGTCCTTATTCCAGGGATTGGTTTTAGATCCTTGTTCAAATATGAGTTGGCTTTAGATGTTTGGATTGATTTCTGGTGTTTCAATTCTGTTCCATTGGTCTATCTGTCTGTTTCTGTACCAGTACCATGCTGTTTTGATTATAACTGCCCTGTAGTATGTCCTGAAATCTGGTATTTTGATGCTTCCAGCTTTGTTTTTGTTGTACAAGATTGGTTTAGCTATTTGAGGTCTGCTGCTTATCCACATTAATTTCAGCATCATTTTTTTCAGATCTGAGAAGAATGTCTTTGGTACTTTGATTGGTATTGCATTGAATGTATAAATTGCTTTTGGGAGAATGGACATTTTGATGATATTGATTCCTCCAATCCATGAGCATGGAAGATTTTTCCATTTTTTCGTATCCTCTTCTATTTCTTTCTTTAAGGTTTTGTAATTTTTATCATAGAGATCTTAAATGTCCTTGTTTAAGTTTATTCCAAGGTATTTGATTGTTTTTGTAGCTATTGTGAATGGGATTGATTTTAGAAGTTCTTCCTCAGCCATGGCATTGCCTGTGTATACAAAGGCTATTGATTTTTGTGCATTGATTTTATATCCTGCTACTTTGCCAAACTCTTCTATAAGTTCCAATAGTCTCTTAGTAGAGTTCTTTGGATCCCCTAAATAAAGAAACATATCATCTGCAAAGAGGGATAGTTTGAGTTCTTCCTTCCCAATTTGTATCCCTTTAATTTCTTTTTCTTGCCTAATAGCTCTGGCTAAAACTTCCAGAACTATATTGAATAGCAGTGGTGAGAGTGGGCATCCCTGTCTGGTACCAGATCTCAGTGGAAATGCTTCCAACTTTTCCTCATTCAATAGGATGCTGGCCGTGGGTCTTTCATAAATTGCTTTGATTGTATTGAGGAATGTTCCTTCCAAACCCAGTTTGCTTAGAGTTTTCATCATGAAAGGGTGTTATATTTATTAAGTGCTTTCTCTGCATCTATTTAAATAATCATATGTTTTTTCTTCTGCAGTCTGTTAATGTGGTGTATCATGTTGATTGTTTTGCATACATCGAACCATCCCTGCATACCAGGGATAAATCCCACTTGGTCTGGGTGGATGATCTTTCTGATGTGTTGTTGCATTCTATTGGCCAGAATTTTATTGAGAATTTTTGCATCTATGTTCATCAGGGATATTGGTCTGTAATTCTCTTTCAGTGCTGCATCTTTTTCCAGCTTAGGAATTAAGGTGTTGCTGGCTTCATAGAAAGAATTTGGCAGGATTCCCTCTTTTTCGATGTTCTGTGTATTGATTGCAGTATTCAACCAAAAGTATTAAGTAGAACAAACAAACAAAAAATACTAAGAGGGATAACGTTAGAGAAGAATTGGAGTTATTTCTTCTTTAAATGTCTGGTAGAATTCAGCAGTGAATCCATCAGGTCCTGGGCTTTTCTTTGTTGGGAGGGCCTTTATTACTGTTTCAATTTATGTCTCAGTTATGGGTCTGTTTAGGTTTTCTATGTCTTCCTGGTTCAATTTAGGTAGATTGCATGTGTGCAGGAATCTATCCATTTCTGATAGGTTTCCCTGTTTGCTGGCATACAAGTCCTTGTAGTAATTTCTGATGATTCTTTTTATTTCTGTGGTGTCTGTTGTTACGTTTCCTTTTTCATCTCTGATTTTATTGATTTGGGTCTTTTCTTTTTTTAGTTAGTTGGGCCAATGGGGTGTCAATTTTGTTTATTTTTTCAAAAAACCAGCTCCTCGTTCGGCTGGTTTTTTGTAATTTTTTTTTGGATTCAATCCTGTTGATTTCTTCTCTGGTTTTCATTATTTCTCTTCTCCTACTAGATTTGGGTCTGGTTTGCTGCAGTTTTTCTAGATCCTTGAGATGTATTGAAAGCTCATCTATTTCGTGCCTTTCCAATTTCTTGATGTAGGCACCTATTGATATAAACTTTCTTCTCAACACTGCTTTTGCTGTATCTCATAAGTTTTGGTATGTTGTGCTGTTATCCTCATTTACTTACAGAAAGTTTTTGATTTCTCTTTATAATTTCTTCTATGACCCAGTGTTCATTCAGGAGCATGTTGTTCAGTCTCCATGTGTTTGCATATTCTCTAGGGACTCCTGCATTGCTAATTTACACCTCCATTCCACTGTGGTCTGAGAAGCTGCATGGTGTGATTCTAATTTTTTTGAATTTGCTGAGACTTGCTTTATGGCCTAGTATGTAGTCAATCCTAGAGAAGGTCCATGTACTGCTGAGAAGAATGTAAAATCTTTAGCTGTAGGATTGAAAGTTCTGTAGATATCTGTTAGATCCATTTGGGCTATAGTGTCGTTTAAATCTACTGTCACCTTGTTGATCTTCTGTCCTGTTGGTCTGTCTATTTCTGAGAGTGGAGTATTGAAGTCCCCCAGTACTATTGTATTGGGGTCTAAGTCTCCCTTTAAGTCCGTTAACAAATCTTTTAGATAAACCGGTGCCCTGTAGTTAGGTGCATATACATTGATAATTGTTATATCTTCCTGTTGAATTGATTCCTTAATCATTATATAGTGCCCCTCTTTGTCTCTCCTAACAGTTTTAGCGGTTAAGTTTATGTTGTCCGATATTAAGATGGCTACGCCTGCTCTTTTTTCATTTCTGTTGGCATGGTATATCTTTTTCCAGCCTTTCACTTTCAGTCTGTATGGATCTTTGTTAGAAAGATGTGTTTCTTGTAAGCAGCAAATAGATGGGTTTTGTTCCTTAACCCAATCAGCCAATTGGTGTCTTTTAACTGGACAGTTCAGGCCATTCACGTTCAATGTGACTATTGATAAGTAGTAACTTTGCCCTGCCATTTGCCGAAGATATTTTCTAATATATGCTTTGAATTCCCCGTGATCTTTTGCTGTGAGGTTTCCTTCGTTTACCTTCTTTCATACTGATGACCGTGTTTCTGTGTGTAACACATCTTTAAGCATCTTTTGCAGGGATGGACTAGTGGCTACAAATTCTTTCAATTTCTGTTTGTTATGAAAGGTCTTTATTTCCTTCATTCACAAATGAGAGCTTTGCAGGATATAATATTCTGGGCTGGCAGTTTTTCTCTCTTAGTACCTGGGCTATGTCTTGCCATTCCCTTCTAGCTTGTAGGGTTTCTGATGAGAAGTCAGCTGTGAGTCTGATTGGAGATCCTCTGAGAGTAATCTGACGTTTCTCTCTTGCACATTTTAGAATCTTTTCTTTATGTTTCACTGTAGTGATTTTGATTACTATGTGTCGTGGTGAGGATCTCTTTTGGTCATGTTTACTAGGGGTTCTATGAGCTTCCTGTACTAGGATGTCTCTGTCCTTCTCCAAACCTGGGTAGTTCTCTGCAATTATCTCACTAAAAAGGCCTTCTAATCCTTTCTCTCTCCATGCCTTCAGGAACTCCTAGAACCCAAATGTTGGGTTTTTTAATAGTATCCTGTAGATTTCCAACAATATTTTTTAGATTTCTAATTTTCTCTTCTTTTCTTTGGTCTGACTGTATCCTTTCCTGTTCTCTGTCTTCTAAGTCCAATATTCTCTCTTCTGCTTCACCCATTTTGTTTTTAAGGCTCTCTAATGTGTTTGTCATTTGTTCTACTGAGTTCTTATTTTCATTTTGATTTCTTTTCACTATTACATTTTCCTGTTCTACTAGTTTCTGCATTTCATTTTGATTCCTTCTTAAGATTTCATTTTCTCGAAGGAGATTTTCTATCATGTCCAGTAATGAATTCCATACCTCATGCATTTGTTTTTGAAAACTTCTAATTGTTCTTATCATAAATTTTTTGAAATCCAAATCTTGCATTTCTTCCATCTCATAATTTTCATAATCTTGGCTTGGGGTGTCTTGTTCATTTGGGGGTGTTGTAATGTCTTCCTTGTTCTTGTTTCCTTGGTTTTGCGTTTGTTGTTTGGCATTGTGGAGATATCTTTGTATTCTTCTTCCCTCGCTGTGGTGTTTTTTCTTGTTATACTCTGACTGTATGAAGTGGACTGTCTGCTTTTGATGGAGCCCTACAGGCTTGAGATGGGTTTGGCCTGAGAGCTCTGTTTGGTTCCTCAGGGTTAAGGGTGTGTGCCAAAGGTGACACTCCCAGGTTAGGCATGGTAAATCTCTCTTCCTTCCTTTCTTTTTTTTTTTGATTCAAAAGGAAAGTAATTCCGCACAGCTGAATGGAATTGGAGGTAGTTAGCTGGCGAATGACATACCGACAGGAGCCAGAGATCGGAAGCTCTTTCCCAAGGCCCACACAGAGAATCTGTGCTGCTCTCAGTGTAAGCTCAAATTCTCCTGTAGGCTCCCACTCAGTTGCCAAGGTTACCGAATTGTAGCATCTCTGGAGAGTACTCACATGAATTCCATGAGTTCTCTCCCCCACCGTCTCTTTTTTCACAGTCTCAGTTCATTAGCACCACACATTCACTAGGTCCTAATCTCCTGTTATTTCACCCCCCCCAAGTCAGGTTTTTCTGCTAGGCTGAGGGCCGGTGCAGACCTGAGGTTGCTCTGCTTATGACATATGTCCAAAATGGTGCCTGCTCTTTATCTTGCTTCCCTTTGAGAAGTGAGCGGAGAGAGAGAAACTCATGTCTGTATCAGTCACTTTTTTTTTTAACTTTTATTTAATGAATATAAATTTCCAAAGTACAGAATATGGATTTCAATGGCTTCCCCCGCCTAACGTCCGTCCAACCAGCAACCCTCCCCTTTCCCACTCCCTCTCCCCTTCCATTCACATCAAGATTCATTTTCGATTCTCTTTATATACAGATGATCAGTTTAGCATACATTAAGTAAAGATTTCAACAGTTTGCTCCCACACAGAAACATAAAGTGAAAAATACTGTTTGAGTACTAGTTATAGCATTAAATCTCAATGTACAGCACACTAAGGAAAAAGATCCTACATGAGGAGTAAGTGCACAGTGACTCCTGTTGTTGACTTAACAAATTGACACTCTTGTTTATGGCCTCAGTAATCACCCTAGGCTCTTGTCATGAGCTGCCAAGGCTATGGAAGCCCCCTGAGTTCACTGACTCTGATTTTTCTTCCTCTCTCTTCTAGTTAGCCTGGTGAACTTTTCCCCACAGGGTTTCAAGCCTCGTTCCCTCTAGTCTCCTCTTTCTGCTTGCCCGCTGGTGTCTCGGGCTATTGAGTTTTGGCTCACCTCGCGTTCCAGTGCTGGGGTGTTGATTGTGCTGCTGGTGTCCTAAACTATGGGCTCCCACACTCTCCACGCAGGTCCACTGTGAATCACTAGTTCTGGAAGAGTTTCCTCTGCTGTTTCTTCCCCTACTCTTCCTTGAACCTGCAGTATCTCCACTTTTATTAAACTGTCTCTTCCTGGACTATCAGTGTGCTCCCTTCCTATTTCGCCATGTTGCTGCTCTCTGCAGCCTAAAATTTATTCATGAGTTTGTCAATGAAAGCAAATATTTTATTTTGCTTATAATTTTATGGGACAAGAATCCACGAAGGGATCAGCTGGTCATTTCTCACTTGGAGTCTCTGGTGAGGTTGCACGCAGGTTTTGGCTGGGGCTTTTGTCACCTGAGGGATTGACTGGACTGTGGTCTCTGCGCTAGTAGTTGCCTGGGAAATGAACTGTCAATCAGAGTACCCACATTTAGATCCACCAACATGGTAGCCCAGAAAAATCTGCCAACCTCCTTGTCCCTAGCCCATGAGTGTCTCAGGAGAACCAGGAAAAAGTTGTATGGCCTTTTCTGCCATAGCTTTGGAAATTATACAGAATTGTTTCTGTTGCATTATGTTGTCAATAATCGAGTGAAAATGTAGGTCCTTGTTCAAGGAAAGACAACATATGTCCCACACCTCAATAGGAAATATATAAATGTATTTATGAATATGTTGAAAACCACCAGAGAAATTAGTTGGATGGTTATTTGAAGTCAATGTATCTGTTTGAAATTTGTCTCTATTAAGTATCTGTTTAATCTAATGAATTTTGCAATAGTCTAAACCATTGCCTTTAGTACAGGTTAGATTGTATGATTAATTACCATACATAACATTTGATGGAAGAAAAATTAGACAATAGATATTGACTTTTTAATTGATAAAGGCAGTCTAATTTATAAGCAAGCATATAGCAAAACCTTATCATTGGAGGTTCACCTTTTATAGCTTCACCTTTTATAATTAGTACATAAATATGAAAGCTTAACTTGTCAATAAATTAGTGATAATTATGTTTATTCATTATCATTTCTGTTTATAACACAAGGCTGTGTTTGTAATTTTGAGGGGAAAATTATAGTGTAATGGATTCCTTAAAATTGTGTAACATAAACTTAAAATTGGCTCAATACTGTAATTGTGTGAGAGAAGAAAAGTAATACAGAAAGAAATAGATCAGAATTAAAGTTAAGTGATTTGGATTAGGGCTTGGACACTAAACTGGCCAAATTTCAGAGGCTAAATCTGTCCTGTCACTGTTTTTATATCTCTTATAGCCTGAGAGGTAAAAATGTTTCTTACATTTCTAAGTACTTTACAAATACATGTAAAAACTCAAAAGGAATATAATATTCAATAACGTGAAAATTAAAGAAATTAAGATTTTAATGTCTATGTATAAAGTTTTACTGGAACATAGTCATACTCATTTTTTTTATACATTTTCTATGAGTGCTTTAGCACTGCCAGGGAAAAATTGAACTGTTGAAACAGAGATCATGTGGCCCACACAGCCTAAAATATATACTATCTGCCCCTCAAAGGAAAAAAAAAACTATCAAATGTGATTTAAACAAAATAAGAATTAAAAGAGGGGGCTGGTGTTGTGGCAAAGCAGGTAAAACCACTACCTACAATGGTGGTATCCCATATCCCACTGTTTTGAGTGCTGGGTACTCTACTTCTGATCCAGCTCTCTGCTAATGTACGCTAATGTACCTGGAAAGCAGTTAAAGATGGCCCCATCGATCAGACGCCTGCACTCACATCAGAGGCCTGGAAGAAGCTCTAGGCTATTGGCTTTGGCATGGCCCAGCCCTAGTTATTGTGGCCATTTGGGGAATGAACCAGTGGATGGCAGACCTCTCTCTCTCTCTCTCTCTCTCTCCCTTTCTCCCTCTCTCTCTGCTCTCTCTCTTCCTGTCTGCCTTTCAAATAAATAAATAAATAACTTTTTAAATACAAAAAAGGGAAAAGATAGCAATGGACAAAGCTACTTTAACTAGCATAATACAAAAAAGAGCTACACAGTAATTAATATTACAGGAATAAGTTTGTGAACATTTTAGTAAATTATTGAAAATATAAAAATTTCCTCCCTAATATTATGCCAGTGATAACTGCAATATTTCCCTTGGTACATCTATATCCCTCTGCCAATGGTAAGCAGCAAATGCAAACATAAATCTTCAATAATAATAATGTAACTTTCAATACTTACAAATAAGGTTTAACAAGCAAATTTTTCTTGAATATGTGTGCCACAAATATGAGAGTTCAGAGAAAATAGAGCTGTGGATGTTCTTTCCATTTTCCTGTTTTATTTATTTAGTAGCACACTATAAATTATTAAAGAGACAGCTGCTCCTTGCAACACGGTTTCTATTGCTTTAGCTGTCACTGGCAGAGGGCAAAGGTGTTGACAGGTATCTCACGCACAAATTATGATTTCAATCAAGGACTCATGGAGTCAGAATGTTAAAGTTGGATTTTATATCTTGTTCTTTAGTTTAGTTACGGAAATAGATGTCCCAATAAAGAACACCACTAATGACTACAGTCTGAATTCCCCCTCTACTAGGCATATCTCCAATTACAATTTAAAAAGCAAAAGAAGGGCAGCTTAGATACAATAAATGCATAGTCTTTCACCTCCAAGGAAGACTGAATTTAATCTACTCTGAATGACAGTCTGATTTTATCTTCTATGTAAAATCAATCATTCAACATCTTTTCAGGGGTGGTTGTTAAATCATGAAAATGGATGGGATTACCCAGGGTTTGGACAGAGCCTGAATGCCTCACAGGATAGCTCCTGGGCCAGACCTATAAAGGCTGATACAAGGACAGGGATGAGCAGAAGTGACCCTCAAGTCGTGCAGTGTAGAGCCAAGAAAGTTCCAAGCGGTGGTGTCCTGGTGGGATAAGTGGCCATCAAGCACTTGCCAATGTGATGCATCTGTGAAGGACAGTAGCCAAAATGTTTAAAGTAACCATAGCAAAATTTTTATACCAAATTTTTAATAATGATGAAATATCAAGGGTAGAATTTAATGGATATCATGAGGAAAAGTCTGACAAAATCAGAATGTGATGTTTTTTATTAGAAAATTGGCCTTCTGTCTTGAACAAGTTAATATGAAAGCAGAGTAAATGGAGTAAGAAGTAACAGTCAAGAACTATTCTAGAATAAAAAAATTAGATAAAAAGAGTGCAATGCATAATCCTTGATTATATACTCATTTTTAAAATACGTTGAGATTTTCTTAGCTAAAATGGGTAAATTTGATGTGGATAATATATTAAATGAATAAAAGATTTGTTGCTAAATTTAATAGGATTGTGATATTTGTGGGATAATGTTCATTTTTTAATTGGAAACATATACTCTTCTGTAAATTCTTATAGTTCTTTTTTAAAAGATTTTTATTTATTTATTTGACAGGTAGAGTTACAGACAGTGAGAGAGAGAGACAGAGAGAAAGGTCTTCCTTCCGTTGGTTCACCTCCGAAATGGCTGCAACGGCCGGAGCTACGCCGATCCAAAGCCAGGAGCCAGGAGCCTCCTCCTGGTCTCCCACATGGGTGCAAGGCCCACACTTGGGCCATCCTCCACTGCCTTCCAGGGCCACAGCAGAGAGCTAGACAGGAAGAGGAGCAACTGGGACTAGAACCCAGTGCCCATATGGGATACCGGCGCCGCAGGCGGAGGATTAACTCCACCATATCACTATATCACACTGCTCTTCATTTTAGCCAGCATTGAAAAACAGGGGTGTGTGTGTGTGTGTGTGTGTGTGTATGTGTGTGTGTGGGAGGGAGAAAGAGAGAGAGTGAGTTATGTGATAAAAAGACAATCAGCTTCTGGCTGAAAAGCCCATGAGAGTATTTCAGGCATGGAAAGCCAAGACACTCTGGCAAAAGATCTCTGTGAGTGAGATCCCAGTGGAAAGAACAGGTCTTCAAAGAAGGAGGTACCTTTCTCTGAAGGGAGGAGAGAACCTCCACTTTGACTATGACCTTGTCTAAACAAGATAAGAGTCGGAGAACTCAGAGGGCTTCCATAGCCTTGGAAACTCATGACTGGAGCATAGGGAGATTACTGATGCCATAGACAGGAGTGTCAATTGGTAAAGTCAACAACAGGAGTCACTGTGCACTTACTCCTCATGTAGGATCTCTGTCCTTAATGTGCTGTGCATTGAGATTTAATGCTATAACGAGTACTCAAACAATATATTTCACTTTGTGTTTCTATGGGGGTGCAAACTGTTGAAATCTTTACTTAATGCATACTAAACTGATCCTCTGTAAAAAAAAAAAAAAAAAAAGAAATTATCAACTCCCAACTTGACTCTCACTGGGATTAAACATGACAATAGGTCTGATCTGATTTCATCATCATTTAAAAAAAATCATCTATTATTTTTCACTTTATGTTTTTGTGTGGGAGCAAACTGTTGAAATCCTTACTTAATGTATACTAAGCTGATCTTCTGTATATTAAGATAATCAAAAATGAATCTTGATGTGAATGGAAGGGGAGAGGGAGTGGGAAAGGGGAGGGTTGTGGGTGGGAGGGACGGTATGGGGGGGAAGCCATTGTAATCCATAAATCGTACTTTGGAAATTTATATTCATTAAATAAAAGTTAAAAAAAAGACAATCAGCTCTTATTAAGGAGGAATAGAAAGTCTTTTATTTTTTTTTAATTTTATTTATTTAAAATTCAGAGCTACATAGACAGAGGGAGAGAGATCTTCCATTGACTTGTTCGCTCCCCAGATGGTCACAACAGACTGGCTGGGCCAGTCTGAAGCCAAGAGCTTCATCTAGGTCTCCCACATGGGTGGCAAGGGCCTAAACATTTAGGCCATCTTCAGCTGTTTTTTTTCCCCAGGCCATTGGCAGGGAGCTGGCTAGGAAGTGGAGCAGCTAGGAAATGAACCAATGCCCATGTAGGATGTCAGTGCCACAGGCGGTGGCTTTACCCACTATGCCACAACAAGGGCCCTGGTTTTCCTTCTTTAACATCTCTCCCCTAAGAGATTGTCTAGAAATTGTGACTTAAATCCAGCTTCAAGAGGAGCAATTTTGGTAAAAACAAACCAATGAAGAGAATACAAGGAGAAGGGGATAAAACTATAAGAAAACTAAGTTCTAATCACAGAAGTAGCTGCTATGGGCTGATAGAACTTTTTGACTTTCTTTTAAAATAGATCTCAGAGGCAGTCAAATCATGATCCAAATAGAGTCATTACTATCATATTAATATTGGCTTAAATTCATTCACAAAAGGATGACCAGCACAAAGGAGTATCCTGATTTGGTATTAGTATTGGTTCTACTGTTTACTTAGTTTGCCCAAAATAATGCAAACTTTAGGAGATAATGGTGATGGCTCAAGCAGTTAGGTTCTGGCTACCCATGTGGGAGACCTGTACTGAGTTCTTAATTTCTGTATTCATCCCAGCCCAGCCAGGTTTTTTTTTTTTTTAAAGATTTTATTTATTTGAGTGGTAGAGTTACAGACAGTGAGAGGGAGAGACAGAGAGAAAGGTCTTCCTTCTGTTGGTTCACTCCCCAAATGGCCACAAGGCTGGAGCTGCACCGAAGCCAGGAGCCAGGTGCTTCTTCCTGGTCTCCCATGCAGGTGCAGGGGCCCAAGCACTTGGGCCATCCTCCACTGCCTTCCCAGGCTATAGCAGAGAGCTGGATTGGAAGAGGGGCAGCCGGGACTAGAACCAGCACCCATATGGGATGCTGTCACCACAGGTGGAGGATTAACCTACTGAGCCATGGGGCAGGCCCCCAGTCCAGGTTTTATAGGCATTTTTGGATGTTATTCAGTTGATGGGAGTGTTTTCTCTCCCTCACACCAAATATATACGTACATACATACATACTGTAAGTAATTTTTAAAGCATTTGGTGGGATTGTGACAGGTGTTTGTTTTTTAAGATTTATTTATTTATTTGAAAGGTAGCGTTACAGACAGAGAGGGAGAGACAGAGAGAAAGGTCTTCTACCCAGTGGTTCACTCTCCAAACAGCCACAATGGCTGGAGCTGGGCTGATCCGGCACCAGGAGCCAGGAGCTTCTTCTGGGTCTTCCATGCTGGTACAGGTGCCCAAGGACTTGGGCCATCTTCCACTGCTTTCCCAGGCCGTAACAGAGACTGGATTGGAAATGGAACAGCCAGCACTCAAAATGGTGCCCATCTGGGATGTCAGTGCCTCATGTGGTGGCTTAGCCTACTATGCTACAGTGCTGGCCCCTGTAAATCCTTTGTGTAAAGGCTCCTCATATTAGTTTAACTGCTCTGGGTATGTTAATAAGGAGTCTCCATGGATGCACTTTTTTTTTTTTGACAGGCAGAGTTGACAGAGAGAGAGACAGAGAGAAAGGTCTTCCTTTGCCGTTGGTTCACCCTCCAATGGCCGCCGTGGCTGGCGCGCTGCGGCTGGCACACCACGCTGATCTGATGGCAGGAGCCAGGAGCCAGGTGCTTTTCCTGGTCTCCCATGGGGTGCAGGGCCCAAGCACTTGGGCCATCCTCCACTGCACTCCCAGGCCACAGCAGAGAGCTGGCCTGGAAGAGGGGCAACTGGGACAGAATCCGGCTCCCCGACCGGGACTAGAACCCGGTGTGCCGGCGCCACAAGGCGGAGGATTAGCCTAGTGAGCTGAGGCGCCGGCCCGCACTTTTTCATCTAACAATAATTCTTATGTTCAACCAGGAAAAGAGTGGATGAAACAAGCATTTTAAGGAGAGCATAACAGTTCATAAATGGGAGTGTGGGAAGGAGAGCATGTAGTTACAATAAATGAATTTAAAGTGCTAGATTTAGGGGTAGGTATTTGACCTAGCAGTTAAGATTCTGGTTGGGAAATAGACTTTAATACAAAAACTATTAAAAGACATAAAGAACCCTCTTCCAGGCCAGCCCTCTGCTGTGGCCAGGGAGTGCAGTGGAGGATGGCCCAGGTGCTTGGGCCCTGCACCCCATGGGAGACCAGGAAAAGCACCTGACTCCTGGCTCCTGCCATCGGATCAGCGCGGTGCGCCGGCCGCAGCGCGCCGGCCGCGGCGGCCATTGGAGGGTGAACCAACGGCAAAGGAAGACCTTTCTCTCTGTCTCTCTCTCTCACTGTCCACTCTGCCTGTCAAAAAAAAATCAAAAAAAAAAAAAAGACATAAAGTCATTATATAATGATTAAGGATCAATTTAATAGGAAGATGTGACTATAATAAATGTATATGTACCCAACGCCACAGCACCTGGCTATTTAAAATACCTGCTAACAAATCTAAAGGGGGACATAGACTCCAATACAGTAGTAACAGGGAACTTCAACACCCCACTTTCATCAATGGACAGATGAACTGGACAGAAAATCAACAAAGAAACAACAGAGCTAATTAACACAATGGACCAAATGGACCTACCCAATATCTATAGTACCTTTCATCTCACAGTTACAGAATGCATGTTCTTTTTATCAGTGCATGGAACTTTTTCTAGGATAGACCATATGCTGGGCCATAAAACAAGTCTCAATCTCAGAAAATTCAAAAAAATCGAAATCATACCATGCAGCTTCTTTGACCACAGTGGAATGAAGCTGGAAATCGGCAACTCAAGATCAAGAGCATATGCAAACACATGGAGACTGAACAACATACTCCTGAATGAACAGTGAGTGGGTCATGAAAGAAATAAAAGTTAAATCAAAAATTCCTGTAAATGAATGAAGGTAATAATACAACATATCAAAACTTATGGGATAGAGCAAAAGCAGTGTTAAGAGGGAAGTTTATAGCAATTAGTACCTACATACAGAAATTGGAAAGGCATCAAATAAATGAGCTAACAATGCATCTCAAGGATCAAGGACAGCTGGTGCTGTGGCATAGAAGGTAAAGCTGTCACATCCCATATGGGTGCTGGTTCTAGTACCAGATGCTCTACTTCCAATCCAGCTCTCTGCTATGGCCTGGAGAAACAGTAAAAGATGTCTCAAGTCCTTAGACCTCTGTTCCATGGGTGGGAGACCTAGAAGAATTTCCTGGCTCCTGGCTTAAGATTGGCGCAACTCTGGCCATTGCAGTCATCTGGGGGTTAACCAGCGGATGGAAGACCTCTCTGTCGCTTGCTCTCTGTCTCTACCTCTCTGTAACTCTGCCTTTCAAATAAATAAATAAGCTTTTAAAAAAAGGAAAACAACAGCAAACCAAACCCCAAATTAGTAGGAGGAATGAAGTAATTAATATTAGAGAAGAAATAAAAAAATGAAAAAAATATAAAAGATCAGTGAAATGAACAGCTGGTTTTGTTAAAACACTAAACAAAATTGATACATCATTGGTAAAACTAACAAAAAAGAAAACCCAAATCAATGAAATCAGAGATGAAAGAGGAAATGTAACAGCAGATACCACAGAGATAAAAAGAATAATCAGGACTTACTACAAACAGCTATATGCCAACAAATTGGAAAATAAAGGAGAAATGGATAGATTTCTGGACACATACAATCTACCAATTGAGGCACGAAGACATTGAAAACCTAAACAGGGCAATAAACAAAATGGAGATTGAATAAATAATAAAGACCCTCCCAACGAAGAAAAGCCCAAGACCAGATGGCTTCATTGAAATTCTATCAAACTTTTAAACAAAACTAATTTCAATTCTTCTCAATTTATTCAAAACAAGTGAATGAGAGGGAATCCTCCCAAACTCCTTCTATGAGGCCAGCATCAATTAATCTCCAAACCAGAAAATGATACAACAGAGAAAGAGAACTATAGATTAATATCCTTGAATGAACATAGGTGCAAAAATCCTCAACAGAATACAAGCTAATCACAGCTAATAACATACCAGAAAGATCTTTCACCTGGACCATGTGGGATTTATCTTTGGTATGAGGGGATGTTTCAACATTCACATATCATTAAAAGTGATACATCACATTAAATCCGTATGATTATCTCAATGTATTCAGAGAAAGCATTTGATAAAATACAACATCCTTTCATAATGAAAGCCTTAAGCAAATTGAGTACAGAAGGAACATTCCTCAACAATATATGACAATATACCACAAGCTCACAGCTAGCATCATACTGAATGGGGAAAAGTTGGAAGCCTCTCCACTGAGATCTGGGACCTGACAAAGATGCCCACTTTCACCATTGCTATATAAATATATCCCTGGAAGTTTTAGCCAAAGGGATTAGGCAAGGAAAATAAATCAAAGGGATACAAATTAGAAAGGAGGAAGTCAAATTATCCTTGTTTGCAGATGATATGATAGTGTATATAGGGGAACCAAAAGACTCCACTAAGAGAGTATTGGAATTCCGAGGAGAGTTTGTTTGCTAAAGCTGCAGGATATAATATTAACACACAAAAATCAATATCCTTTGAATACATAGACAATGCCTTGGCTGAGAAAGAATTTCTAAGATCAATCTTATTCACAATAACTATAAAAAATTTAAATACCTTGGAATAAACTTAAACAAGGAGGTGAAAGATCTCTATCATGAAAATTACAGAACATTAAGGAAATAGAAGACACAAAAAATGGAGAAATTTTTGTGGATGGAAGAATTAATATCATAAAAATGTCTATACTATCACAAGCCATTTACCGATTCATTGTGATCCCAATGAAAAAAAGCATTGGCATTCTTCTCAGATTTAGAAAAAAATGCTCAAATTGATATGGAAACAAAAGAGACTCTGAATAGCTAAAACAATCTTAAACAGCAAAAACAAAGGGAGACATCATGATACCATGTTTCAAGACATACTAGATGGCAGTTATAATCACAACAGTCTGGTACTGGCACAGAAATAGATGTGTAGACCAATCAAACAGAATAGAATGTCCAGAAATCATTACACACATCTATAACCAACTAATCTATGACAAACAAGGTAAAATCAATTCCTGGAGAATGGACAGTCTATTCAACAAAGGGTGCTGGAAAAATTGGAACTCTGCATGAAACAAGACCACTACCTTATACTTTACAAAAAAATCAACTCAAAATGAATCAAGGATCTAAATATATGACCTGATACCCTAAAACTACTAGAAGAGAACTCTAGGGAAACTCTGCAAGATATTGGCTTAGGTAAAGACTTATTCAAAAAGACCCCAGAATCACAGGCAATCAAAGCAAAAATAGACAAATGGTATTAAACCAAGCTAAGAGTCTTCTGCATTGCAAAAGAATCACTTAATAAAGTCAAGAGGCAACCAAAAAATGAAGAAAACATTTGCAAACTATGAAACTGATAAAGGATTAATAGCCAGAATCTGTAAGTGCTCAAGAAATTGAACAAAATCCAGTGAAGAAATGGGAAAAGGACTTGAACAGGCGGTTTTCAAAAGAAAAATTCAAATGGTCAACAGACCAATGTTCAGAGTCACTAGTCATTGAGGAAATGCAAATCAAAACCACAATGATGTTTCACCTCACCCTGTTTAAATTGGATCAGCAAAATCAGTGAACAATCAGTGCTGGTGAGAATGTGAGGAAAAGGTTCCCTTATCCAGTGTTGGTGGAAGTGCAAGCTAGTATAGCCATTGTGGAAGACAGTATGGAGATTCCTTAGTAAGCTGAAAATAGATCTACCATATGACCCAGACATTTCACACCTGGACATTTTTTAAAAAAGATTTATTTATTTATTTGAGAGGCAGTGTCACAGGCAGAGAGAGGAGAGAGAGAGAAAGGTCTTCTACTGCTTCACTTCCCAAATGGCAGCAACAGCTGGAACTGGGCTGATCCAAAGCCAGAAGCTTCCTCCAGGTCTCCCACATTGGTGCATGTGCTCAAGCACTTGGGCCATCCTCTACTGTTTTTCCAGGCCATATCAGGGAGCTGAATTGGGAGAGGAGCAGCCGGGACTCAAAATAGTGCCCATATGGGATGTCGATGCCTTAGGCAGAGGCTTAGCTCATTATGCCACAGCACTGGCCCCCACTCCTGGAAATTTACCCCAGGGAAATGTAATCAGCATATGAAAGATTTTTCTGTACCCCCATGTTTATTGGAGCTTAATTTACAATAGCTGAGATACGGAATCAACCCAGATCCCATCAGCTATCAACTGGATTAAGAAAATGTGGTGTATATGCACTATAAAATTCTACCCAGCCACAAAAATGAAATCCTGCCTCTCAGAACAAAGTGAATGCAACTGGAAACCATTATACTTGTGAAATAAGCCTGTCTCCAAAAGACAAATATCATATGTTTTCTCTGATCTGTGGTAACTAAGAGAGTACCAATAAAAGAAATGTATAATTATTTGCATTGCAATTTGCATAAAATTATCCCTGTACATAAACTGTTGAGAGGAAATGGCTTAAAGTTTAAATAAACTTAATTATTATAACCACACAGGAAATATTTAGATATTACATTGTCATTGGTTGTATTTCACTGAAAGAAATTGTGAATGATTAATTGACCAAAAAACTGAAATTGTCATTTATACATTCAATTATTATTTGTAGCCAATGTCTTTATTCCCACCAAAACTGGGATATTTTTGCTTTTTACTTGTTAAACTTATTTGTTGAAATATTAAGCCTTTTACTGTAATGTAAACTTAAAATTTGTTGTCTCAAAAACTGAAAAAACCCCTGAAAGATGGGTAGAAGGAAAGAAAGTTGGATGGAAGGAAGGAGGAGGGGAATATCATTTTGTTATTAGACTTGTATCTACAAATCATATGGAATCTTAAAATTAGTTTAATTAAATTAAAGTTAACATATAATTAAAAATAGATATAAAAATAAAAATTAAAGTAAAAAATGAAAAAAGACAGCAATATAGCAATTACAAATATGAACTCAAAGATTTCTATACTTAGTTTGAATACCAGTCCTGTAATTTAATATCTGTTTGACCTTGAGCAAGTTAATAAACAGCTGTAAGCATCATTTTCTTCATTTTCAATTGAAATAATAATAGGACTTCAGTAGATTGCATGAGGTTTAAACTAGTGTGTGCTTGCAGACAGTCTGATAGTAGGAAACATTCCATAAATATTAGTAACGACTTTTAAAGACACAAACAGGGCCGGCGCTGCAGCTCACTAGGCTAATCCTCTGCCTTGCAGCGCTGGCACACGGGGTTCTAGTCCTGGTTGGGGCGCCGGATTCTGTCCCAGTTGCCCCTCTTCCAGGCCAGCTCTCTGCTGTGGCCTGGGAGTGCAGTGGAGGATGGCCCAAGTGCTTGGGCTCTGCACCCCATGGGAGACCAGGATAAGTACCTGACTCCTGCCATCGGATCAGCGCGGTGCGCCGGCCACAGCGCACTGGCCGCGGCGGCCATTGGAGAGTGAACCAAAGGCAAAGGAAGACCTTTCTCTCTGTCTCTCTCTCTCACTGACCACTCTGCCTGTCAAAAAAAAAAAAAAAAAAAAAAAAAAAAGACACAAACAGCTGAGTGCTCTATTTATTCTCAGAAACCTTGCCCCATGGTTGTTTTAACATACTGATGTTGTGTTTTTGAATTCCTGATGATTTCAGAACAATATGACTCTTACTGTCATCTTGCACTGAACCACAAATTATGCTGCTGATCCTATGTACATGCACACATATATGCACACATGCAACTATGAAGTACTAAAGTATATGAGTGTACTTCTAAAAGTACTAAACCATATGCGTGTACTTCTAAAAGTTTGTGGGAAATAGAGTTAAAAGATAAGTTTATTTTGATGCAAAATCTATTGGAAACAAATGTGTAGTTCTTTTCATAATATGCATTTCCAAGAACTTTAAAAAATCCTTATATTCTTAAGTTTTATCATATTCCTAACTCACATCTGTGTTTCCAAAAATTAATGCAAATCAAGGTAACTAACTGAGACTGTCTCTCATTTTTGTGGGTCAGGAATTCTGAAATAACTTATAAGGGTAGACTTTTAGATTATCTCTCACTGTCTGCAGTATAAATTCTATTAGGGGCCGGCGCCATGGCTCACTAGGCTAATCTTCCGCCTGTGGCGCTGGCACACTGAGTTCTAGTCCTGGTCGGGGCGCTGGATTCTGTCCCGGTTGCCCCTCTTCCAGTCCAGCACTCTGCTGTGGCCCGGGAGTGCAGTGGAGGATGGCCCACGTCCTTGGGCTCTGCACCCACATGGGAGACCAGGAGAAGCACCTGGCTCCTGGCTTCGGCGCAGCACAGTGCGCTGGCTGTAGTGGCCATTGTGGGGTGAACCAACGGTAAAGGAAGACCTTTGTCTCTGTCTCTCTCTCACTGTCCACTCTGCCTGTCAAAAAATAATAATTTAAAAAAATTATATTAGGGACGTTAGTCATCTAAAGGCTTGAGTGGCCTGAAGGCTCTTTTCTAAGCTTACTCCTGTGGGGGTTAGCAGACCTCATCTCACGGGTTTCTTACAGCATGGCAGTTGACTTTCTCCATGGAAGCAACCCCAAAAGGGAAGCTAAACCCACAATATCCTTGTGATCCAGCCTTGGGAGTATACACCTGCTGTCGTATTCTGTTGGTCACCCAGAGCAATCCTCATTTGATCGAAGAGAAGGCTCCAGAAGGGTGTGAATGTTGGGAGGCGGGGATCACTGGGGCCCTTCTTGGAGACTGGTTACCGTAGAAATCGTACGGAAAAAGGATTTTCAGTAAACTCAGAGATCTCTGAGACTTCATAAAACACTGTGCTACCTACAGTTCCAGTCTTCGTCTTTAGCAGTAAGGACTCCAAGGGCTTTTGTTTTAAATGAGGACAGTGTCATTATTTTTTCTTTTCTCTATTCTTAAGGATATTAACTGTTAGAAAACCAATTAACTCACTCATCCATTAATTCTATAAGTAACAAGTAAGAGCTCTTGGTGGATTGTAAATGCTGGACCTGTTTCCCAAAAATCCATATAGTTTGGAACTTATTAAACACATCATGCTGTGCCTCGAAGGAAAGGCCTCATTTTGGGATTTTAGCAGCCTAATCTGCAATCAAATTCTTGTTCTTGCTACATTCCAGCTAAATGTTCTTGGGTAAATTACCTAATCTCTTTGAACTTCCTTTGCCACAACTTTAAAATAGAGAAAATAATATCTAAATTGTAACCTTGCTGTAAAGATTAAATGTGAAACCTAATAATCCTTCTATAAACATTGATCCCATTTCTCCATTAAGGAGATGCAGAAATGTGTTTCCAGGGATTAGGATGGAAATAATCAGAACTGTGCAAGTGCAGACCTTTATTAACAATAGATAACAGTCTGGAAACTCTCTCTTGGCTGTTAGAGAAAACTTGACTATAAAATAGTTTGCCAAGAGGGATAATGCCCTTTTGACCTGAAAGATCTTGCTGGTAAGTAGCTGCTTTGGGACAATTTCCTTGATGCAGTAATACATTCTGGCCAATCACATCTAAAAACTGATTCAAATTTAACCAGATGGATAATTGAATTTTCATCCTGGCTCCACCGTAGGTTATCCCCTTGCCTCCAGTCTTCCCATCTGCAAATCCATCCTATACTCTGCACCAGCTTAACCTTCCCAGGATACCACTACTGTCAACTCCTTTCCCCAAGGTAAAACCTTTAGAAGCCTTCCATTACATGTACATCAATTCTAAATTATTTAAGGAATAATTAAATATCTTCAACAACCTGGACCCATTTTCCAACTATTCCCTTACACAAATTTTCTTTTCTAGTGGTGTTATATCTCTATTTCCTCCCTCCATGCATTTTACTCATTCTATAAAGCTCTTTTTATCATCTTTGTTCAAAAAGATTTATTTATTTATTTGGAAGACATGGTTATGGGGAGGGGGAAATATTTTCTCAATATGGCTGGAACAGCTGGTACTAGGCCAGGTTGAAGTTAGAATCCTGGAACTCCATCCAGGGCTCACCCATGGGTGGCAGGGGCACAAGCACTTGAGCCATTTTCTACTGCTTTCCTAGGCACATTCTAGATTGGAACTAGAGCAGCGGGGACTCTAACCAGCACTCATATGGGATGCATGTGTTGCAGGTGGTGGCTGAACTCACTGTGCCACAATGCTCACCCTTCTCTTTATTTTCTTTACCTATCCAAATGCCATCTAATCCAAACTAAACTCTCCCCCTTCAAAGATTTTAACAGTCTTCGCTATAAATATTGTCTCAGCACATCAGCCCAAACTCTGTTCATATATGTTATATATATTATTCATGCTACAAACGTAGTTCAAATGCTAGCATAGAGAGAAGAGGAAGAAACCACCACAAGCCTCATGCTTGAGAAAAATTTCTTGTTGTAGTGAATATTTGAAAGTGTACTTGAGGAGCCAGAAATGTGGCATAGTGGGTAAAGCCACCTGCAGTGCCAGCATCCCATATAGGCACTGATTCCAGTCCTGGATGCTCCACTTCCTAGTCTTGCTCTCTTCTGTGGCCTGGCAAAGCAGTAGAAGATGGCCCAAGTTCTTGGGCCCCTGCACCCATGTGGGAGACCTAGAAGAAGCTCCTGGCTTCAGATAAGTGCAGTTCCAGCCATTGTAGCCAATTGAGAAGTGAACCAGTGGATGGAAGACCTCTCTCTCTCTCTCTCTCTCTCTCTCTCTCTGTGCCTCTCCTCTCTCTGTGTAACTCTGACTTTCAAATAAATAAATAAATCTTTAAAAAAGAAAAAAAGTGTACTTAAGAAATAGCTTAGAATCTCTTACAAGTTCAAAGGAGTCTAGTCGGTCTTGTTCAAGGAAATAGTGTATGAGGCAAATAAAAATTTGGAAAAGATAGGATATTCTCAGGGAATGATGAAAAATTCAGCTTGGACAATGTATAAAATAGCCACAGAAATATTTTAGGGTCCTTGGTAGATTGGAGCCTGATTGTACAGAACATTGTGTCAAGCAAAGATATTTGCACTTGAACTCTATTTCAAAAACATTAAGCTGACATTGCAGTGACAGATAAAGTGAATGGTATGCCACAGAGCAGGCTTAATTGTGACACAGCTGCAGTTAATTAGGAGAACTTAATGAGGGCTATTCTAGGGTGACTGATAGAGGACTGTAAAGGAAAGTATTGATGTGAAATGAAGGACCGGATGAAATAGATAGAATCAACACCAAATATTACACGAATGATGAGTAGAATTAGGGGCCTCACAGCTAGAGTGTTTGCTGCTTGTTATGTGTACAATGGGCTTGGAATAATACTGCTTACATTTGCAACTCATGGCCTACTAGGCTGAAAGACACTGCAAAAGTTTTCAAACTCTCTGCCTCAGTCTTGTCATCTATAAAATGGGGATAAAATTGTGAGACATGTAGAGAAAAGAGGAAATAATATCTTTTCCTCGTCCTTCACAAGGTTCAGGCTGATTTCCCTATAGCAAAAGATAGATTAATAAGAAAAAAGCATAAAAATGTATTGAAGTTTTTTTATAGGCTGAATTTTTTAAAGATTTATTTATTTGAAAGGCACAGTTACAGAGAGGCAGAGGCTGAGAGAGAGAGAGAGAGAGAGAGAAAGTTTTCCATCCGCTGATTCACTCCCAGATGGCCAGGAGCCAGGAGCTTCTTTCAGGTCTCCCATGAGGGTGCAAGAACCCAAGGAGTTGGGCCACCTTCCACTACTTTCCCAGGCCACAGCAGAGAGCTGGATTGGAAGTGGAGCAGCCGGGACTCAAACCAGCACCCATCTAGGATGTTGGCACTGCAGATGGGGGCTTTACTCGCTATGCCACAGTGCTGGCCCCATAATATAAGTTTTATGTTATGTAGGTACCTTCAGAAATGAAGACCAAGAGACCTAGGGAAAACTAGTTTTATGACTATTTGTGCAAAAGTATGATTGGGGGTTGAGACCATGATCTTAGGGTAGTAAACCGAAGAGCATAGTAAGGTCTCTTTGTTCAGGTTCTTCATGAACTCCTGGTGCAGGGCTGGGCCCATTTGGAATGAGAGCCTTTGGATCTGCCTTCAGGGAGTTGGGGCAGAGAATGTTTTATGAGGGTACCTCAGGGGACAAAGAGATCACAGTGACCTTTGCTTCTGCAGTTTTCTCAATTCCTTTAGGTAAAAATACTCAGGAACTAAGGTGCTATGTTTTAGGATATTGTGTTCTGAGCCTTGATAATATTTGTGAAGCATGTAGGTCAGTACTTGCCATATATTAATCTCTATAAATGTGTTTGCTGTTTTACTAAGTGGAGTAAAGTAGGGAGCTACTTAGTTTAGTAGTGCAGTGTGGCTGCAGAGAATGGGCAAGAATCTTTGTGGAAGTTGCAGTGTTAGACCTTCCATGGTGTCTTGCTCTAAGAGAAACATAATACATATGTTATTATTTAATTATCCCACATATATGGTCCATATTTATTTAAGGATTTATTTTTATTTGAAAGAGTTACAGAGAGAGAGAGAGAGAGAGCGAGCATGCGAGCGCTTCCATCTGCTGGTTCATTCCCCAAATGGCCACAACAGCCAGAGCTGAGCCAATCCAAAGTCAGGAGTCAGGAGCTTCTTCCGGGCCTCCCCATGGGTGCGGGGACCCAAGGACTTGGGCCATCTTCTACTGCTTTCCCAGGCCATAGCAGAGAGTTGGATAGGAAGTGGAGCAGCCGGGACTTGAACTGGCACCCATATGGGATGCCGGCACTTCAGGCCTGGGTTTTAACCCACTGTGCCACAGTGCTGGCCCCGGTCCATGTATATATATATATGTGTGTGTGTGTGTGTGTGTGTGTATATATATATATATATTTGACAGATAGTGAGAGAGAGAGACAGAAAGGGTCTTCCTTCCATTGGTTCACCCCCCAAATGGCCGCTATGGCCGGAGCTACACTGATCTGAAGTCAAGAACCAGGTACTTCCTCCTGGTCTCCCACGAAGGTGCAGGGGCCCAAGCACTTGGGCCATCCTCCACTGCCTTCCCAGGCCACAGCAGAGATCTGGACTGGAAGAGGAGCAGCCGGGACTAGAACCCGGCGCCCATAAGGGATGCCGGTGCTGCAGGTGGAGGATTAGCCAAGTAAACCATGTTGCCGCCTCCCCACCCCAGTCCATATATATTTTAACATAATTCAATTACCTTCAGCATTTCCGTTTTGTTATGTTTATTAAATTTTATTTTCACAATTACAACTGTATTTCTAGAAATTCTTTCAGTATTTTAAACTAACACATAAATACTTAACATTACAAAAAGCATCTGAAGTTTCCCAGGAAAAAGGAATTGAATAGCACTTATTAAGTGCCAGACCTGCTGTATATATCATAAATTTATTCCCAGAGCAACCATTTGAGACAGACATTTTAAGATTAACTACTTAATAAAGCCCAAATGTTTGAATTTATCCATTCGCTTTTCCTTGCCTGGAATTAAGACAATACCAAACTTATAAAAGAATCCTTTTAATAACACAAGTAAGGTAAGAAGAACACCTATCAGTACAATTATTAGAACTAATCTACTGGAAAGAAGATAAGCATTGTTTGCAGATGATACGGCTATCACCTGAACTACATAAGGGATTTGACATGAAATGATTAGAAATCAGAAGATTATGCAAGTTGGTCATACAAAAATTGCTATTTCTAAATCAATACATTTTAAATTCAAACATTTATAATAATATATTGACAAAAATGCAATTTATAATGCCAATTAAAATGATCATAAAATATCTGGAAATAAAGCTAAAAAATAACTGGAATTATATTAAGAAAATGATCACATAGTTTGGAGGGAAAATTAGAAAATACTTTAATACAGAAGGGAAAGCTTTTCTCTTTAATCAGAAGACTCAGTTTCATAAGGATGCCAGTTTCCCAATATCAGTCTATATAAATTTAATGCATCCAGTCACAATCAAATAATACTATATTAATCAATCAAAATCCAAATACTTTTTTATAGAGGAAGAAGAAAGGGAAAATTACTCAACTAATTCCTAAATTAATCTTTTAAAAAGATGTATTCATTTATTTGACAGCAGGGTGACACAAATACACAGACAGAAACACACAGAGAGTCAGGGAGATATCTTCCATCTGCTACTTCTCTCCCCAAGTGACTGCAATGGCAGGGGATGGTCCAGGCCAAAACCAGGAGTCCTGGAACTCTAAGGGGCAGGGGCCCAATTACTTGGACCATTGTTCACTGCTTCCAAAGCACATCAGCATGGAGCTGGATCTGAAGCAGAATGTCTGGTACTTGAACTAAACTGGCACTCTCACACAGGATGCCAGTGTCTTAAGTGTCGCTTAACCTGCTGTGCCAGAACACTGGCCCCTTGATAACACATATGTGAAATATTCTTAACCATGGTTATAGTGATGGGAATGAACCACTATCATTTTATAAAAAATAGAACACATTAGAAATATTAATAGATAGAACCCCAGAAATTGATACACTTATCAGATTTGATAGTTTTAAAAAGTCATTAGGGGAAATTATTTATTTATCAAATGATAGTGGGACACTTAATTACTTAGAAAAAATGGACCAGATCATTTATCTGATTTTCACTGAGAAATAAGTCATTATGTTGAACTTTGTGAAAATGTGGATATTTGATGTTTTCAACCTAATATGTGATTCAACCTAATAAATCACTAGAACTTACATGTAAAAAGTAAAATGGCAAAATAAGTTTTATTTATAATTGAAAAGTAAAAAGATGTTTTCAAACAGATACCAACTCCAAAATTCTTATGGAGAAAGTTTGATTAATTTGGATACATAATAACCTAAAATATTACAAAATGAAAAACTAAAAAATAAATCATATCTGGGAATATACTTATAGCACGTATGACAAGCTGAAAATTTATTTGGTTTACAATAGAGTTTTTTAAAAGATTATTTATTTGAAAGTGAGAGTTACACATACAGAGAGAGAGAGAGAGAGGGAAAGAAGAGGGGAGGGAGGGAGAGGGAGAGGGAGAGAGAGAGAGAGAGAGAGAGAGAGAGATCTTCTATCCACTGGTTCACTCTCCAGATGGCCGCAATGGCTGGAGTTGTGCTGATCCAAAGCCAGGAGGCAGGAGCTTCTTCCGGGGCTCCCATGCAGGTGCAGGGGCTCGAGGACTTGGGCCATCCTCTACTGCTTTCCCAGGCCATAGCAGAGAGCTGGATTGGAAGTGGAGCAGCCGGGACTTGAACCGGTGCCCATATGGATTGCCAGCCTGCAGGCGGTGGCTTTACCCACTATGCCACAGTGCCGGCCCCTACAGGAGACTTTCATAAATCAATAGTGAAAAAGTGCAAATCAGCATAAAAGTAAACACAGCATGTGGATAAATAGTTTTAGGCAGCCCACAGCAATAAAGCAAGGCCAATAATAATAAAACCATATGCCCAACTTCATTCACAAAGAAATGTCTTCTGAAACAATGATATATCATTTTTATCTATACATTTTTACCTTTAACTTTATTGTCCTATAACTTTTAACTAAACTACCTATCATAACATATGCTTATTCACTTAGTAAGTGCTTGTCATCAGCATGTGTGGGTGCAAGACCATGTTCTAATTTGCTGTGAGAGTTGTAGCAATGACCCTGTGAGGATGAGTGAAGGTGGGGGAAAGGAAGAGAGAAGGTCAGAACGAAATGTTGTTCTTACCTTCCCCAAACAAGGTAGCTTACGATGATGGGTCCTGTTGTCTCACAGTTCTGGGGCTGACACCTGAGAGCTGTGAGAATCTCTTCCTTGCTTTTTGTGGTTTGCTGGCAATCTTTTGCCTTCTTTGCTGTGTGGTTGTATCACCCCAATCTTCATCTTCATGTTCATTTTCACATGATATACTCCCTGTGTGTGTGTGTGTGTTCAAATTTAGGAGGATACAATTATGTTGGATTAGAGTTCACGCTAATGCTCTCATCATAACTTCATGGTCCGCAAAGACCCTATTTACAAACATGGGCACATTCACACATTGCAGGTGTTAGGAGTTCAGTATCTTTTGGGAAGGCACAATTCAACCCATAACAAATGGTAAGATTTAGTAATTGGGTAATATTTGGTGAAGTTTGGTGAAGTGGGAGGAAGCAGGGACTATTATACAATTGTTAGAATGTAAATTGGTCTTATCTTTTGAAAGACAATTTAGGGGCCAGCACTGTGGCGTAGCCGGTAAAGCTGCTGCCTGCAGTGCCGGCATCCCGTATGGGTGCTGGTTCGAGTCCTTGCTCTCCACTTCCTATCCAGTTTTCTGCTATGGCCTGGGAAAGCATTAGAAGATGGTCTAGAAAAGAGTTTCAAGATATGCTAAGCAAAAAAAAAAAAAAATGCAGGACACAGAGTAATTTGTGTGATTCTTTTGTTCTAAAAATTTTAACAGTGTTTAACTTTGTGGAGAGAGCTTGGAGCTGGAGTTGGAGTGGAGACCGAGACTGTTAGCTAATTACTTTGGTAATTTTCATTTTACTTGAAAGGCAGAGTGACAGAGAAGGACATAGAGAGACAGAGGGAGATAAACAGAATTCTTCCATCACCTTGTTTATTCCCCAAATGCCTGCAACAGCCAGCGCTGGGTCAGGCTATCGCCAGGAGCCCAGAACTCAATCCAAGTCTCCAGTTTGGGTGGCATGGACCCAAGTACTTGAGCCATCATTTGCTATCTCCCAGGTTGCCCATTAATAAGAAGCTAGAAGTGGAAGCAGAATCATGGCTTGAAGCTGGGTACTTGTGGTATGGGATAAATGCTGAGACAAATGTCTGCTAAGGGAATTTTACTTCTAAACCTCTAAGAAGGGTTTGGTGTCTCTTTTTTTATTTTTTATTTTATTTATTTATTTTTTCCATAGAATACTTTCATTTATTAAACTAGTATAACAGGAAACAGTGGGAGGAAGTTGCACAAAATGAGCTAGTGTGGTTGGGTAATTCTCAGAACTTGAGACCCTATTTAACACAGAAGAGTCTTAGCAGATGCAAATACATCTTGAGCATCCCTTATTCAAAAGTTCAAAATAAAAAACATTTTTTCACCAAAACTTCTTTTTTGAACATTACTAGTTATAAATATTTAAAATAATAATGACAAGTCTAAAGATGAGTTCAATGACTGTACATAGCTTTAACAATTTTTTAACATTTTGTATATTCATTTCATTTGTAAATATGAACACACAAACTTTTTCTTGAAAGCTGGTATATTAATATCACATAATGTGGATTTCACAACAAGGATCATGAAGTGAGGGAAGAAAGATATATTACTATGTAAGGAGTATAATTTACTGAAGAAAACATTTAATAATATCTACATATGAAATAATATGGGCTGGCGCCGTGGCTCAATAGGCTAATCCTCCGCCTTGTGGCACCGGAACAGGGGGTTCTAGTCCTGGTCGGGGCGCCGGATTCTGTCCCAGTTGCCCCTCTTCTAGGCCAGCTCTCTGCTATGGCCCAGGAGGGCAGTGGAGGATGGCCCAAGTGCTTGCACCCCATGGGAGACCAGGATAAGCACCTGGCTCCTGCCTTCGGATCAGCGCGATGCACTGGCTGCAGCGCACCGGCTGCGGCGGCCATTGGAGGGTGAACCAACGGCAAAGGAAGACCTTTCTCTTTGTCTCTTTCTCTGTCTACTCTGCCTGTCCAAAAAAAAAAAAAAAAAAAAAAAAAAAAAAAGAGAGAGAGAAAGAAATAATATGGCATCCACACATTTTACATTATATATGCATTTTTTAAGATATACTTATTTTGAGTGGAGACACAGAGAGAGGAGAAACAGAAAGAGAGAGAGATCTTCCATCCATCACTTCACTCCCCAAATGGTTTCAACGGCTGCAGCTGGTCTGGATTGAATCCAGGAGCCCAAAACTCCATCCGGGTCTTTCATATGGGCCATCTTTTGCTGGTTTCAGAGGCATACCAATACGGAGCTGGATCAAAAGTGGAGCAGTTGAGACTTGAACCAGTGCTCTGATATGGGATGTCTGTGTTGTAGGTGGTGGCTTAACCCACTGTGACATGCCAGACAAATACATGTATTTTAACTTCCATACTTAAGAGAAATGTGAAATTTTTCTTTTTGTGTTTATAATGATCTCCAGTTCCATCCATTTTGTTGCAAAGGTAAAGATTTCATTCTTTTTTATGGCTGAGTAATATTCCATTGTGTGTATATACCAGATTGTCTTTATCCAGTTATCAGTAGATGGACATCCAGGGTGATTCCATATCTTGGCTATTGTGAATTGAGCAGCAATAAACATAGAGTGCAGGTATCTCTTTCAGATACTAACTTCTATTTTTTTAACTTTTATTTAGTAAATATAAATTTCCAAAGTTCAGTTTATGGATTACAATGGCTTTTTAAAATGTATTTATTTGTTTGAAAGGCAGGGTTACACACACACACACACACACACACACACAGAGAGAGAGAGAGAGAGAGAGAGAGATCTCTTTCTTCTTCTGGTTCACTCTGCAAATGGCTGAAATAGTTAGACTGGGCCAGGCTGAAACCAAGAGCCCAAATCTTCATCCAGGTCTCCCATGTGGGTGGCAGGAGCCAGGCACGTGTGCTATCCTTTGCTGCTCTCCCAGGCACATTAGCAGGGAGCTGGATAGGAAGTGGAGCAGCCAGGACTCGAATTGTCACTCATCTGGAATGCTCGTATTATAGGTGGTAGTTTAATCTGCTGAGCCACAACACTAGCCTCTGTTTGAAGGTTTTTTTTCCCCCATTCGCACATATTATTCATCTTGATTTTCCTGGCTTTAATGTCATAATAATTTGGTGTGTTGTGACTTTATGGACTGTTTTGTTTTCGTTTTCATAGCTTCTGAATTAAAAAGGAACAAATAAATGTTAAATAAAAATATGAAAGAATTTCTTCCATCACATTCATGACATTAAAGATGTTCTGTTGTTAAGAAATTTTCTATAATGCTGAATTCCCAAGAAATATGCAACATTTGTTAGACAGTTGTATCTCCTAGTTTAATGGATGTGGGCTCCATTATTATCATTTTTAAGTATGGAAAGGTACTAAGTAAGAGGTAGGGTTCTAGACTGCTTCACAAGTTTAACCAGAAAAACTATGACTAGAAAGATCATACATAATATTTTTTGAAAGCTGATAAAAAGAAAACCATGGTATTTAGTTTAGCAAGAAATATATCCTAAGGATGTACAGCACCTCATTAAAAGGAAGCCTTCTTTCCACAGGTTAAATAGTTTGCTGTAGAATCGGCTTGTAGTTACTGTGGTCAGCAGACTCAGCCCGTTAACCCACTTCCTATGGGAAAGTAGCATGCATTAAATCACGGTTGGCTCATTAGCTTTCTGAATGCGTCCCCAAGGTTAGTGTAGACATGATGCGTGTTTTCTCTAGTGACATAAAGGAGTGTTTCAACTGAGATTTCCATTGTGAATAGTTTCAAGATATTGGGCTAATCAACTCTGAGGAAAAATTGCCTTAACAATGCAAAAGAGATGAGGAAGCAGATATTTGATGAGAGCAAGTGCCTTTTTATAATGAATAAAAAAATCTGTTTACTGAGTTAATTTACCTTAATCAACTTTCCATAGAATACTAAGTTTCAAGTGCTTTAAGGAAACACCTGAGAACATCTTTTTTTTTTTCCCCACTCTAGTTCTCTTAATGTATTATGTGATTGAGTCATTCAAAACATCTTTCAATAGAAGCTTCCATCATCTGACATTTCCTTTTTTCTTTTAACATGGAGGATTTTGAAATTTTGGATTCATTTTTGGTTTAGCTGTTCTTTGCCAAGGTAGCTATGGCACCTTGATTTTTCACAGCTAGATTTTTCAAATCTGTCAAAACATTTTCTTGCACAGTCAGGTAATTCTGAACCAGCTGCATGGTCTGAGAATGCCAGCATATATGGGATTTTATACAAGTACATCTCTTATAATATCAGACACTTTGGCTGAACACATAATTTAGATTGCTTAAAATAGACTCATGGGGAAAGGACTTGCATGTTCTAATATTTCTGAATATATCCTTCATGTTTCTAGTTAGGATAACACAAGATGGTTAAAGAAGAATGAAGAACTTTGCTGTGGACACAGTAGTCTTTGTTGGTTACTCCTCTCATACCCCTGCATTCTGATCATTATTTTTATTAATAGCAAGACTACCCTTCAACTTACCTGTCTTGAAATCTTCCACTGACTTTGCCTTTCTTCCCTTCACTTCTAATCCATTATAAATTTTAAAAACCATATTTCATTCATATTTCTTTTCTTTTTAAACTATTATTTAGTAGATATATTTTTCCAAAGTACAGTTTATGGATTACAATGGCTTCCCCCCCACCAATAACTTCCCTCCCACCCGCACCCCTCCCATCTCCCACTCCCTCTCCTATTCCATTCACATTAAGACTCATTTTCAATTATCTTTATAAACAGAAGATCAATTTACTATATATTAAGTAAAGATTTCATCAGTTTGCACCCACACAGAACATAAAGTGTGAAATACTGTTTGAGTACTAGTTATAGCATTAATTCACATTGAACTACACATTAAGGACAGAGATCCTACATGAGGAGTAAGTGCATTCATATTTCTTTTTTTTAACTTTTATTTAATGAATATAAATTTCCAAAGTACAATTTATGGATTACAATGGCTTCCCCCACATACCATCCCTTCCACCCACTACCCTCCCCTTTCCAACTCCCTCTCCCCTTCCATTCACATCAAGATTCATTTTCAATTATCTTAATATACAGAAGATCAGCTTGGTATACATTAAGTAAGGATTTCAACAGTTTGCTCCCACACAGAAACATAAAGTGAAAAATAATAGATGATTTTTTTTAAATGATGATGAAATCAGATCAGACCTATTGTCATGTTTAATCCCAGTGAGAGTCAAGTTGGGAGTTGATAATTTCTTTTTTTTTTTTTTTTACAGAGGATCAGTTTAGTATGCATCAAGTAAAGATTTCAACAGTTTGCACCCCCATAGAAACACAAAGTGAAATATATTGTTTGAGTACTCGTTATAGCATTAAATCTCAATGCACAGCACATTAAGGACAGAGATCCTACATGAGGAGTAAGTGCACAGTGACTCCTGTTGTTGACTTTACCAATTGACACTCCTGTCTATGGCATCAGTAATCTCCCTATGCTCCAGTCATGAGTTTCCAAGGCTATGGAAGCCCTCTGAGTTCTCCGACTCTTATCTTGTTTAGACAAGGTCATAGTCAAAGTGGAGGTTCTCTCCTCCCTTCAGAGAAAGGTACCTCCTTCTTTGAAGACCTGTTCTTTCCACTGGGATCTCACTCGCAGAGATCTTTTGCCAGAGTGTCTTGGCTTTCCATGCCTGAAATACTCTCATGGGCTTTTCAGCCAGATCCGAATGCCTTTAGGGCTGATTCTGAGGCCAGAGTGCTATTTAGGACATCTGCCATTCTATGAGTCTGCTGAGTATCTCACTTCCCATGTTGGATCACTCTCCCCTTTATTTATTCCATCGGTTAGTGTTAGCAGGTACTAGACTTGTTTATGTGCTCCCTTTGACTCTTAGTCCTTTCATTATGATCAATTGTGAACTGAAATTGATCACTTGGACTAGTGAGATGGCATTGGTACATGCCACCTTGATGGGATTGAATTGGAATCCCCTGGTATGTTTTTAACTCTATCATTTGGGGCAAGTCAGCTTGAGCATGTCCCAAATTATACATCTCTTCCCTCTCTTATTCCCACTGTTATGATTAACAGG
Source organism: Oryctolagus cuniculus (assembly GCF_051225735.1). Taxonomy (NCBI): domain Eukaryota; kingdom Metazoa; phylum Chordata; class Mammalia; order Lagomorpha; family Leporidae; genus Oryctolagus; species Oryctolagus cuniculus. The sequence continues at coordinate 60,787,290 of NC_142869.1, read as the reverse complement.
GATCACATTTCAGTTAATTTTTAACACTCAAGAATAACTGTGTATTAATTACAGAATTAAACCAGTCATATTAAGTAGAACAGACAAAAAAACTACTAAGAGGGATAATGTATTAAGTTGTTCATTAACAGTCAGGGCTATGCTGATCAAGTCACCGTTTCCCATAGTGTCCATTTCACTTCAGGAGGTTTCCTTTTTGGTGTTCAGTCAGTTGTCACCGATCAGGGAAAACATATGGTATTTGTCCCTTTGGGACTGGCTTATTTCACTCAGCATGATGTGTTCCAGATTCCTCCATTTTGTTGCAAATGACTGGATTTCGTTGTTTCTTACTGCGGTATAGTATTCTAAAGAGTACATATCCCATAATTTCTTTATCCAGTCTACCGTTGATGGGCATTTAGGTTGGTTCCAGGTCTTAGCTATTGTGAATTGAGCTGCAATAAACATTAGGGTGCAGACCGCTTTTTTGTTTGCCAATTTAAATTCCTTTGGGTAAATTCCAAGGAGTGGGATGGCTGGGTCGAACGGTAGGGTTATCTTCAGGTTTCCGAGGAATCTCCAGACTGACTTCCATAGTGGCTTGACCAGTTTGCATTCCCACCAACAGTGGGTTAGTGTCCCTTTTTCCCCACATCCTCGCCAGCATCTGTTGTTGGTAGATTTCTGAATGTGAGCCATTCTAACCGGGGTGAGGTGAAACCTCATTGTGGTTTTGATTTGCATTTCCCTGATTGCTAATGACCTTGAACATTTTTTCATGTGCCAGTTGGCCATTTGGATTTCCTCTTTTGAAAAATGTCTATTGAGGTCCTTGGCCCATCTCTTAATTGGGTTGTTGGTTTTGTTTTTGTGGAGTTTCTTGATCTCTTTGTAGATTCTGGTTATTAACCCTTTATCTGTTGCATAGTTTGCAAATATTTTTTCCCATTCTGTCGGTTGTCTCTTCACTCTCCTGACCGTTTCTTTTGCAGTACAGAAACTTCTCAATTTGATGCAATCCCAATAGTTAATTTTGGCTTTGACTGCCTGTGCCTCCTGGGTCTTTTCCAGAAACTCCTTGCCTGTGCCAATATCTTGCAGGGTTTCTCCAATGTTCTCTAGTAACTTGATGGTGTCAGGTCGTAGATTTAGGTCTTTAATCCATGTTGAGTGGATTTTTGTGTAAGGCGTAAGGTAGGGGTCTTGCTTCATGATTCTGTACGTGGAAATCCAATTTTCCCAGCACCATTTATTGAATAGACTGTCCTTGCTCCAGGAATTAGTTTTAGATCCTTGATCAAATATAAGTTGGCTTTAGATGTTTGGGTTGATTTCTGGTGTTTCAATTCTGTTCCATTGGTCTATCCATCTGTTTCTGTACCAGTACCATGCTGTTTTGATTACAACTGCCCTGTAGTATGTCCTGAAATCTGGTATTGTGATGCCTCCGGCTTTGTTTTTGTTGTACAAGATTGCTTTAGCTATTCGAGGTCTCTTGTGCCTCCATATAAATTTCAGCACCAATTTTTCCAGATCTGAGAAGAAGGTCTTCGGTATCTTGATTGGTATTGCATTGAATTTATAAATTGCTTTTGGGAGAATGGACATTTTGATGATATTGATTCTTCCAATCCATGAGCATGGAAGATTTTTCCATTTCTTGGTATCCTCTTCTATTTCTTTCTTTAAGGTTTTGTAATTTTCATCGTAGAGATCTTTAACGTCCTTGGTTAAGTTTATTCCAAGGTATTTGATTGTTTTTGTAGCTATTGTGAATGGGATTGATCTTAGAAGTTCTTCCTCAGCCATGGCATTGTCTGTGTATACAAAGGCTGTTGATTTTTGTGCATTGATTTTATACCCTGCTACTTTGCCAAAATCTTCTATGAGTTCCAATAGTCTCTTAGTAGAGTTCTTTGGGTCCCCTAAATACAGAATCATGTCATCTGCAAAGAGGGATAGTTTGACTTCTTCCTTCCCAATTTGTATCCCTTTAATTTCTTTTTCTTGCCTAATAGCTCTGGCTAGAACCTCCAGAACTATATTGAATAGCAGTGGTGAGAGTGGACATCCCTGTCTGGTGCCAGATCTCAGTGGAAATGCTTCCAACTTTTCCCCATTCAATAGGATGTTGGCTGTGGGTTTTTCATAGATTGCTTTGATTGTATTGAGGAATGTTCCTTCCAAACCCAGTTTGCTTAGAGTTTTCATCATGAACGGGTGTTGTATTTTATCAAATGCTTTCTCGGCATCTATTGAGAGAATCATATGGTTTTTCTTCTGCCGTCTGTTAATGTGGTGTATCACATTGATTGTCTTGCACACATTAAACCATCCCTGCATACCAGGGATAAATCCCACTTGGTCTGGGTGGATGATCTTTCTGATGTGTTGTTGCATTCTATTGGCGAGAATTTTATTGAGGATTTTTGCATCTATGTTCATCAGGGATATTGGTCTGTAATTCTCTTTCAATGCTGCATCTTTTTCCGGCTTAGGAATTAAGGTGATGCTGGCTTCATAGAAAGAATTTGGGAGGACTCCCTCTTCTTCGATTGTTCTGAATAGTTTGAGAAGAATTGGAGTTAGTTCTTCTTTAAACGTCTGGTAGAATTCAGCAGTGAATCCATCTGGTCCTGGGCTTTTCTTTGTTGGGAGGGCCTTTATTACTGTTTCAATTTCTGTCTCAGTTATGGGTCTGTTTAGGTTTTCTATATCTTCCTGGTTCAATTTAGGTGGTTTGCATGTGTCCAGGAATCTATCCATTTCTGATAGGTTTCCCTGTTTGCTGGCATACAAGTCCTGGTAGTAATTTCTGATGATTCTTTTTATTTCTGTGGTGTCTGTTGTTACATTTCCTTTTTCATCTCTGATTTTATTGATTTGGGTCTTTTCTTTTTTTAGTTAGTTGGGCCAATGGGGTGTCAATTTTGTTTATTTTTTCAAAAAACCAGCTCCTCATTTGGCTGATTTTTTTGTAATGTTTTTCTTGATTCAATCCTGTTGATTTCTCTTCTGATTTTAATTATTTCTCTTCTCCTAGTAGATTTGGGTCTGGTTTGCTGTAGGTTTTCTAGATCCTTGAGGTGAATTGAAAGCTCATCTATTTGGTGCCTTTCCAATTTCTTGATGTAGGCACCTATTGATATAAACTTTCCTCTTAACACTGCTTTTTCTGCGTCCCATAAGTTTTGGTATGTTGTGCTGTTATCCTCATTTACTTCCAGAAAGTTTTTGATTTCTCTTTTGATTTCTTCTATGACCCATCGTTCTTTCAGGAGCATGTTGTTCAATCTCCATGGGTTTGCGTATGCTCTAGGGATTCCTGAGTTGCTAATTTCCAACTTCATTCCTTTATGGTCTGAGAAGCTGCATGGTATGATTCTAATTCTTTTGAATTTGCTGAGACTTGCTTTATGGCCTAGTATGTGGTCAATCCTAGAGAAGGTTCCATGTACTGCTGAGAAGAATGTAAAATCTTTAGCTGTAGGATTGAAAGTTCTATATATATCTGTTAGATCCATTTGGGCTATAGTGTCGTTTAAATCTACTGTATCCTTGTTGATCTTCTGTCCTATTGATCTGTCTATTTCTGAGAGTGGAGTATTGACGTCCCCCAGTACTATTGTATTGGGGTCTAAGTCTCCCTTTAAGTCCGTTAACAAATCTTTTAGATAAACCGGTGCCCTGTAGTTAGGTGCATATACATTGATAATTGTTATATCTTCCTGTTGAATTGATCCCTTAATCATTATGTAGTGTCCCTCTTTGTCTCTCTGAACGGTTTTTGTGGTAAAGTTTATGTTGTCTGATATTAAGATGGCTACGCCTGCTCTTTTTTCATTTCTGTTGGCATGGTATATCTTTTTCCAGCCTTTCACTTTCAGTCTGTATGCATCTTAGTTAGAAAGATGTGTTTCTTGTAAGCAGCAAATAGATGGGGTTTGTTCCTTAACCCAATCAGCCAATCGATGTCTTTTAACTGGACAGTTCAGGCCATTCACGTTCAATGTGACTAATGATAAGTGGTAACTTTGCCCTGCCATTTGCCAAAGATAAGTTCTAATATATGCTTTGAATTCCCTGTGATCTTTTGCTGTGAGCTTTCCTTCCTTGGTTTCCTTCCTTTACCTTCTTTCATATTTATGACTGTGTTTCTTTGTTTCTGTGTGTAACACATCTTTAAGCATCTTTTGCAGGGCTGGACGAGTGGCAACAAATTCTTTCAATTTCTGTTTGCTATGAAAAGTCTTTATTTCACCTTCATTCACAAATGATAGCTTTGCAGGATATAATATTCTGGGCTGGCAGTTGTTCTCTCTTAGTACCTGGGCTATATCTCGCCATTCCCTCCTAGCTTGTAGAGTTTCTGATGAGAAGTCAGCTGTGAGTCTGATTGGAGATCCTCTGAGAGTAATCTGACGTTTCTCTCTTGCACATTTTAGGATCTTTTCTTCATGTTTCACTGCAGTGAGTTTAATTACAACGTGTCGTGGTGAGGATCTCTTTTGGTCGTGTTTATTAGGGGTTCTGTGAGCTTCCTGTACTAGGATTTCTCTGTCCTTCTCCAAACCTGGGAAATTTTCTGCTAATACCTCACTAAAAAGGCCTTCTAATCATTTCTCTCTCTCCATGCCTTCAGGAACTCCTAGAGCCCGAATGTTGGGTTTTTTAATAGTATCCTGAAGATTCCTGACAATATGTTTTAGATTTCTAATTTCCTCTTCTTTTCTTTGGTCTGACTGTATGCTTTCCTGTTCTCTGTCTTCTAAGTCCGATATTCTCTCTTCTGCTTCACCCATTCTGTTTGTAAGGCTCTCTATTGTGTTTTTCATTTGATCTATTGAATTCTTCACTTCAGTCACTATCCCAGTTTCCTGTTGTACTAGTTGTTTCGTTTCATTTTGATTCCTCCTTAATATTTCATTTTCACGAGAGAGATTTTCTATCTTGTCCATTAAGGATTTCTGTAGTTCAAGAATTTGTTTTTGAGAACTTCTTAATGTTCTTATCAATTTTTTGAGATCTGCTTCTTGCATTTCTTCTATGTCATCATCCTCATAATCTTGAATTGGGGTGTCTTTTTCATTTGAGGGCTTCATGGTGACTTCCTTGTTTTTATTACCTTGGTTTTTGCGTTTGTTATTTGGCATATTGGAGATATTTGGTTTCTTCACTGTGGTGCTTTTTCTTGTTATACTATGGCTCTAGATTAAGTGGACTATCTCTTTTTGATGGAGCTTAGTGGCTTGAGATGGGTGTGGCCTGAGAGCTCTGTTTGGTGTGCCAAAGGTGACACTCCCAGGTTAGGCGTGGTAGATCTCTCTCTCTCTCTTTCTTTTTTTTGATTCAAAAGGGAAGTTATTCTGCACAGCTGAACGAAGTTGGAGGTAGTTAGCAGACAAATGATATACCCACAGGAGCCAGAGATCAGAAGCTCTTTCCCAAGGACCACACAGGGAATCTGTTCGGCCCTCAGAGTGGGCTCAAATTCTCCTTCAGTCTCCCACTGGGTTGCCAAAGTTACGGAATTGTAGCGTCTCTGGAGAGTGCTCACGTGAATTCCGTGAGTTCTCTCCCCCACCATCTCTTTTTTCACAGTCTCAGTTCAGTAGCACCACAAATTTACTAGGTCCTAATCTCCTGTTAATTTGCCCCGCCAGAGTCAGGTTTTTCTGCTAGGCTCAGTGCCGGTGCAGACCTGAGGTCGCTCTGCTTATGACGTATGTCCAAGATGGCCGCCTGCTCTTTGTCTTGCTCGCCCTTGAGAGGTGAGTGGTGAGAGAGAAAGCCGTGTCTGTACCGGTCACCTTTTTTTTTTTTTCCTCTCTCTCTCTTCCAGTTAGCCTGGTGAAGTCCCCCCCCCCCCCCCGGGGGTTGTTCCCTCTAGTCTCCTCTCTCCACTTGCCTGCCGGTGTCTCGGGCTATTGAGGTTCGGCTCACCTCGCGTTCCAGCGCTGGTGTGTTGAGTCTGCCGCTGGTGTCCCGAACTGTGGGCTCCCATGCTCTCCACGCAGGTCCGCTCCCCTTCCAGCGCTGATGTGTGGACTCGGAGCCCTGGACGTCCCAAGTCTCCCCGCTGTTGTCTGTGTGGCACGCACTCCCCTTCGAGCACTGGCGCGCAGAGCCTGCGGCTTGCGCAGCTCGGTCCCGCGGCTCGGCTTCTGCGGCTTGGTCCCGTGGCTCGGCTTCCGTGCGGTGGGTGACCTTGTTCTCCCAGTAGGTCCTCCGATTCACGGCCACTCAATCCAGAACAGTTTCCTCTGCAATATTTTCCTGGTTCTTTTTTCTGAGGCTACCGTAACTCCCCTTTTATTAAACTAAATTTTCCCGGACTATCGGTGCGCACCCTCACTATTCAGCCATCTTGGCTCCGCCCATATTTCTTAAAGTTATTTCACCTTCCTCTGAAACTTGATGGCATCTTGCCAGGTCTTTTCTTATAATGATCATGGTCATTTTTGTGAATAGATTGCACTGAGCTGTGTGATTTACACATATGACTTTATTTAGTCACCAGAACAATTATGTAAGATATGCACTAATACACTCATTGCATGGCAAAAGAGGAAAATAAATCAAAGTATTTAAATAACATGTCCAAAGTCGCAGTGATGTAGTTGAAATCAGATTTAGTGTTGGCTCATTTTAAAACACATGCACCTTGCGTACATCATCCTGTTTCATCTTTTGTATTCATCATCTGTTAATTTACAGTGTGTACATTTCCCTTTGTGGACTATAGATTCTTTTAGCACAGGATCTAAGTATAATTATTTGCATTTCTCCCTTTATTTCATTTAGGGTCTCATATTTAGAAAGTACTGCAAAACATTTGGTAATAGTTTACAATCAGATGTAAGTCTGTACTGTGTAACTTCTAAGAGAAAATAGTGGCCTTTATCTTTAACAGGAATCCCTTTTGTAGAATTAAGGTATGTGGATAGATTTGTGAGCTGTTTTATTCTCTGAAAACATAAAAAGAATATGTGAACACAAGATATTCATCTCTTCAAGCATATGAATTTCAAATACAATTGCCTTAGCATTAGACATTTAAATTTGTATGCAAGATGTCAAAGTTCTATATTTTTTCTGTCAGAGATGGTTGGATGTGCTCAACGACTTTTCAAATTTCCTCATGTATAAACAGATGCACTTGTAGGCCCAATTGTGCTCTCTAATACCTGGAAAACTTCATTAGTTCACTTTAACAGAAAAATTTCTTTCCCAGCTCTGGCACATCTACAAGAGAATTAATGTTGTATTAGCCAAATTTAGGGCAAATTATAATAAGTTTGTTTGTCGTCCTGAAAGTTTTTTTCTTCATGATCCCAAGCTTGCATTCCTAGGGCTTACATGATGTCAATAATGATCTATAAAATATAACCTACTCGTATCAAAGAATGCCTTGAAAGAAAAGATGCTAGATCTTACCATTCTTTTTGTATCTGAAGTGTCTGTTTGAGATTGGCTATTAAACCAAGACTACCAAGAGCTTTGGAGCTGGGGTTGACTCTTGCTCTTTGCTTACTAGGCATGTTCTGGAGAAAACACAACAAATTTTGGACCCAGTCATTTTATTTGATAGACTGTGAAGGTTGAATGAGAATAAGTATCTAGAGCTTTTGTGAACCTTAAAGGACTATATGGATGTGGATTAGTGCTGTTGATGATATGAAGACAAATTATAAATCTAAAGGCATGATCAGGACAAAAGCAATAGCTACTGGAGTCAAACATACAGAAATGTGGAACCACAGTGTCCCCAGAAATTGCAAATCTGAGGGCTAACACATTAGTGGGAGATGCCCTATTTCATGCTGATAGATGAATTAAACTTCTAAGGAGATCAACACAAACTAAGCATCTAATTGATGAGTTTTAACAGCAGTCAGAAGATATTACTACTACTTCTGCTTTATCATTTTAGTTCTACTTGCATTTATTTGGCCAGCCACTGTCTAAAATCCTACATACATTAATTGCTTTAATGCTCATAATAATCCTTTGGACTAAATACTGATATTGTTCTATTTTCCTTTTATATAAGGCTCAGAAAGATTAATTCTCTGAGGGCCACACAGGGAAACTTGGGGTGACAAAATATAGTGGTCAGTATTTGCCAGTTGTTACAATCAGATTTCACCTAATGATGAAATGAATAAAACATATTGGTAAAAAAAGACTTTTTGAGGAGTCATCATATTTGTTTCTGCAATTCCACTTGGGGGAAAATGTCATTAAATTAAAATGTTCTGCCGGAGCCGCGGCTCAATAGGCTAATCCTCCACCTAGTTGTGCCAGCACACCGGATTCTAGTCCCGGTCGGGGCGCCGGATTCTGTCCCGGTTGCCCCTCTTCCAGGCCAGCTCTCTGCTGTGGCCCAGGAAGGCAGTGGAAGATGACCCAAGTGCTTGGGCCTGCACCCCATGGGAGACCAGGAAAAGCACCTGGCTCCTGCCTTCAGATTAGCGTGGTGCACTGGCCGCAGCGCTCCAGCCGTGGCGGCCATTGGAGGGCGAACCAACGGCAAAGGAAGACCTTTCTCTCTGTCTCTCTCTCTCACTGTCCACTCTGCCTTTCAAAAAATAAAAAAAATTAAAATGTTCTTTGCGTCTTTCTTATACAATATTACATACTAATAATATGCATATTTTATATATAACATAAATATTTATAAATGTATAATATTATATATATGTATTCTAGGTCACATGACCTAATCCATAGTTACAATCTAAGATGGATTCTCCAGGTCTGTGTAATTATGTGGGATATACAGAGACACACACACATATGTATGCATATGCACACATACAGCATATATAACTAGAGATACAGATTGCTTTTGTCACTGATTTTCAAAAATGAGATTCAACTACATACGTTTTTGCATTTTGTTTATCTCACTGAATGGCATTTTGTGGAAGTTCCTCCAAATCAATTAATTGGACTCAAATCCACTCTAAAGGAGTGCCATAATGGCAAATATTCCCTTGATTTCTATTTTTTGGCTACTGTAAACAATGATGTGTTAAGTATCTCATTCATAAACCCTGTTTTCTTACTTCTTTGAAAAAAAATTTCCATTTGTGATACTGTCTAATGGAATTTGCAGGGGAAGCCTTCTTAACCAAGATGGGAACCCAAGCCATTATAAAAAGAAAGGTGGAAATATTCAACTAGATAAATGAATATCTAAAGAAATCATAAACAAAGTCAACTAGTAAATGGTAAATTTTGAAGAACTAATTTTGAGGCAGAGGACAGAGAGCCAACTTAAGCATTAATGAGAAGACAAATGAGCCAATAGAAAAGGAGTGGAAACCCAGGAGGGAACAAATCCAAATTGTTGAAGATAAAACAGCAAAAAATAAAAACAAAACAATTTCTCAGACTTAGAAGTATCATTATACACAGTTTAGAGAGATGAAAAGGAAAACAGCCAGCATCTATTGCACAGGTAGATTTAGGGGAGAGTATTTGTGGTTGTGAGTACTCTTACAAGCTGCAAAGGAAAATGTGGAAAGGGCTATAGAGACTATTTGAAAATCACTCCAACCACCTTTGTTAAACCTGTATTTTAATCTGAAACCAATTTATAATTGCTGTGCTTCATTTTTTTTTTTTTTTGACAGGGAGAGTGGTCAGTGAGAGAGAGAGACAGAGAGAAAGGTCTTCCTTTGCCGTTGGTTCACCCTCCAATGGCCACCGCGGCTGGCGTGCTGCGGCCAGTGCACCACGTTGATCCAAAGGCAGGAGCCAGGTGCTTCTCCTGGTCTCCCATGGGGTGCAGGGCCCAAGCACTTGGGCCATCCTCCACTGCACTCCCAGGCCACAGCAGAGAGCTGGCCTGGAAGAGGGGCAATCGGGACAGAATCCGGCGCCCCGACCGGGACTAGAACCCGGTGTGCCGGCACCTCAGGTAGAGGATTATCCTATTGAGCTGCGGCACCGGCGCTGTGCTTCATCTTAATTTTAAATCATATCCTTATGTTGGCCCATTCTTTCTGTATAGTGTTGTTTCCTGATATTTAAAACTTATGTGACTCTGAGACTATTCTGGTCTAGGCTCTGGTACTCAGATTATGTTCATTGTGGAGACCCCACTATTAATCAAATTCTGTATATTTTTAGTGATCACTTTAAGTCTTTTATTCCCTGAGAAAACATCCCCCTTTCAGACTCTGCTAATCTCTTCCTTTGCAGAGTTTCTGAGATACTTTTTTCTTCTATCATATTGTTTAATATTTCCCCCCGTTTTTAAAATGTAGTGCTTCTAGCTTAACTAAAATCTTCTTGAGATCAAAATGGATTAGAGAATCCCAAGCATTCTTGAGTTTTCAATACGCTTTCTCTTGATCTCATTCTTAAGGGCTCTGAACAGACCTGATCCATATCTACAAAAGTTCTCACCCAAACCACACAATTCTATACCCAACAATTTTGCCAATATGAAATAATATCGAGTTCAGCTTGATTAAGACACAGTTCAGCTTGATTTTTCAACCTGCCATGTTTAAGTAGAACTCAGATTCTAAGTTAATCATAATATTTAATGAGGCCCCAAAGAAACATTTTACATTTTCTTTTCTCAATGGGGATTTATTCCTTTTCTCATATGTGAATTTGAAACTACATGAGATTTTACTTCTAAATATATTCTTGTTGCTTCAAGCTTATACTTTTAAAACAGATATTAGAAGGCAAATTCAAGGATAAAGGGTATAATAGAAAGTAAGCTAATTTCTTATAAATAGCCATATGTTTTCTTCTTCATTTTCCAACAGGTAGTAATATAAGTACCATGAAGGAAGGATAGTTTCTGACTTGTTTTTTTCCCTATCTTCTGCAGGTGATCAGATGATCATGTAGGTGTTTTTTTTTTTTTTTTAAGATTTATTTTAGGGCCAACACTGTGGCATAGTGGGTAAAGCCACCACCTGCAGTGCTGTCATCCCATATGAGTGCTGGTTCGAGACCTGGGCTGTTCCACTTCTGATCCAGCTCTCTGCTGTGGCCTGGGAAAGCAGTAGAAGATGACCCAAGTCCTTGGACCCCTGCACCTGTGTGGGAGACCCAGAAGAAGCAGCTGGTTCCTGGCTTTGGATCTGCGCAGCTCCGGCTGTTGAGGCAAATTGGAGAGTGAACCAGCATATGGAAGACCTCTCTCTCTCTCTTTCTCTCTTTGCCTCTCCTTCTCTCTGTGTAACTGTGACTTTCAAGGAAAATAAATAAATCTTAAAAAATTTTTATTTTAGTTATTTGAAAGGCAGAGTGACAGAGAGAAAGGGAGAGACACAAATAGAAAAAGAAAGAGATCTTCCATCCATTGGTTCACTCCTCAAATGGCCCCAGCAACTAGGGCTGTACCAGGCTGAAGCCAGGAGTCAGGAACTCCATGCAAGTTTCCCACATAGGTGGCAGGGGCTCAAGCATTTAGGCCATAATCTGCCACTTTTCCAGGTGTATTAGCAGAGAGAAGCCAACTGGTGCTCTGATATGGGATGCCAGTGTTACAAGCTGTGGCTTAGCCCTCTGAGCTGCAATGACAGTCCTGACTGGGCATTATTGAATGAGTATTTTAAATTACTATTTTTTTTTTAGGGATAGAATAGGTACTCCCACCCTGGGTTTCCCAAGTGTGATCCACGGAACAATTGCTTCAGAACTACCCAAATGCTACTTAAAAATGTACGTACTTAGATCCATCTCTGGGAATAGGTGTTCTGTTCTGTTCAGGTCTGTTCAGAGCCCTTAAGAAGGAGATCATGGGAAAGAGTGTTCAAAACTAGATCCATCTCTGGGAATAGGTGTTCTGAAAATTGAGAGTTTTTTGATTGCATCAGGTGGTTCTGAGGCACACAAACATTTCAGAAAGACTGCTATAACTAATGCCTCACAAGTGCATTGTACAGTTCTCCTTGGTTTGTCACTTGAAATATACTTCATGTGTTGTTCTGTAATTTTTTTTTTTTTGACAGGCAGAGTGGACAGTGAGAGAGAGAGAGAGACAAAGAGAAAGGTCTTCCCTTTTCTGTTGGTTCACCCCGCCCATGGCCGCTGCAGCCAGCGCACCACGCTGATCTGAAGGCAGGAGCCAGGTGCTTCTCCTGGTCTCCCATGGGGTGCAGGGCCCAAGCACTTGGGCCATCCTCCACTGCCTTCCCGGGCCACAGCAGAGAGCTGGACAAGAAGAGGAGTGACCGGGACTAGAACCCGGTGTGCCGGCGCCACAGGTGGAGGATTATCCTATTGAGCCATGGCTCCGGCTGTTCTGTAATTTCTAGCCTACATCCTTCTGACTACAAGTGACCCTCATGATCTGATGAAGTTTGTCTCACTCAATCAGAAGACGTTGAAGTTCATGTCCTGTGAATCCTATGCCTGTTCTGCTACTTGCAGATTTTCTTGGGCAAGAAAGTTTGGAGAACATGAAATATAAGTATTTGGGAAATTGTCACAAATATTCTAAAAAGAACCAACATTATTTAGTCTTGAAATTCAGGAAGAAATGAAAGAAGGGTGGGGGTGGGGAGAAAAAAAAACTCTTAGAAGTGTTTTTTCAGTTTCTAAGAATGATACCCAAGAAAGTATGTGTGTGTATTTGTGTGTGTATAAATGGTACATAATGGAATGATAAGCATTAACATATAGGTTTTGAACACAAATGATTAGATCCATTAGAATTCGTCACTAAAAGTGAACATGACCCATCACTTGTAGGCTACACTGTTCTCAACATCGTTTGGTGCAGGGTCTTAGTCCACCCGAATGAGGATGGACTGGGTCTGAAGAAAAGTAAGTGCGCTGCTCGCCCATTCCCCAGCCTCCTGATCCCGGAGACAATCAGATGCGGTGGGGAGTCAAGTCAAGCAAGCAAGAACTCCATTTATTGGCACATGGCAAAGCCTTTTAAAGCACAAGACCACATGATTACTAAGGCAGGGCTTAAGGACCAACCAATTACTTAAAAGGTCATTTTACAGGGCGACTTTTTACAGGACCAGCCATATGTCTGTACACTCGTCATCAGTTGTCCTCACCTCCTTGGTGCTGCGCGGCCAATCAGCTTTGGTGGTAAACGACTTTGGGTACTGCCCACCTTACCTCCTTTGGGCGCCATCTTTGAATTGCCACGTGTGCCTAATTTCCCCACAGTTTGGGTGACAACCTGATTCCAGCAGAGAAATAGTGTAGATAATCCCCAGGGCTCTTGCAATGTCTCCTTGAGTCCTGGCTCTATTTCGTCCCTCTAGACTGTGAAGGACTGAAAGAACGTGTCCAGTTGTGGGAGGAAATGACAGGGGAGCACTGGTGTAAATCTATCATTCTCCCTTACATTTGGTCAGTGCTCTTCCTTTCTTCAGTCTGTAAATCACACTTTTGCTTTGGTGGGGCAGCTACACAGAAAATACAACTTTGGAATGACTTTTCTTGTCCAGTCAGGGACTGTGAGTTGGGGACATTCAGATACCTGTGATTTTTTCATATTTGTAACTAGACTGCACTAAAAGTTAGGAGAAAGGCAAGTTATAAATATTACAATTGTTCCTTCTGACACAGCTAGCCTACCAACCTAAATTGCTGTTATCAGCACAATGTGAATGACTGCCCGCCTCTCTTTCGCCTGATGGCTCTGTTCCTGAAGTCACAGTGAACATATGTGGAAATAGCCAGATTTAATACAAACACAAATGTTTGCTCTAGCTGTGCCGAAGACTTGTTATAGCAATCTTTGAAAAGTGAATTGTTTTGCCAAGTGAAGACTTAAATGGTAGACGGATAATTAATAATTCAGGCATGTTAGTTTTTTAAAAAATCTTAGCTCTAAGACACTTTACATTTGATAACTAAGCAAGAGTTTCCTTAAAGTAAACAAATTAAGCTTTGAATTTTGATGTTCTGAATATGCCAGCAGCCTCTGTAGGTCTGAGCCTGAGCTATGAACCTGATCATTCACTTTCCATGCCATGATCATGCCTGAAATCAAAGAAAACAGCACAAACTCCATTCTGAGAAATGGAAGTGGGAGGACAGAGACCCTTTTATTTTTGTTGCTTTCTGAGGATGGTCCATCACTCCTGCCATCTTTATTGTGGCCGTTATCACATGCATTTATTCTGCGTGCGTCTTCTGTGACCTCACCCATACCAACAAGGTTAAACATGAATTTGTTTTCCTCTCCTCAGTGTGAATTCTGAACCATGTGTTGGTCTCGTGGATTTGGATTTAATAAGCAGGCTTTGTAAACAAGTACTGGAGAAAATGTTATATGTGCTGACTAATGAACTGAAAACTGGGAAAAAACCTGCTAGAAATAGGTTAACTTTTGTTTATGTCTTCTTCAGGTTTAACAGTGCTTTTTATAAGAGGTGAACTTTAGCAATATTCAGGTTACTTGTTCAGATTAATTTGCATGTTCAAATTAATTTGCATAATACTCTTCTTAAATAACATACATGATATATAATAAATAAATCATACTTAGAGGATATAAGCAGTATGTTCTGTGGGTTGGAAACATGGTTAACACACAAACAGTTGGCTCTCCATACCCTCCATATCCTTAGGTTACACATCTATGGAGTCAATCAAATGTGAATTGAAAATGTTGGGAAAAAATATTATGTCTGTCTTGAAAAAGTACAGATCTTTTTGTCCTTTTGTCACTATTCCCTACACAATATAGTATAACAACTATTGACAAATCATTTATTTTCTATTAGTTGTTATTATAAACAAACCAGAGATAATTTAGGGTATACGAGGAGCAAGTGTTTAACCTAACACTTAAGATGTTGGTTAAGAAGCCTGCTGCCCATGTGGGAGTGCCTGGGTGCAATAATCATTTATCCCTGGATCCTGATTCCAGTTTCTTGCTGATATAGATCCTGGGAAGCAGTAGTGACAGCTCAAGTGTTTGAGTTCCTGCCACCCTTGGGAGGTCCAATTTGAGTTCCTGGCTCCTAGCTTCAGTTTCCAGCCTAGAGCCATTGTGGCATCTGGAGAGTGAACTAAGATTTGTGGGTTCTTATTCTGTTTGGCCATCTCTCTGCCTCTCAAATAAAAAAGTATGTGAGAATGTGTGTGTGTGTGTGTGTGTAACTTATATGCCATTTTAATGTAAGGAAACTGAGCACCTGTAGATTTTGTACTCTCAGGGGTCTTAAAACCATCTGCAATGGATACAGAGAGCTGACTGTACTTTATTATGTTTGTAATCTTGCTTTTGTTCAATGAAGGATCCACTTCTAAAGTTAGTTACTTAACTCAGCTGACTTATCTTCTAAATACAAAACATTTATTATCAAAAAGTAGAAAGGAATCCTTGTATAGCAAGTGTTCCTTAGAAATAGAGGAAGTATAAAAAGCTTCGGAAACTATAGCATTTGTAGTTATATTCAGAAGTTAAGTTACAGTTAATGCTTTTTGGATTAAATGTAATGGTTATGCATAGTATTATATAACATTTGGAAAATATGAAAAAAGTACAAAGTAGCAAATTTAGAAAAAATCATTTGGTTAACATGTTGATGCTTTTTCTTTCCCATTTAAAAATGTGTATGATATGCTCAAATACATATACACATGCTGTTAAGAGCTAAAAATGTTACATGATGCGTTCTAGAAATGGCAATCTGTAGAACAGGGATGTGGATAGACTTATGTAATGCAATCCTCCTTTCCTGTCTCCAGGATTCATTAGTGTCCTCAGGAAGCTCAGTCTGCCCTCCAGCTTCTTCACACAGCAGCACTGCTACAGAACTCAACAATCCTCCCTGCCCAGAAGAGAACTTGAATTTTCAACTTCGGGTCCTTGCGCATTTGCTTCCCTCTGCCTGGGACACTGCACCCTCAAACTTTCATTTCTCTCCTTTCTGCTTATCCTTTCCTAAGGCTGTTCCTGACCTCCTGTCCCTGGATTGGGGAATCCTAGCATGTGCTCCCTGTGAAGTTACACCACACTAGCTCAGGGCTCCCTGTGAGTTTCTATTCCCCACTCGACAGGAAGCTCTGTGGAGACAGAGATTGCATCTTAGCCACTTTTTGTTGTACACTCAGCTTCAAGCTGGCACAGAGTAGATGCTCACGAAAATGTGTTGAATTAGTAACAAACACCAGGCCTTCTGTGATCACCTCTGTCCTGTGGGAACTCACTTTCCCACTCTACTGCAACTGCTTAGGACTTTTTGGTGTGAAGTTTATGGCCCTCAAATCCAGCTGCCAATAAGAAAACTGACTAAAAGGATTCTACAGTCTTTGTGTTAGAAATGCTTTCGTATCAAATATTCTAGTCATTAATATAGCAGCTTTATTTGGTTTAGTTTCACTTGAAGATAGGTTCTGGGAGTATTATGAATGCAAACTTGGATAAGAGTAGTCTTATTTTAAACCACTACATTAAAGATTAAAAGCTGGACATCTTAAGAAGTATTTTCTGTTTTTCTTTAGATTTTCAAAACTTTTAAGAGCTGGTGATTTACATTGATATTCCCAATGCCTTGCCTATATCAGAGTCTTATCAAATGTTTGATGAAAAGAATTGTGGTCATTCTTTCTGATATATTTGAGTGAATATTTTGATATTTTGTGACTAAGATTTATTAAACTCTTGCTAAATGTAAAGTCATCTCTTAGTTACTCCTGTCAATAGAAGAAAGCACTGGTGTAGATAATTGGAAAATGGAGATACTTGTGTGACCAGGGCTGACAGAGATGGATGGAGAGAAACGCTGCTTGGCAACGACTCACCCTGCTTTGAGGTCCCTGTTGCCCTTTCTGGATGGATGATCAGGTTTGATTAGATTGAATGGGTCATATGTGTAAACACATTACAAGTTTGCCTTCAGTTTTCATTTTCCACTTGGTTTCAAATGGTATCCAAGGGAAAAATGTAAACTAATGAAGAAAAGACCAGCGGAAATTGGAAGCACAATGAGGGAAAGACAATCAGGGTGAAGCCTGAGGTTTGATTTCAAGGTCAAGATTAATAAATGTGCAAGATAGCATCACAAGAAGATTAAACCATGAATTTTTAAAAATGGAAGGTTACCTGTTATTTAGACTGGCTACTCTTTTAGAAAAACCAATTACCGTTGTCTAGCATAATGAAGAACATCAAGAGTTCTTCTGTTGTAACATAGAAATAGAAGTTTTTGAAACTTAAATTCAAGTAGATATGCTAGATGGTCTCTAGAGATGGACTCAATTTCTTTGCTTCTTTTACATTCACATTGCTTTTTCAATAAAATTAGTGAAATATATTTCCCTTTCTCTTGAATTTGACCTAGTCCTGTGACTTACTTTGCCCAACAGAATACAGCACAAGTGAGACTATGCCCATTCTAGACCTAGCCCTTAATGGGGCTAGTCACCTCCACTTTCTTTCTTTTGAAGGTCGTTGCTTTGTAGAAATCTGACCACCATGCTGTGAGGAAGCCCAAATGAGGCACACAAAACAATCACATGGAAGAGCACCAAAGTATCATACGTGTGGGTAAACCTTCCTTGGACCTTCCAGTCAAGCTTAGCCACCAGCTCTCTGCAGATGAGTGAGTGACCCAGCCAGTGTCAATGGAGCAGAATTTTCCTGTCCAGTCCTAGCTATAAAGAAACTTGTGAAAAATAATGTCTTATTGCTGTTTTAAGCTGTAAGTTTTGGATGGATCATTTTGCAGCAGCGGATAATAAAGCAGGAAGTTACACAATGCTCCTGATATTGATTCTACTAACACGGGTACAGATATACGAACATTATGTATAAGTCTATATGCTTAAATGTTTATGTATTAAACCTACACTAAATACAGCAATTTAAAATATACTTTGGCTTTTTGAATAAATCATGAATAATAATAAAACTGAAAATATCTACAAACTTTCAAGACTGTATCTTTCATCCATATTACAGCAAAAATCGTCTTCTGATTTGTATTCACTTATAATCTTTTCTCATAATTTTAACTAAGTGGGTAAATTAATTTTCAACAGTAAAATTCCTCAACAAATAAATGAAATAATCAAACGTATATCAACTTCAGAATAGAAATTATAAATCATCGGTTGTGGGAAATTTCTAAAAATACCTGCGTGAGACAAAACGAATGTTCTGTTTTGAGATTTAAATAGGACATGAAAATACCTGGATATCAACAGAGGAACATGGGAAAGGATAAAATTTAAGGTATATACCTAAAGGTTCTAGCCTTCCAAACTAAGTGATGACTAGTTTTAAAATAAGTGAAGTGTTATCATGATCCTCCAAGTATATGTACCCCAAATTAAATTTAAAAATGAAAATAGAGTAACAGCACTTTGCCCATTTATTTTGTTAGATAGTTTCAAACCCTGATAGCAGGAACCCTTAAGGGCTTCTAAGGGAACCCCAAGGTTATTGTTGTCAGGAATTTGAGTCTCTAGTGAAGATTCTGTGAGAAAACAGATGTTATACTGGAGCTTTGCCTGTGAAGAATAACAGATGAGTAGATAGAGGCTTTCAATCTGACAGAGAATGCAGGGTGATCAGAATCCCAATCACTCAGCAGATGATAAAATAGAGCAGTGGAAGGATGAATTAAGATGACATGCTGAGTTTTATCAGTGAAAGTAATGGCAAGAGATATATTTCTCACAATTATTTAAGCAGGAGAAAGCTCCAAAGAATGATACATTTTGCTTATAAAGCAGTGTGAAGCGGGATAGATCACACTGTCAATTTAATGGCTCAGTTTGCTGCATTTGTAATAGCGGCAAGATTATTCTTTGTATTCATTCAAAATGAATGAAAACAGAGGAGACTGATTCTGACTATAAATCCATTTCTGCTGGAAACCTTTTGTCATCCTGTGCTCTCCTAGTTCTTTGGACTAGACCAGGGCAGAGAGTTGAATAAATGACCCCTTGTACTGGGAAGGCTTCTGTGTTATTCCCTACACCCTGGTTTAAAATATAAGGTATGCTCTTCTAGAAATTAAAAAAAAATTCCATTTTGAATGAGAGATGAGACATCTAGTCGGTAATAACATTATTACTCAGTTTAGAGTCATGTTACCGACAGTTCAGTATGATGTATTTTCAGTGAAAGGAAAAAATTAAATTATCATTCTCTTATAAATGATGTCTTGTGTCCATGTGCTTACCATACATGGGGACCACAGTAGGAATACAATCAAAGTTCATTCATTAATGTTCAATGAGTAAATATGCAGCTCTGAGGGCCAAATCTGCAAAAGCATGTTTGCCTCACAGAAAATCAAAGTGGGATTTTCTCCTTTCTCTGAACACAAGGAAAATGATGTTCAAGCATAGGTGAGGTAGGCATTTGGCACAGTGCTTAAGTCATTGCCTGGGATGCATGCGTGGGATTGAGTACCACCTAGGCTTCTGACCCAAGTTCCTGTTAATGAGCATTTGTGGAGTCAGCAAATGATGGTGCAAGTACTTGGGTGCCTGCCACCCATGTGGAAGATCTGATGGAGCTCCAGACTCCTGGGTTCAGCTTGGCCTATCTCTGGCTGTCCTGAGCATTTGAGAAGTAAACAAGTGGATGGGTCACTCTCTGTTTCTGTCTTTCTGCCTTTCAAATAAAATGAGAAAACAAAAATTTTAAAAATGATAATTTGGAATAGCAATTTCCTTTTGATGATAATTTTCACTCATATCACCACTACAGAAAATGCATAAACTGTGTTACTACATAGAATGCTACAAAGAGAGCTCTGGGAAACCCCATGATGAGTCCTAGCTCTGCCGCTGACTGACTGCATGACTCAGGCAAATTATGTGATTCCCTGTGTCTCACCTTTAAAGTGGGGATAATGCTGTTTAAAACAGGGGTGTGGATTTTTAAATGAAGATTAAGTAAACTAATACATTTTATGCACTTAGCTGAGGGACTGTCATATTATTATCTCCTTAACCAACATTAGTTATTGTGATACTGTGATGTTTCATGGGGATTGAGCAGGATGACAATGCTGAAATGCAGGTACATTTTTTAAAAAGATTTATTTATTTATTTGAAAGAGTTACACAGAGAGAAGGAGAGGCACAGAGAGAGAGAGAGAGAGAGAGGTCTTCCATCCACTGGTTCACTCCCCAGTTGGCTGTATGGGGCGGCCAGAGTTGTGCCGATCCAAAGCCAGGAGCCAGGAACTTCTTCCAGGTTTCCCATGTGAGTGCAGGGGCCCAAGGACTTGTGCCATCTTACATTGCTTTCCCAGGCCATAGCAGAGAGCTATGGGGCTTGGAGCAGCTGGGACTTGAATCAGCACCCATATGGGATGCTGGCACTGCAGGTGACAGCTTTACCTGCTATGCCACAGTGCTGGCATAGCTGTGGCCCCAGAAGGCACTGGAGGATGGCCCAAGTGCATGGGCCTTGCACCCGCATAGGAGACCAGGAGGAAGCACCTGGCTCCTGGCTTTGGATCATTGCAGTGCGCTGGCCATGGCGGCCATTTGGGGGGTGAACCAATGGAAAAAGGAAGACCTTTCTCTCTGTCTCTCTCTCTCACTAACTCTTCCTGTCCAAAAAAAAAAAAAAAAAAAAAAAAGAAAAAAAGAAAAGAAACCTCATGACCTAACTTTGGAACTCCTCCATTCTTACCAAAAAATTCTTTAGGAGTAATGAACTCCTGTCTGACATTATTCTTAGTGAGATGCATGTACTTGATTACTCTCTTTTCTGCCAATTAGGAGCATCAGTGTTCAATATTTTCTATGTAAATATCTGATTCCCCCTTGCCCTAGAAATTACTTTAAAAATTCATCACTCACTTCCTTATAACATACGAGAACGTTCATGGTTTTCTTTCTTGTATAAAGAATAGAGGTATAAAATGTCTTCTCTACTGAACAAGTGGTATAACTTTAAATAAGAAAATGGGAATCTAGTTATATCACTACACTGCTATACCCCTTCAGTGAAATCGCTTGAGAGAGAACTCAAACTCCCAGAAGTGTTTATAGGCTCGATGTATATCTTCTTTGCTTCCCTCCTTGTCTTCACATTCAACACTGTGTACCCAACACTTCGTCTATTACAAGCTCTCCTCAGCTCCTTTGGTGGATCAGGGCTTTTTCCCCCTCCTGATGTGCACCTTACTTTATCATGATTTTACTCACAGTTCTGGAAGCTTTGACTTTAGCTATGGTTTTCTCTAAGATGCTACTATTGACCTCTGGACTCTGGGGCATGTTCCCTGCCTCCTGTTCGGATAACTGCCTCTATTTTGTCAGCATCACACATTTTATAGTTTCTTATTGATTGACAGACTGATTGATATTCCCTCTTGAATATGAGGAAATATGAGGAAAGGGTAGTATTTTGCTCATTCACCATTTCATCTCCATTATCTAACAAGGTACATGGCATGTGGGAGACCCAAACTGGTGCCTTTATGGGATGCCTGCATTGCAGGTAGTGGCTTTACCTGCTACATCAAAACATCAGTCCCAAAAAGGGAAAAATCTTAACCTAAAAGAATTAAAGGACTTGCTCTCGGCTAGCTGCCAAGCTAGGGAAAAAAATCCTATAACCACTGAACTAAATTTCACTTCAACGTCATTAGTGTAGACTGGGGAAGAATAATTTTCTGGAATCATTTTCAAGAAATAAAAAATACCTATATAACAAAATAAGTAGTGAATTTTAACTTAACCATAAATATTTCAAATGAGAAATTGCCTTGAAATTGGTGATACATCAAGATTTAATATAAATGATGGTTACATGGGTGTTCATTGCCAAAGAACAAGCTTATATTCATTATTCCATTTTATGGTACCATAATAGCTTTGTGATACATTTTTATTGAATATTGATTACAGTTCTGAATACTTAATAATGTCAATAAGAAAATTTCAATAATGCCAATTTTGTTTCTAAAATATACCTCTGAATTTCCTCAGAAATCTTTAATGATCCTTTTAAAAATGATATATTGTGTAGCATTGAATTTTTTCCTCTGTTTATCTTAAGTTAACTGGGTTCTAATGTGTGACTTAGGTAATAAACACACACAAATTGCCTTGCCTAACATGTACATACTCATAGTTCTCACCAACTATGGACTTCAAGCAACTACATCTTGGGTCAGATTTATGACCTACATACTCTTTAACCTTAAGATAAATCTGATAGCCCGTCTTCAGATGAAATATTCATGAAGTTTCATAACATTCATTACCATTTTATGATTCTTTTTAGTTGGTATAACAACAATGCTTTCTAGCACTCCATTAAATCAGGAAACAACTTCGTAAATCACTAGCCCAAGTGCATGAAACCATCACTTGTTAATGTCTTAGCTGTGCTGCAAAACGTGCTCAAGCATAGGAGAATTTCATGCTGCCAGTGACACAGGTTTTGACATCATCTTCCTTCCACCTGCTACTTTCTTTGGGAAAGTTCCCGTCTGGATTTTCTGAACTTGACAATTTCAGAGAGGAATCTCTTAAAACCTTATATAAAAATATGTTACTCTATGTAAAAAGTGTAAAATAAATGATAGCACAAAGGTTCTTTTGTAGATTACTAGTAGATCATGTTTCCAGGACATGCCAGAAAGAATTCTGAGAAGCCTGCTAGTTGGGGGGAAATGGAAACTTCGTCCTGAACAACCTCACTTGAATCTTTTATCTCAGCACAACCTCTCAAAATTTGCATCTCGCTCTAGCATTGGGTAAAGTTGGCCTCCTTTTATTATGCCAGAAATTGACAAAACTCCAAGTTGGTAGTGTTGTTTATATATATTTATATGTATAGATTTTATTACAGCGAAAAAACCTTGAATGCTTTTAAAGAGGTCAAAAGGCATGATTCCTAATGTAAAGCAGGTATATCTTTTTCAGTTTGAAGAATCAAAAATGTTTCTTGCTTAAAAATATCCTGATAAAATATCTAATGTTTATCATATAAAGGTTAAGCTGCACAGTTTAAAAGACAGTGACTCATATGATCTGTTTTAAAGTTTTCCTGCAGTTTTTGTTTCCAAGTCTTAGTCCTATTCAAAAGGAAGAACAATCTACCTCCCTGGATATATGGTGGATGTCTTATGGATTTCGCAGTTTGTCATGATGGAGGATGTTATATATATAAAAATTTATGTAAAATTTGAGTCTAGAAGTCTGGGTGAGTGGTGGTGATGATGGTGGAGGGAGGTTAAGAAATTCAGAAATAATGGAGGTGTCAGACAATTTTTAGCACAATGAGGAAGGTGCTGATGAAGAATCAGTGACTTGTTCATTGCCTGTTCTATCTTTATCATGGGATAGTTCAGTTCAGAAACTAATGGGAAAGCCATTTTAAACCTCTTAATTGCTAACTGTTTTTGTATCTATCCTGCTCAGAGGGTGCTACATGGAAGCCAGATGGCTGGGAATGTTATTCTGGTTTACTAGCTTGGAGATTTTGTATCACTGCCAAAGCCATTGTCTAAATGTCCTTTATTAAGGCAAAACAAAAAATAAAATCCTCTGTTTTCCAAACTTCTGAAAATTCCACAATAGCAGTAAAATACCAACCCCCCCCCCCCCCCCACGTAGGTTTTGGCAGCTAAACGGAAAAATTATCCATCCCTAAGCAGCTTGTTGTCTGAACTAACTGAGCAGTGGGGCAGCCAAAAAAGGAACTGCATCATTGAGAAGCTCATGAATTTTCACACAAGCAGCCTTTGGAATTCAGAACCACTCAGAAGAGGCCATGTTGAATTGGCTTGGCACAAAAATCAGCCACTCAGAGGATTGCATGGTGACTAGAAGGGATTTGGAAAATGGTAACTATATCCACCTTCAGGCAAAGAGAAGGCCGAACCTATGCATGGTTTTGAATTTAGACAGGATGCCACCTAGAATTAGGTAAATTGGGTCAAAGGAAGTTTTACCTTGAGTTATATAAGGAAATATCACTAAAAAATAGATGTGAATGCTTTTACCCAACACAAAGTGGAATTAACCAACAACAGAAATATTAATAGTCATATCATTGTATATTAGAAAAAAGGACTGACTCCATTTTTTGATGATTTACTTTATTTATTTGAAAGATAGAGTGAGAGAGAGAGATAGAGAGAGAGATATCCATTCTCTGGTTCACTCCCCAAAATGGCTGCAACAGCTGGGGCTGGGCCAGGCTGAAACCAGGAGCTAAGAGCTTCATCTGGGTCTCAAACATGGGTGCAGGAGCCCAAGGACCATCTTTCACTGCTTTCCCAGGCCATAGCAGAGAGCTAGATCAGAAGTAAAGCAGCTGGGACTTGAACCGGCACCCATATGGCATACTGGCATCTCAGGTGGCAGCTTTACATGCTATGCCACAATGCCGGCCCCAATCCATTCTATTTTAAAATTATTTTCAAACAGAAAGATATATTGTCAGAGGTGAATTTCTTTTTCTTTTTTTTTACAGGCAGAGTTAGACAGTGAGAGAGAGAGAGAGAGAGAGAGAGAGAAAGGTCTTCCTTCCATTGGTTCACCCCCCCAAATGGCTGCAACGGCCGGCTCTGCACTGATCCGAAGCCAGGAGCCAGGTGCTTCCTCCTGGTCTCCCATGCAGGTGCAGGACCCAAGTACTTGGGCCATCCTCCACTGCACTCCCTGGCCACAGCAGAGAGCTGGCCTGGAAGAGGGGCAACCGGGACAGAATCCGGCGCCCTGACCGGGACTAGAACCCCGGGTGCTGGTGCCGCAGGCGGAGGATTAGCCTAGTGAGCCACAGCGCTGGCCAAAGGTGAATTTCTGACAAATGAATGTTGTTACTAACAGGTTTCAATTTTATACCATAGTATCTCAATTATAACAAATTATAAATTTTGTGTTCCTTAGGTCCTCACTTGCAGTATAAACTATACTCTCATAATTTCTCCAAACTTGATTTTTTTTGTAAAATAATGATCAACTTTAAATGAAAAGGGTTTTTGCAGAAGGTGAGTTAGAAGATATTTTGTCTCAAAGTCTTAAGGAAGGAAAGCACTTTCTGATATTATTACCTATTATTAAGGACACATCATATGATAAAAACTCCTTATTAAAGGAGTAGATCAATCACTTTCATGTGCCATGGAGCTCTCTGGGTGTTTCTCACATGCATTCTGCTTGCCTTTCCACCTCTTCATGTTTCTCCATTTTGGCATTTCTGTTAATTAGGGGTGCTGAATGTTATTGTCAGCTGGGTTTTCCAGATGTCGATAATGAGATAGCATTTGAGGATGTAAGATGTTTGTGAGCGATCAGCACCATCGAGGAAAGGCATTAGATTGGGCAAGAGATAGGACAGTGGTATATGGCTTACAATGTCTCGGTCACCTGGCAGGGAGCTCAGGGGCAGGTCCTCCTTCTCCCAGGTCCATCACTGGGCCATGCCCAGTTGCACGCTTCCCTAAGGAAAGGTGTGATCATGGCTGAGGCAGTCCCTGATGGGGATGACTGCTGGAGGCTGCCTGCTGACTGCACTTGCAAGAGCTAGTCTGTCGGGATTTTAAGATGACAGTTCTGTCTGTATCTACAAAGTAGGTCAGGATTTGGATAATCAGCCAAGGTTCAAGGAACAAGCTGAAGGCATCAATCTGCTGTCAGGAGGTTGAGACAGGAAAGAAATTAGAAAACAAAAGCTAAAATACATAGCTAGCAGGCCAGAGAACAAGAGTCAGGGTTATAGGTACAGGCCCCAGACCAGAGCATCTTGCCCAGAAAATCTCCAGATCAAGGGAGGAATGTGCCTGTCTGGCGTACACATCAGCAAGAAGAGATAATTTTGATATTGAGACAAAGTTCTAGGAGACAATTTTTATATCATGCCCAAATTCTTGTTTCCATGTCTTTTGAACTGATGGTGGCCAACTAGTCTGAGAGTGAAGGTGAGTCTAATTTCTTAGATGGAGACAATTAAAATGCTCTTCAAATTTTCAATTTTATCACTAACTTGAATTTCCCTGAAACTTTACAGCTTCTATGGAATAGAAGAAAAATGACTTCAATGATTTACAGAGTAGTCAATGTAGGTGTATTGGAGATGTCAAAATCTGAGCGAAGTGGAGCCAGCATTGTGGGATGCAATATGAGCACCAGTCCGAGACACGGCTGCCCCTCTTCTGATCCAGCTCCCTGCTAGTGCACCTGGGGAAGCAGCAGAAGATGGCTGAGGTCCTTGGGCCTCTGCCACTCACGTGGCAGGCCTGGGAGAAGCTTCTGGCTCCTGGCTTTGGACTGGCCCAGCTCCCAACAGATAGAAGATGGCTTTCTCTGTCTCTCCTTCTCTCTCTCTTTCTCTTTCTCTCTCTTTGTAAGCTCTGCTTTCAAATAAATAAATAAATCTTGGGGCCGGTGCCGTGGCTCACTTGGTTAATCCTCTGCCTGTGGTGCCGGCATCCCATATGGGCGCCGGGTTCTAGTCCCGGTTGCTCCTCTTCCAGTCCAGCTCTCTGCTGTGGCCGGGGAAGGCACTGGAGGATGGCCCAAGTGCTTGGATGCCTGCACCCACATCGGAGACCAGGAAGAAGCACCTGGCTCCTGGCTTCAGATCGGCATAGCTCTGGCCGTGGCGGCCATTTGTGGGGTGAACCAACAAAAGGAAGACCTTTCTCTCTGTCTCTCTCTCTCATTGTCTAACTCAGTCAAATAAAAATAACTAACTAAATCTTTAAAAAATTTGAGCAAATTCTTAAAAGAAGGGCTATTAGTGGGCAAGTGATCTTTGCTGAGAGATCTGCTAGTATACATGTCACAAAGCCAGAATTTGTCCATAGTACACAGGGATAGTGAAGAGACTGTTGGGGGGTTGGCACCATGGCTTAGAGGGTAAAGCTGCCGCCTGCAATGCCAGCATCCCATTTGGGCGCCAGTTAAAGTTCCTGCTGCTCCACTTTCGATCCAGCTCTCTGCTATGGCCTGAGAAAGCAGTAGAAGCTGGCCCAAGTCTTTGGGCCCCTGAACCCACATGGGAGACCCGGAAGAAGCTCCTGGCTCCTGGCTCTCGGCTCCAGATTGGCCCAGCTCTGGCCATTCTGGCCATCTGGAGAGTGAACCAGCAGATGGCAGACCTCTCTCTCTTCTCTCTCTCTCTTTCTTCTCTCTCTCCCCTTCTGCCTCTCTGTGACTCTGCCTTATAAATAAATAAATCTTAAGAAAAAGAAGAGACGGTTGTGACTCTAGTGGAAGGAGGGGTAAACAAGTGGCTTACCATGTCAGTACGGCAACTGGGTGAGTGGGTGAACAAATAGTGTAAAATTTGGGTTTTATTCCTGCATGAAAGGCAGAGACTTTGCAGTTTTGAGTATAGGAATGTCACCATTTACTGCGCTAAAGGCTCTCTCTGGCTGCTCTGGGTAATAAACTAGAGGGAGAAGGGAAACCCTGGGAGAAAAAAGGAAATGACCAGTTAAGAGGCTCATCCAGTCAGCCAGGTACATAAGAAATGGTCTCCCATTATTGTTGCTGCTTTCACTGAATTTAGAGTTAGTGCTGAAAGTTTTCAAAAGAACTGGTCTTTGAGAAAAATTGTCTGTTGTTGGTAACCTTTGTTCTTTCAAGACTGAAAGGTGACATGGAATACTAGAGAATGTGTCTTTCTCCTTTGTACTGTTCTGTGAAATTTCAGGATCTGAGAAGATTGTTCAAGTGTCAAGGTTTACATACCATCACACCAAGAGTTCTGGTCAACTATTCCCAGTGCAGGTTGTGGTCTCTGAACCAAGTTTTGAAGCTGAAATCCTCTGTAGAATACGGGAAGCCTTTTTTTCTCCAAAACAACAGGAAGGCCAAATAGCAGTTAACCACCACATAAGTGGAGAAGAAAAAAGGAAACAAGTTTGGGCAAAGGAACACAACAAGTGTGAAGAAGTTTAATGGAAGCAAAGGGAAAGTTGAGGGAAATGAAATTTCCTGGCAAGGAAGGCAGCACACAGCTCAGCCAGTCCAGGAAAAAGTGAACTGAAGACTTTCCTGCCTTGAAAGTCCAGAACCCTGCCGAGGACACACTCCCCACAGCACACCTTCGCACCTCTCCTGCCTCTGCAAACCGCCTTCTCTGAGACTGAGTTTTGATTTTCAAATTATTTTGTGGAACTAAAAATCTTAAAAGTGGTTTGTGATGAGTTTTCTTTATATGCCAATTGTATAGTACTTTATCTCTTGGCATATATTTGAAATAAAACACTGTATTGATTGTGGAAGACCTGTAGATGACTCTTTAACACTTTTCAGTTTCTTCTATGGACAGGAGTTTCTCTCTCTCTCTCTCTCCCTCTACTTCCTCCCTCCCTCTCTAGCATAAAATTATCTGAACTACCGTAATTTTAGGTTTTTTAAACAGAAATTTATTTTCACAGCTCACAATCTCACTGGCTGATAGGTAAGTGGAAATGAAGATCTTGTTTGCTTGAATTCGTTACTTTTCTCTGTTGTCAGATGCTACCTGCCATATTTTCACTCTACCTGATTTGTAGAACCCTTGAAGCTTCCATAAGACCCTTAAATTACCATAGTCATTGTAGACAATCATAGTATAACAACCACCTGAAATCAAAGAATGCTAAGGCGTGACTCTGAGGCTGTGATCTCCTCTGTTGGTTGATAAATCTCTATAATACAAATTCCTCCCGACACCTCTGTTACAGAAGATACATGGAACACAGAGTTTGTCTGATTGTGTTCTTTATTTCTTTTTGAAATTCAGAACAGTGAATGCTTTTCTACAGCTCCTGAAGACTCTTCGGGAAACACTAATAGTGCTGAAAATGCAGCAGAGAGGCTTGCTGATGATTTGGGAGGCTGCAGCAGTACTGATTTAGTCTGGAGAAGGGAGGGCTAAATCAATCTTCCAGCCCACTCATCCCAACTTATCCCTTTTTGGCCACAAATATCTTCAGTTATATTGTTTGACAATAAGTCCTTGTCATTTAGTCAGTTTTGAGCACTCACTGAGTGATCCAATCTGTGGTGAACAATCTTGAGGACAGAAAGACAAAATATAAGACTTGACCCTTTCCTTCAAGAAGTTCCAATCTTGTGAAAAAAGACAGATTTGCAGGAAGCAGCGTTGAACAGTGACATAATATATCATTATTTGTCTGAATATTTGGTTAATAACATATTCTACAAGAGCATCAGTTTTCATAAATGATCTCCACACCTTCCCAACCCATCCCACCCCATCACACCCACATCACCCCAGCAAAAAATGGAGCAGAGGCAGCATATGTAAAGCTTAACAAAAAGCCATTGCTCTGCTACCTTAATATCAAATACAAATGGAAGCATATGAGATAGTCACTCTTAAGATCATTTTATGGAAACAGTAGTCTGTGATGGGATATTGATAAAAACATTTTTGGGAAACGTTTAACAATACTGGGATATAATGGTAAAACTATTTTAAAAATGACTTTTTAAAGTGCTGAAACTAAAACAATAGGATAAGTTCCAGATTAATTTTTTTGGTCTACATAATCTTAAACTTCCTAAAATTTAAACGTAAGAAAGGATTAGTGATGAAATTTAATTGGTGAAAGATTTGACATAAAAACAGCCAGATAGCCAACTTCTCTTGAAAAGTCTGAAGATCTAGCTCTACCAGATAGACAGTCCTGTACTGTTGGCTTTATAAAATGCACTGGAAAGTATTTCTTCTTCTACTGCATGGAAGAGATATCGCAGAATTGGTGTTAAATTTTCTTTGAACATTTGGCAGAAATGTTCTGGACAGCAAGGGTCTACAAATTTCCTTTTTTGGAGTTTTAAAAATTTAAAAATTGCAAATTTAAAAATTTACAGATTCAACATCTGTAATATTATGGGATTATGTGA